>NW_027252483.1:600000-895625 GCF_044704955.1 Pristiophorus japonicus
AAGCTCGACTTCTCCGGCAAGCTCTCCTACTCCGGCCAGCTCTCCTACTCCCGCAAGCTCTCCTAGTCCCGCAAGCTTTCCTACTCCCAAAAGCTCTCCTACTCCCGCAAGCTCTCCTACACCGGCAATCTCTCCTGCTCCCCCAAGATCTCCTACTCCCCCAAGGTCTCCTAATCCCGCAAGCTATCGTACTCCCGCAAGCTCACCTATTCCCGCAAGCTCTCCTACTCCCGCAATCTCTCCCACTCCCGCAGACTCTCCTACTCCCGCAAGATTTCCTACTCCCACAAGCTCTCCTACTCCCGCAAGCTCTCCTACACCAGCAATCTCTCCTGCTCCCCCAAGCACTCCTACTCCCCCAAGCTCTCCTACTCCCCCAAGCTCTCCTACTCCCCCAAGATCTCCTACACCCACAAGCTAACCTACTCCCCCAAGCTCTCCTACTCCCCCAAGCTCTCCTACTCCCCCAAGCTCTCCTACTCCCCAAAGCTCTCCTACTCCCCCAAGCTCTCCTAATCGCCGAAGCTCTCCTACTCGCCCAAGCTCTCCTACTCGCCCAAGATCTGCTATTCGCCCAAGCTCTCCTACTCGCCCAAGCTCTCCGACTCGCCCAAGCTCTCCTACTCGCCCAAGCTCTCCTACTCGCCCAAGCTCTCCTACTCGCCCGAGCTCTGCTACTCGCCAAAGCTCTTCTACTCGCCCAAGCTCTCCTACTCCCCCAAGTTCTCCTACTCGTCCAATCTCTCCGACGCGCCCAACCTCTCCAACTCGCCCAAGCTCTCCTACTCGCCCAAGCTCTGCTACTCGCCCAAGCTCTCCTAATCGCCCAAGCTCTCCTACTGCCCCAAGCTCCCCCACTCCCCCAAGCTCTCCTACTCCCCGAAGCTCTCCTACTCCCCCAAGCTCTCCTACTCCCCCAAGCTCTCCTACTCCCGCAAGCTTTCCTACTCCCACAAGCTCTCCTACTCCCGCAAGCTCTCCCACACCGGCAATCTCTCCTGCTCCCCCAAGCTCTCCTTCTCCCGCAAGCTATCCTACTCCCCCAAGCTCTCCTACTCTCCCAAGCTCTCCTACTCCCCCAAGCTCTCCTACTCTCCCAAGCTCTCCTACTCCCCCAAGCTCTCCTACTCCCCCAACCTCTCCTACTCCCACAAGCAATCCTACTCCCCCAAGCTCTCCTACTACCCCAAGCTCACCTACCCCGGTAATCTCTCCTAATCCCCTAAGCTCTCCTACTCCCCCAAGCACTCCTACTCCCCCAAGCTCTCCTACTCGCTCAAGCTCTCCTACTCCCCCAAGCTCTGCTACTCGCCCAATCTCTCCGACTCGCCCAACATCTCCGACTCGCCCAAGCTCTCCGACTCGCCCAAGCTCTCCTACTCGCCCAAGCTCTCCTAATCGCCCAAGCTCTCCTACTCGCCTAAGCTCTCCTTCTCCCCCAAGCTTCCCTACTCCCCCAAGCTCTCCTACTCCCCCAAGCTCACCTACTCTCCCAAGCTCTCCTACTCCCCCAAGCTCTCCTACTCCCCCAAGCTCTCCTACTCCCCCAAGCTCTCCTACACCCCCAAGCTAAACTACTCCCCCAAGCTCTCCTACACCCCCAAGCTCTCCTACTCCCCCAAGCGCTCCTACTCCCCCAAGCTCTCCTACTCCCCCAAGCTCTCCGACTCCCCCAAGCTCTCCGACTCCCCCAAGCTCTCCTACTCCCCTAAGCTCTCCTACTCCCCCAAGCTCTCCTACTCCCCCAAGCTCTCCTACTCCACCAAGCTCTCCTACTCCCCCAAGCTCTCCTACTCTCCCAAGCTCTCCTACTCCCCCAAGCTCTCCTACTCCCCCAAGCTCTCCTACTCCCCCAAGCTCTCCTACTCCCCCAAGCTCACCTACTCCGGTAATCTCTCCGCATCCCCCAAGCTCTCCTACTCCCCCAAGCTCTCCTACTCCCCCAAGCTCTCCTACTCCCCCAAGCTCTCCTACTCCCCCAAGCTCTCCTACTCCCTCAAGCTCTCCTACTACCCCAAGCTCTCCTACTCCCCCAAGCTCTCCGACTCCACCAAGCTCTCCAACTCCCCGAAGCTCTCCTAGTCCAGTCAGCTCTCCTGCTCCGGCAAGGTCTCCTACTCGGGCAAGCTCTACTACTACGGCAAGCTCTCCTACTCCGGCAAGCTCTCCTACTCTCGCAAGCTCTCCTACTCCCGCAAGCTTTCCTACTCCCACAAGCTCTCCTACTCCCGCAAGCTCTCCTACGCCGGCAATCTCTCCTGCTCCCCCAAGCTCGACTTCTCCGGCAAGCTCTCCTACTCCGGCCAGCTCTCCTACTCCCGCAAGCTCTCCTAGTCCCGCAAGCTTTCCTACTCCCAAAGGCTCTCCTACTCCCGCAAGCTCTCCTACACCGGCAATCTCTCCTGCTCCCCCAAGATCTCCTACTCCCCCAAGCTCTCCTAATCCCGCAAGCTCTCGTACTCCCGCAAGCTCATCTATTCCCGCAAGCTCTCCTACTCCCGCAATCTCTGCCACTCCCGCAAACTCTCCTACTCCCGCAAGCTCTCCTACTCCCCCAAGCTCTCCTACTCGCCCAAGCTCTCCGACTCGCCCAACCTCTCCGACTCGCCCAAGCTCTCCTACTCGCCCAAGCTCTCCTTCTCGCCCAAGCTCTCCTACTCGCCCTCGCTCTCCTACTCGCCCAAGCTCTCCTAATCGCCCAAGCTCTCCTACTCGCCCAAGCTCTCCTACTCGCCCAAGCTCTCCTACTCGCCCTAGTTCTCCTACTCGCCCAAGCTCTCCTACTCGCCCAAGCTCTCCTACTCGCCCAAGCTCTCCTACTCGCCCGAGCTCTGTTACTCGCCCAAGCTCTTCCACTCGCCGAAGCTCTCCTGCTCGCCCAAGCTCTATTACTCCCCCAAGCTCTCCGACTCGCCCAATCTCTCATACGCGCCCAACCTCTCCGAATCGCCCAAGCTCTCCTACTCGCCCAAGCTCTACTACTCGCACAAGCTCTCCTACTCGCCCAAGCTCTCCTAATCGCCCAAGCTCTCCTCCTCCCCCAAGCTCCCCTACTCCCCCAAGCTCTCCTACTCCCCCAAGCTCTCCTACTCCCCCAAACTCTCCTACTCCCCCAAGCTCTCCTACTCCCCCAAGCTCTCCTACTCCCCCAAGCTAACCTACTCTCCCAAGCTTTCCTACTCCCCCAATCTCTCCTAATTCCCCAAGCTCTCCGACACCCCCAAGCTATCCTACTCCTCCAAGCTCTCCTTCTCCCGCAAGCTCTCCTACTCCCCCAAGCTCTCCTACTCCCCCAAGCTCTCCTACTCCCCCAAGCTCTCCTACTCTCCCAAGCTCTCCTACTCCCCCAAGCACTCCTACTCCCCCAACATCTCCTACTCCCCCAAGCACTCCTACTCCCCCAAGCTCTCCTACTCCCCCAAGCTCACCTACCCCGGTAATCTCTCCTACTCCCCCAAGCTCTCCTACTCTCCCAAGCTCTCCTACTCCCCCAAGTTCTCCTACTTCCCCAAGCTCTCCTACTCCCTCAAGCTCTCCTACTCCCCCAAGCGCTCTTACTCCCCCAAGCTCTCCTACTCCCCCAAGCTCTCCTACACCCCCAAGCTCTACTAGTCCAGTCAGCTCTCCTACTGCGGCAAGGTCTCCTACTCCGGCAAGCTCTACTCCTCTGGCAAGCTCTCCTACTCCGGCAAGCTCTCCTACGCCCGCAAGCTCTCCTACTCCCGCAAGATTTCCTACTCCCACAAGCTCTCCTACACCAGCAATCTCTCCTACTCCCCCAAGCTCTCCTACTCCCCCAAGATCTCCTACTCCCCCAAGCTCTCCTACTCCCATAAGCTCTCCTAATCCCCCAAGCTCTCCTACTCCCCCAAGCTCTCCTACTCCCCCAAGCTCTCCTACTCCCCCAAGCTCTCCTACTCCACCAAGCTCTCCTACTCCCCCAAGATCTCCTACTCTCCCAAGCTCTCCTACTCCGGCAAGCTCTCCTACGCCCGCAAGCTCTCCTACTCCCGCAAGATTTCCTACTCCCACAAGCTCTCCTACACCAGCAATCTCTCCTACTCCCCCAAGCTCTCCTACTCCCCCAAGCTCTCCTACTCCCCCAAGATCTCCTACTCCCCCAAGCTCTCCTACTCCCATAAGCTCTCCTAATCCCCCAAGCTCTCCTACTCCCCCAAGCTCTCCTACTCCCCCAAGCTCTCCTATTCCCCCAAGCTCTCCTACTCCACCAAGCTCTCCTACTCCCCCAAGATCTCCTACTCTCCCAAGCTCTCCTACTCCCCCAAGCTCTCCTACTCCCCCAAGCTCTCCTACTCCCCCAAGCTCTCCTACTCCCCCAAGCTCACCTACTCCGGTAATCTCTCCGCATCCCCCAAGCTCTCCTACTCCCCCAAGCTCTCCTACTCCCCCAAGCTCTCCTACTCCACCAAGCTCTCCTACTCCCCCAAGCTCTCCTACTCTCCCAAGCTCTCCTACTCCCCCAAGCTCTCCTACTCCCCCAAGCTCTCCTACTCCCCCAAGCTCTCCTACTCCCCCAAGCTCACCTACTCCGGTAATCTCTCCGCATCCCCCAAGCTCTCCTACTCCCCCAAGCTCTCCTACTCCCCCAAGCTCTCCTACTCCCCCAAGCTCTCCTACTCCCCCAAGCTCTCCTACTCCCTCAAGCTCTCCTACTACCCCAAGCTCTCCTACTCCCCCAAGCTCTCCGACTCCACCAAGCTCTCCAACTCCCCGAAGCTCTCCTAGTCCAGTCAGCTCTCCTGCTCCGGCAAGGTCTCCTACTCGGGCAAGCTCTACTACTACGGCAAGCTCTCCTACTCCGGCAAGCTCTCCTACTCTCGCAAGCTCTCCTACTCCCGCAAGCTTTCCTACTCCCACAAGCTCTCCTACTCCCGCAAGCTCTCCTACGCCGGCAATCTCTCCTGCTCCCCCAAGCTCGACTTCTCCGGCAAGCTCTCCTACTCCGGCCAGCTCTCCTACTCCCGCAAGCTCTCCTAGTCCCGCAAGCTTTCCTACTCCCAAAGGCTCTCCTACTCCCGCAAGCTCTCCTACACCGGCAATCTCTCCTGCTCCCCCAAGATCTCCTACTCCCCCAAGCTCTCCTAATCCCGCAAGCTCTCGTACTCCCGCAAGCTCATCTATTCCCGCAAGCTCTCCTACTCCCGCAATCTCTGCCACTCCCGCAAACTCTCCTACTCCCGCAAGCTCTCCTACTCCCCCAAGCTCTCCTACTCGCCCAAGCTCTCCGACTCGCCCAACCTCTCCGACTCGCCCAAGCTCTCCTACTCGCCCAAGCTCTCCTTCTCGCCCAAGCTCTCCTACTCGCCCTCGCTCTCCTACTCGCCCAAGCTCTCCTAATCGCCCAAGCTCTCCTACTCGCCCAAGCTCTCCTACTCGCCCAAGCTCTCCTACTCGCCCTAGTTCTCCTACTCGCCCAAGCTCTCCTACTCGCCCAAGCTCTCCTACTCGCCCAAGCTCTCCTACTCGCCCGAGCTCTGTTACTCGCCCAAGCTCTTCCACTCGCCGAAGCTCTCCTGCTCGCCCAAGCTCTATTACTCCCCCAAGCTCTCCGACTCGCCCAATCTCTCATACGCGCCCAACCTCTCCGAATCGCCCAAGCTCTCCTACTCGCCCAAGCTCTACTACTCGCCCAAGCTCTCCTACTCGCCCAAGCTCTCCTAATCGCCCAAGCTCTCCTCCTCCCCCAAGCTCCCCTACTCCCCCAAGCTCTCCTACTCCCCCAAGCTCTCCTACTCCCCCAAACTCTCCTACTCCCCCAAGCTCTCCTACTCCCCCAAGCTCTCCTACTCCCCCAAGCTAACCTACTCTCCCAAGCTTTCCTACTCCCCCAATCTCTCCTAATTCCCCAAGCTCTCCGACACCCCCAAGCTATCCTACTCCTCCAAGCTCTCCTTCTCCCGCAAGCTCTCCTACTCCCCCAAGCTCTCCTACTCCCCCAAGCTCTCCTACTCCCCCAAGCTCTCCTACTCTCCCAAGCTCTCCTACTCCCCCAAGCACTCCTACTCCCCCAACATCTCCTACTCCCCCAAGCACTCCTACTCCCCCAAGCTCTCCTACTCCCCCAAGCTCACCTACCCCGGTAATCTCTCCTACTCCCCCAAGCTCTCCTACTCTCCCAAGCTCTCCTACTCCCCCAAGTTCTCCTACTTCCCCAAGCTCTCCTACTCCCTCAAGCTCTCCTACTCCCCCAAGCGCTCTTACTCCCCCAAGCTCTCCTACTCCCCCAAGCTCTCCTACACCCCCAAGCTCTACTAGTCCAGTCAGCTCTCCTATGCGGCAAGGTCTCCTACTCCGGCAAGCTCTACTCCTCTGGCAAGCTCTCCTACTCCGGCAAGCTCTCCTACGCCCGCAAGCTCTCCTACTCCCGCAAGATTTCCTACTCCCACAAGCTCTCCTACACCAGCAATCTCTCCTACTCCCCCAAGCTCTCCTACTCCCCCAAGCTCTCCTACTCCCCCAAGATTTCCTACTCCCACAAGCTCTCCTACACCAGCAATCTCTCCTACTCCCCCAAGCTCTCCTACTCCCCCAAGCTCTCCTACTCCCCCAAGATCTCCTACTCCCCCAAGCTCTCCTACTCCCATAAGCTCTCCTAATCCCCCAAGCTCTCCTACTCCCCCAAGCTCTCCTACTCCCCCAAGCTCTCCTATTCCCCCAAGCTCTCCTACTCCACCAAGCTCTCCTACTCCCCCAAGATCTCCTACTCTCCCAAGCTCTCCTACTCCCCCAAGCTCTCCTACTCCCCCAAGCTCTCCTACTCCCCCAAGCTCTCCTACTCCCCCAAGCTCACCTACTCCGGTAATCTCTCCGCATCCCCCAAGCTCTCCTACTCCCCCAAGCTCTCCTACTCCCCCAAGCTCTCCTACTCCCCCAAGCTCTCCTACTCCCCCAAGCTCTCCTACTCCCTCAAGCTCTCCTACTCCCCCAAGCTCTCCTACTCCCCCAAGCTCTCCTTCTCCCACAAGCTCTCCAACTCCCCCAAGCTCACCTAGTCCAGGCAGCTCTCCTGCTCCGGCAAGGTCTCCTACTCGGGCAAGCTCTACTACTACGGCAAGCTCTCCTACTCCGGCAAGCTCTTCTACTCTCGCAAGCTCTCCTAATCCCGCAAGCTTTCCTACTCCCACAAGCTCTCCAACTCCCGCAAGCTCTCCTACGCCGGCAATCTCTCCTGCTCCCCCAAGCTCGACTTCTCCGGCAAGCTCTCCTACTCCGGCCAGCTCTCCTACTCCCGCAAGCTCTCCTAGTCCCGCAAGCTTTCCTACTCTCAAAAGCTCTCCTACTCCCGCAAGCTCTCCTACACCGGCAATCTCTCCTGCTCCCCCAAGATCTCCTACTCCCCCAAGGTCTCCTAATCCCGCAAGCTCTCGTACTCCCGCAAGCTCACCTATTCCCGCAAGCTCTCCTACTCCCGCAATCTCTCCCACTCCCGCAGACTCTCCTACTCCCGCAAGATTTCCTACTCCCACAAGCTCTCCTACTCCCGCAAGCTCTCCTACACCAGCAATCTCTCCTGCTCCCCCAAGCACTCCTACTCCCCCAAGCTCTCCTACTCCCCCAAGCTCTCCTACTCCCCCAAGATCTCCTACACCCACAAGCTAACCTACTCCCCCAAGCTCTCCTACTCCCCCAAGCTCTCCTACTCGCCCAAGCTCTCCGACTCGCCCAACCTCTCCGACTCGCCCAAGCTCTCCTACTCGCCCAAGCTCTCCTTCTCGCCCAAGCTCTACTACTCGCCCAAGCTCTCCTACTCGCCCAAGCTCTCCTAATCGCCCAAGCTCTCCTACTCGCCCAAGCTCTCCTACTCGCCCAAGCTCTCCTACTCGCCCTAGTTCTCCTACTCGCCCAAGCTCTCCTACTCGCCCAAGCTCTCCTACTCGCCCAAGCTCTCCTACTCGCCCGAGCTCTGTTACTCGCCCAAGCTCTTCTACTCGCCGAAGCTCTCCTGCTCGCCCAAGCTCTATTACTCCCCCAAGCTCTCCGACTCGCCCAATCTCTCATACGCGCCCAACCTCTCCGAATCGCCCAAGCTCTCCTACTCGCCCAAGCTCTACTACTCGCCCAAGCTCTCCTACTCGCCCAAGCTCTCCTAATCGCCCAAGCTCTCCTCCTCCCCCAAGCTCTCCTACTCCCCCAAGCTCTCCTACTCCCCCAAACTCTCCTACTCCCCCAAGCTCCCCTACACCCCCAAGCTAACCTACTCTCCCAAGCTTTCCTACTCCCCCAATCTCTCCTAATTCCCCAAGCTCTCCGACACCCCCAAGCTATCCTACTCCTCCAAGCTCTCCTTCTCCCGCAAGCTCTCCTACTCCATCAAGCTCTCCTACTCCACCAAGCTCTCCTACTCCCCCAAGCTCTCCTACTCTCCCAAGCTCTCCTACTCCCCCAAGCACTCCTACTCCCCCAACATCTCCTACTCCCCCAAGCACTCCTACTCCCCCAAGCTCTCCTACTCCCCCAAGCTCACCTACCCCGGTAATCTCTCCTACTGCCCCAAGCTCTCCTACTCTCCCAAGCTCTCCTACTCCCCCAAGTTCTCCTACTTCCCCAAGCTCTCCTACTCCCTCAAGCTCTCCTACTCCCCCAAGCTCTCTTACTCCCCCAAGCTCTCCTACTCCCCCAAGCTCTCCTACTCCCCCAAGCTCTACTAGTCCAGTCAGCTCTCCTACTGCGGCAAGGTCTCCTACTCCGGCAAGCTCTACTCCTCTGGCAAGCTCTCCTACTCCGGCAAGCTCTCCTACGCCCGCAAGCTCTCCTACTCCCGCAAGATTTCCTACTCCCACAAGCTCTCCTACACCAGCAATCTCTCCTACTCCCCCAAGCTCTCCTACTCCCCCAAGCTCTCCTACTCCCCCAAGATCTCCTACTCCCCCAAGCTCTCCTACTCCCATAAGCTCTCCTAATCCCCCAAGCTCTCCTACTCCCCCAAGCTCTCCTACTCCCCCAAGCTCTCCTACTCCCCCAAGCTCTCCTACTCCACCAAGCTCTCCTACTCCCCCAAGATCTCCTACTCTCCCAAGCTCTCCTACTCCCCCAAGCTCTCCTACTCCCCCAAGCTCTCCTACTCCCCCAAGCTCTCCTACTCCCCCAAGCTCACCTACTCCGGTAATCTCTCCGCATCCCCCAAGCTCTCCTACTCCCCCAAGCTCTCCTACTCCCCCAAGCTCTCCTACTCCCCCAAGCTCTCCTACTCCCCCAAGCTCTCCTACTCCCTCAAGCTCTCCTACTCCCCCAAGCTCTCCTACTCCCCCAAGCTCTCCTTCTCCCACAAGCTCTCCAACTCCCCCAAGCTCTCCTAGTCCAGGCAGCTCTCCTGCTCCGGCAAGGTCTCCTACTCGGGCAAGCTCTACTACTAAGGCAAGCTCTCCTACTCCGGCAAGCTCTTCTACTCTCGCAAGCTCTCCTAATCCCGCAAGCTTTCCTACTCCCACAAGCTCTCCAACTCCCGCAAGCTCTCCTACGCCGGCAATCTCTCCTGCTCCCCCAAGCTCGACTTCTCCGGCAAGCTCTCCTACTCCGGCCAGCTCTCCTACTCCCGCAAGCTCTCCTAGTCCCGCAAGCTTTCCTACTCCCAAAAGCTCTCCTACTCCCGCAAGCTCTCCTACACCGGCAATCTCTCCTGCTCCCCCAAGATCTCCTACTCCCCCAAGGTCTCCTAATCCCGCAAGCTCTCGTACTCCCGCAAGCTCACCTATTCCCGCAAGCTCTCCTACTCCCGCAATCTCTCCCACTCCCGCAGACTCTCCTACTCCCGCAAGATTTCCTACTCCCACAAGCTCTCCTACTCCCGCAAGCTCTCCTACACCAGCAATCTCTCCTGCTCCCCCAAGCACTCCTACTCCCCCAAGCTCTCCTACTCCCCCAAGCTCTCCTACTCCCCCAAGATCTCCTACACACACAAGCTAACCTACTCCCCCAAGCTCTCCTACTCCCCCAAGCTCTCCTACTCCCCCAAGCTCTCCTACTCCCCAAAGCTCTCCTACTCCCCCAAGCTCTCCTACTCGCCGAAGCTCTCCTACTCGCCCAAGCTCTCCTACTCGCCCAAGATCTGCTATTCGCCCAAGCTCTCCTACTCGCCCAAGCTCTCCGACTCGCCCAAGCTCTCCTACTCGCCCAAGCTCTCCTACTCGCCCAAACTCTCCTACTCGCCCGAGCTCTGCTACTCGCCAAAGCTCTTCTACTCGCCCAAGCTCTCCTACTCCCCCAGGTTCTCCTACTCGCCCTATCTCTCCGACGCGCCCAACCTCTCCAACTCGCCCAAGCTCTCCTACTCGCCCAAGCTCTGCTACTCGCCCAAGCTCTCCTAATCGCCCAAGCTCTCCTACTGCCCCAAGCTCCCCTACTCCCCCAAGCTCTCCTACTCCCCCAAGCTCTCCTACTCCCCCAAGCTCTCCTACTCCCCCAAGCTCTCCTACTCCCGCAAGCTTTCCTACTCCCACAAGCTCTCCTACTCCCGCAAGCTCTCCTACACCGGCAATCTCTCCTGCTCCCCCAAGCTCTCCTTCTCCCGCAAGCTATCCTACTCCCCCAAGCTCTCCTACTCTCCCAAGCTCTCCTACTCCCCCAAGCTCTCCTACTCTCCCAAGCTCTCCTACTCCCCCAAGTTCTCCTACTCCCCCAACCTCTCCTACTCCCACAAGCACTCCTACTCCCCCAAGCTCTCCTACTACCCCAAGCTCACCTACCCCGGTAATCTCTCCTAATCCCCCAAGCTCTCCTACTCCCCCAAGCACTCCTACGCCCCCAAGCTCTCCTACTCGCTCAAGCTCTCCTACTCCACCAAGCTCTGCTACTCGCCCAATCTCTCCGACTCGCCCAACATCTCCGACTCGCCCAAGCTCTCCGACTCGCCCAAGCTCTCCTACTCGCCCAAGCTCTCCTAATCGCCCAAGCTCTCCTACTCGCCTAAACTCTCCTTCTCCCCCAAGCTCCCCTACTCCCCCAAGCTCTCCTACTCCCCCAAGCTCACCTACTCTCCCAAGCTCTCCTACTCCCCCAAGCTCTCCTACTCCCCCAAGCTCTCCTACTCCCCCAAGCTCTCCTACACCCCCAAGCTAACCTACTCCCCCAAGCTCTCCTACACCCCCAAGCTCTCCTACTCCCCCAAGCGCTCCTACTCCCCCAAGCTCTCCTACTCCCCCAAGCTCTCCGACACCCCCAAGCTCTCCGACTCCCCCAAGCTCTCCTACTCCCCCAAGCTCTCCTACTCCCCCAAGCTCTCCTACTCCCCCAAGCTCTCCTACTCCCCCAAGCTCTCCTACTCCCCCAAGCTCACCTACTACGGTAATCTCTCCGCATCCCCCAAGCTCTCCTACTCCCCCAAGCTCTCCTACTCCCCCAAGCTCTCCTACTCCCCCAAGCTCTCCTACTCCCCCAAGCTCTCCTACTCCCTCATGCTCTCCTACTCCCCCAAGCTCTCCTACTCCCCCAAGCTCTCCGACTCCCCCAAGCTCTCCAACTCCCCCAAGCTCTCCTAGTCCAGTCAGCTCTCCTGCTCCGGCAAGGTCTCCTACTCGGGCAAGCTCTACTACTACGGCAAGCTCTCCTACTCCGGCAAGCTCTCCTACTCTCGCAAGCTCTCCTACTCCCGCAAGCTTTCCTACTCCCACAAGCTCTCCTACTCCCGCAAGCTCTCCTACGCCGGCAATCTCTCCTGCTCCCCCAAGCTCGACTTTTCCGGCAAGCTCTCCTACTCCGGCCAGCTCTCCTACTCCCGCAAGCTCTCCTAGTCCCGCAAGCTTTCCTACTCCCAAAAGCTCTCCTACTCCCGCAAGCTCTCCTACACCGGCAATCTCTCCTGCTCCCCCAAGATCTCCTACTCCCCCAAGCTCTCCTAATCCCGCAAGCTCTCGTACTCCCGCAAGCTCACATATTCCCGCAAGCTCTCCTACTCCCGCAATCTCTCCCACTCCCGCAAACTCTCCTACTCCCGCAAGCTCTCCTACTCCCCCAAGCTCTCCTACTCGCCCAAGCTCTCCGACTCGCCCAACCTCTCCGACTCGCCCAAACTCTCCTACTCGCCCAAGCTCTCCTACTCGCCCAAGCTCTCCTACTCGCCCTAGCTCTCCTATTCGCCCAAGCTCTCCTACTCCCCCAAGCTCTACTACTCCCCCAAGCTCTCCTACTCCCCCAAGCTCTCCTACACCCCAAGCTCTCCTACTCCCCCAAGCGCTCCTACTCCCCCTAGCTCTCCTACTCCCCCAAGCTCTCCGACTCCCCCAAGCTCTCCTACTCTTCCAAGCTCTCCTACTCCCCCAAGCTCTCCTACTCCCCCAAGCTCTCGTACTCCCCCAAGCTCTCTTACTCCCCCAAGCTCTCCTACTCTCCCAACCTCTCCTAAACCCCAAGCTCTCCTTCTCCGCCAAGCTCTCCTACTCCCCCAAGCACTCCTACTCCCCCAAGCTCTCCTACTCCGGTAATCTCTCCTACTCCCCCAAGCTCTCCTACTCCCTCAAGCTCTCCTGCACCCCCAAGCTCTCCTACTCCCCCAAGCTCACCTACTCCCCCAAGCTCTCCTACTCCCCCAAGCTCTCCTAGTCCAGTCAGCTCTCCTACTGCGGCAAGGTCTCCTACTCCGGCAAGCTCTACTACTCCGGCAAGCTCTCCTACTCCGGAAACTCTCCGACGCCCGCAAGCTCAACTACACCCGATGATTTCCTACTCCCACAAGCTCTCCTACTCCCGCAAGCTCTCCTACACCAGCAATCTCTCATGCTCCCCCAAGCACTCCTACTCCCCCAAGCTCTCCTACTCCCCCAAGCTCTCCTACACCCACAAGCTAACCTACTCCCAAAAGCTCTCCTACTCCCCCAAGCTCTCCTACTCCCCAAAGCTCTCCTACTCCCCCAAGCTATCCTACTCGCCGACGCTCTCCTACTCGCCCAAGCTCTCCTACTCGCCCAAGATCTGCTACTCGCCCAAGCTCTCCTACTCGCCCAAGCTCTCCGACTCGCCCAAGCTCTCCTACTCGCCCAAGCTCTTCTACTCGCCGAAGATCTCCTACTCGCCCGAGCTCTGCTACTCGCCCAAGCTCTTCTACTCGCCCAAGCTCTCCTACTCCCGCAATCTCTCCCACTCCCACAGACTCTCCTACTCCCGCAAGATTTCCTACTCCCACAAGCTCTCCTACTCCCGCAAGCTCTCCTACAGCAGCAATCTCTCCTGCTCCCCCAAGCACTCCTACTCCCCCAAGCTCTCCTACTCCCCCAAGCTCTCCTACTCGCCGAAGCTCTCCTACTCGCCCAAGCTCTCCTACTCGCCCAAGATCTGCTATTCGCCCAAGCTCTCCTACTCGCCCAAGCTCTCCGACTCGCCCAAGCTCTCCTACTCGCCCAAGCTCTCCTACTCGCCCAAGCTCTCCTACTCGCCCGAGCTCTGCTACTCGCCAAAGCTCTTCTACTCGCCCAAGCTCTCCTACTCCCCCAAGTTCTCCTACTCGCCCAATCTCTCCGACGCGCCCAACCTCTCCAACTCGTCCAAGCTCTCCTACTCGCCCAAGCTCTGCTACTCGCCCAAGCTCTCCTAATCGCCCAAGCTCTCCTACTGCCCCAAGCTCCCCTACTCCCCCAAGCTCTCCTACTCCCGCAAGCTCTCCTACTCCCCCAAGCTCTCCTACTCCCCCAAGCTCTCCTACTCCCGCAAGCTTTCCTACTCCCACAAGCTCTCCTACTCCCGCAAGCTCTCCTACACCGGCAATCTCTCCTGCTCACCCAAGCTCTCCTTCTCCCGCAAGCTATCCTACTCCCCCAAGCTCTCCTACTCTCCCAAGCTCTCCTACTCCCCCAAGCTCTCCTACTCTCCCAAGCTCTCCTACTCCCCCAAGCTCTCCTACTCCCCCAACCTCTCCTACTCCCACAAGCACTCCTACTCCCCCAAGCTCTCCTACTACCCCAAGCTCACCTACCCCGGTAATCTCTCCTAATCCCCCAAGCTCTCCTACTCCCCCAAGCACTCCTACTCCCCCAAGCTCTCCTACTCGCTCAAGCTCTCCTACTCCCCCAAGCTCTGCTACTCGCCCAATCTCTCCGACTCGCCCAACATCTCCGACTCGCCCAAGCTCTCCGACTCGCCCAAGCTCTCCTACTCGCCCAAGCTCTCCTAATCGCCCAAGCTCTCCTACTCGCCTAAGCTCTCCTTCTCCCCCAAGCTCCCCTACTCCCCCAAGCTCTCCTACTCCCCCAAGCTCACCTACTCCCCCAAGCTCTCCTACTCCCCCATGCTCTCCTACTCCCCCAAGCTCTCCTACTCCCCCAAGCTCTCCTACACCCCCAAGCTAACCTACTCCCCCAAGCTCTCCTACACCCCCAAGCTCTCCTACTCCCCCAAGCGCTCCTACTCCCCCAAGCTCTCCTACTCCCCCAAGCTCTCCGACTCCCCCAAGCTCTCCGACTCCTCCAAGCTCTCCTACTCCCCCAAGCTCTCCTACTCCCCCAAGCTCTCCTACTCCCCCAAGCTCTCCTACTCCACCAAGCTCTCCTACTCCCCCAAGCTCTCCTCCTCTCCCAAGCTCTCCTACTCCCCCAAGCTCTCCTACTCCCCCAAGCTCTCCTACTCCCCCAAGCTCTCCTACTCCCCAAAGCTCACCTACTCCGGTAATCTCTCCGCATCCCCCAAGCTCTCCTACTCCCCCAAACTCTCCTACTCCCCCAAGCTCTCCTACTCCCCCAAGCTCTCCTACTCCCCCAAGCTCTCCTACTCCCTCAAGCTCTCCTACTCCCCCAAGCTCTCCTACTCCCCCAAGCTCTCCGACTCCCCCAAGCTCTCCAACTCCCCCAAGCTCTCCTAGTCCAGTCAGCTCTCCTGCTCCGGCAAGGTCTCCTACTCGGGCAAGCTCTACTACTACGGCAAGCTCTCCTACTCCGGCAAGCTCTCCTACTCTCGCAAGCTCTCCTACTCCCGCAAGCTTTCCTACTCCCACAAGCTCTCCTACTCCCGCAAGCTCTCCTACGCCGGCAATCTCTCCTGCTCCCCCAAGCTCGACTTCTCCGACAAGCTCTCCTACTCCGGCCAGCTCTCCTACTCCCGCAAGCTCTCCTAGTCCCGCAAGCTTTCCTACTCCCAAAAGCTCTCCTACTCCCGCAAGCTCTCCTACACCGGCAATCTCTCCTGCTCCCCCAAGATCTCCTACTCCCCCAAGCTCTTCTAATCCCGCAAGCTCTCGTACTCCCGCAAGCTCATCTATTCCCGCAAGCTCTCCTACTCCCGCAATCTCTCCCACTCCCGCAAACTCTCCTACACCCGCAAGCTCTCCTACTCCCCCAAGCTCTCCTACTCGCCCAAGCTCTCCGACTCGCCCAACCTCTCCGACTCGTCCAAACTCTCCTACTCGCCCAAGCTCTCCTACTCGCCGAAGCTCTCCTACTCGCCCTAGCTCTCCTATTCGCCCAAGCTCTCCTACTCCCCCAAGCTCTACTACTCCCCCAAGCTCTCCTACTCCCCCAAGCTCTCCTACACCCCAAGCTCTCCTACTCCCCCAAGCGCTCCTACTCCCCCTAGCTCTCCTACTCCTCCAAGCTCTCCGACTCCCCCAAGCTCTCCTACTCTTCCAAGCTCTCCTACTCCCCCAAGCTCTCCTACTCCCCCAAGCTCTCGTACTCCCCCAAGCTCTCCTACTCCCCCAAGCTCTCCTACTCTCCCAACCTCTCCTAAACCCCAAGCTCTCCTTCTCCCCCAAGCTCTCCTACTCCCCCAAGCACTCCTACTCCCCCAAGCTCTCCTACTCCGGTAATCTCTCCTACTCCCCCAAGCTCTCCTACTCCCTCAAGCTCTCCTGCACCCCGAAGCTCTCCTACTCCCCCAAGCTCACCTACTCCCCCAAGCTCTCCTACTCCCCCAAGCTCTCCTAGTCCAGTCAGCTCTCCTACTGCGGCAAGGTCTCCTACTCCGGCAAGCTCTACTCCTCCGGCAAGCTCTCCTACTCCGGAAACTCTCCGACGCCCGCAAGCTCAACTACACCCGCAAGATTTCCTACTCCCACAAGCTCTCCTACTCCCGCAAGCTCTCCTACACCAGCAATCTCTCATGCTCCCCCAAGCACTCCTACTCCCCTAAGCTCTCCTACTCCCCCAAGCTCTCCTACTCCCCCAAGCTCTCCTACACCCACAAGCTAACCTACTCCCCCAAGCTCTCCTACTCCCCCAAGCTCTCCTACTCCCCAAAGCTCTCCTACTCCCCCAAGCTCTCCTACTCGCCGACGCTCTCCTACTCGGCCAAGCTCTCCTACTCGCCCAAGATCTGCTACTCGCCCAAGCTCTCCTACTCGCCCAAGCTCTCCGACTCGCCCAAGCTCTCATACTCGCCCAAGCTCTTCTACTCGCCGAAGCTCTCCTACTCGCCCGAGCTCTGCTACTCGCCCAAGCTCTTCTACTCGCCCAAGCTCTTCTACTCCCCCAAGCTCTCCTACTCGCCCAATCTCTCCGACGCGCCCAACCTCTCCAACTCGCCCAAGCTCTCCTAATCGCCCAAGCTCTGCTACACGCCCAAGCTCTCCTACTCGCCCAAGCTCTCCTAATCGCCCAAGCTCTCCTACTACCCCAAACTCCCCTACTCCCCCAAGCTCTCCTACTCCCCCAAGCTCTCCTACTCCCCCAAGCTCTCCTACTCCCCCAAGCTCTCCTACACCCCCAAGCTAACCTACTCTCCCAAGCTTCCCTAATCCCCCAAGCTCTCCTACTCCCGCAAGCTCTCCTACTCCCGCAAGCTTTCCTACTCCCACAAGCTCTCCTACTCCCGCAAGCTCTCCTACACCGGCAATCTCTCCTGCTCCCCCAAGCTCTCCTTCTCCCGCAAGCTATCCTACTCCCCCAAGCTGTCCTACTCTCCCAAGCTCTCCTACTCACCCAAGCTCTCCTACTCCCCCAACCTCTCCTACTCCCACAAGCACTCCTAATCCCCCAAGCACTCCTACTACCCCAAGCTCACCTACCCCGGTAATCTCTCCTAATTCCCCAAGCTCTCCTACTCCCCCAAGCTCTCCTACTCCCCCAAGCTCTCCTACTCGCTCAAGCTCTCCTACTCCCCCAAGCTCTGCTACTCGCCCAATCTCTCCGACTCGCCCAACCTCTCCGACTCGCCCAAGCTCTCCGACTCGCCCAAGCTCTCCTACTCGCCCAAGACCTCCTAATCGCCCAAGCTCTCCTACTCGCCCAAGCTCTCCTACTCCCCCAAGCTCCCCTACTCCCCCAAGCTCTCCTACTCCCCCAAGCTCACCTACTGCCCCAAGCTCTCCTACTCCCCCAAGCTCTCCTACTCCCCCAAGCTCTCCTACACCCCCAAGCTAACCTACTCCCCCAAGCTCTCCTACTCCCCCAAGCTCTCCTACTCCCCCAAGCGCTCCTACTCCCCCAAACTCTCCAATGCCCCAAGCTCTCCTACTCCCCCAAGCTCTCCTACTCCCCCAAGCTCTCCTACTCCCCCAAGCTCTCCTACTCCCCCAAGCTCTCCTACTCCCCCAAGCTCTCCTAATCTCCCAAGCTCTCCTACTCCCCCAAGCTCTCCTACTCCCCCAAGCTCTCCTGCTCCCCCAAGCTCACCTACTCTGGTAATCTCTCCGCATCCCCCAAGCTCTCCTACTCCCCCAAGCTCTCCTACTCCCCCAAGCTCTCCTACTCCCCCAAGCTCTCCTACTCCCCCAAGCTCTCCTACTCCCCCAAGCTCTCCTACTCCCCCAAGCTCTCCAACTCCCCCAAGCTCTCCTAGTCCAGTCAGCTCTCCTACTCCGGCAAGATCTCCGACTCGGGCAAGCTCTACTACTACGGCAAGCTCTCCTACTCCGGCAAGCTCTCCTACTCTCGCAAGCTCTCCTACGCCGGCAATCTCTCCTGCTCCCCCAAGCTCTACTTCTCCGGCAAGCTCTCCTACTCCGGCCAGCTCTCCTACTCCCGCAAGCTCTCCTACTCCCGCAAGCTTTCCTACTCCCACAAGCTCTCCTGCTCCCGCAAGCTCTCCTACACCGGCAATCACTCCTGCTCCCCCATGCTCTCCTACTCCCCCAAGCTCTCCGACTCCCCCAAGCTCTCCTACTCCCCCAAGCTCTCCTACTCCCCCAAGCTCTCCTACTCCCCCAAGCTCTCCTACTCCCCCAAGCTCTCCTACTCCCCCAAGCTCACCTACTCCCCGAAGCTCTCCTACTCCCCCAAGCTCTCCTACTCCCCCAAGCTCTCCTACTCCCCCAAGCTCTCCTACTCCCCCAAGCTCTCCTACTCCCCCAAGCGCTCCTATACCCCAAGCTCTCCTACTCCCCCAAGCTCTCCGACTCCCCCAAGCTCTCCTACTCCCCCAAGCTCTCCTACTCCCCCAAGCTCTCCTACTCCCCAAAGCTCTGCTACTCCCCCAAGCTCTCCTACTCCCCCAAGCTCTCCTTCTCCCCCAAGCTCTCCTACTCCCCCAGGCACTCCTACTCCCCCAAGCTCTAATACTCCCCCAAGCTCACCAACCGCGGTAATCTCTCCAAATCCCCCAAGCTCTCCTACTCCCCCAAGCTCTCCTACTCCCCAAAGCTCTCCTACTCGCCCAAGCTCTCCTACTCCCCCAAGCTCTGCTACTCGCCCAATCTCTCCGACTCGCCCAACCTCTCCGACTCGCCCAAGCTTTCCTACTCACCCAAGCTCTCCTACTGGCCCAAGCTCTCCTATTCGCCCAAGCTCTCCTAATCGCCCAAGCTCTCTTCTACTCGCCCAATCTCTCCTACTCCCCCAAGCTCCCCTACTCCCCCAAGCTCTCCTACTCCCCCAAGCTCTCCTACTCCCCCAAGCTCTCCTACTCGCCCAATCTCTCCGACGCGCCCAACCTCTCCGACTCGCCCAAGCTCTCCTACTCGCCCAAGCTCTACGACTCGCCCAAGATCTCCTACTCGCCCAAGCTCTCCCAATCGCCCAAGCTCTCCTACTCCCGCAAGCTCATCTACCCCGGTAATCTCTCCTAATCCCCCAAGCTCTCCTACTCGCCCAAGCTCTCCTACTCCCCCAATCTCCCCTACTCCGGTAATCTCTCCTAATCCCTCAAGCTCTCCTACTCCCCCAAGCTCTCCTACTCCCCCAAGCTATCCTACTCCCCCAAGCTCTCCTACTCCCCCAAGCTCTCCTACTCCCTCAAGCTCTCCTACTCCCCCAAGCTCTCCTACTCCCCCAAGCTCTCCTACTCCCCCAAGCTCTCCTACTCTCCCAAGCTCTCCTACTCCCCCAACTCTCCTACTCCCCCAAGCTCTCCTACTCCCCCAAGCACTCCTACTCCCCAAGCTCTCTACTCCCCCAAGCTCACCTGCTCCGGCAATCTCTCCTCATCACTCAAGCTCTCCTACTCACCAAAGCTCTCCTATTCCCACAAGCTCTCCTACTGCCCCAAGCTCTCCTACTCGCCCAAGCTCTACTACTCGCCCAAGCTCTACTATTCGCCCTAGCTCTCCTACTCGCCCAAGCTCTCCTAATCGCCCAAGCTCTCCTACTCACCCAAGCTCTCCTACGCGCCCAAGCTCTCCTACTCGCCCTCGTTCTCATACTCGCCCAAGCTCTCCTACTCGCCCAAGCTCCCCTACTCGCCCAAGCTCTCCTACTCGCCCGAGCTCTGCTACTCGCCCAAGCTAACCTACTCTCCCAAGCTTTCCTACTCCCCCAATCTCTCCTAATCCCTCAATATCTCCTACTCCCCCAAGCTATCCTACTCCCCCAAGCTCTCCTTCTCCCGCAAGCTCTCCTACTCCCACAAGCTCTCCTACTCCCCCAAGATATCCTACTCTCCCAAGCTCTCCTACTCTCCCAAGCTCTCCTACTCCCCCAAGCTCTCCTACTCCCACAACCTCTCCTACTCCCCCAAGCACTCCTACTCCCCCAAGCTCTCCTACTCCCCCAAGCTCACCTACCCCGGTAATCTCTCCTAATCCCCCAAGCTCTCCTACTCCCCTAAGCTCTCCTACTCCCCCAAACTCTCCTACTCCCCCAATATCTGCTACTCGCCCAATCTCTCCGACTCGCCCAACGTCTCCGACTCGCCGAAGCTCTCCTACTCACCCAACCTCTCCTACTCGCCCAAGCTCTCCTACTCGCCCAAGCTCTCCTAATCGCCCAAGCTCTCCTACTCGCCCAAGCTCTCCTACTCCCCCAAGCTCTCCTACTCCCCCAAGCGCTACTACGCCAGTAAGCTATCCTACTCAGGTAAGCTCTCCGACTCATCGACGGTCTCCTACTCCGGTAAGTTCTCCTACTCCCCCAAGCTCTCCTACTCCCCCAAGCTCTCCTACTCCCCCAAGCAATCCTACTCCCCCAAGCTCTCCTACTCCCCCAAGCTCTCGTACTCCCCCAAGCTCTCGTACTCCCCCAAGATCTCGTAATCCCCCAAGCTCTCCTCCTCCCCAAATTTCTCCTCCTCCCCCAAGCTCTCCTCCTCCGGTATGATTTCCTAATCACCCTAACGCTCCTACTCCTCCAAGCTCTCCGACTCCCCCAAGCTCTCCGACACCAGTAAACTCTCCCACTCCAGTAAGCTCTCTGACTCCGGTAAGCTCTCCGACTCCCCCAAGATCTCCGACTCCCCCAAGCTCTCCTACTCCCCCAAGCTCTCCTACTCCCCCAAGCTCTCCTACTCCCACAAGCTCTCCTACTCCCCCAAGCTCTACTACTCCCCCAAGCTCTCCTACTCACCCAAGCTCTCCTACACCCCCAAGCTCTCCTACTCCCCCAAGCTCTCCTACTCGCCCAAGCTCTCCTACTCCCCCAAGCTCTCCTACTCCCCCAAGCTCTCCTACTCCCCCAAGCTCTCCTGATCCGGTAAACTCTCCTACTCCGGTAAGCTCTCCTAATCCCCCAAGCGCTCCTACTCTTCCAAGCTCTCCTACTCCGGTAAGCTCTCCTACTCCAGTATGATCGTCGACTCCCCCAAGCTCTCCAACTCCCCCAAGCTCTCCGACACCAGTAAACTCTCCTACTCCGGTAAGCTCTCCTACTACGCCAAGCTCTCCTATCCGGCAAGCTCTCCTACTCCCCGAATCTCTCCTACTCCCCCAAGCTCTCCCACTCCCCCAAGCTCTCCTACTCCCCCAAGATCTCCTACTCCGCCAAGCTCACCTACTCCCCCAATCTCTCCTACTCCCCCAAGCTCTCCCACTCCCCCAAGCTCTCCTACTCCCCCAAGCTCTCCTGCTCCCCCAAGCTCTCCTACTCCCCCAAACTCTCCTACTCCCCCAAGCGCTACTACTCCAGTAAGCTATCCTAATCCGGTAAGCTCTCCTACTCATCCACGGTCTCCTACTCCGGTAATTTCTCCGACTCACCCAAGCTCTCCTACTCCCCCAAGCTCTCCTACTCCCCCAAGCAATCCTCCTCCCCCAAGCTCTCCTACTCCCCCAAGCTCTCGTACTCCCCCAAGCTCTCGTACTCCCCCAAGATCTCGTAATCCCCCAAGCTCTCCTCCTCCCCAAAGCTCTCATCCTCCCCCAAGCTCTCCTCCTCCGGTATGATTTCCTAATCACCCTAACGCTCCTACTCCCCCAAGCTCTCCGACACCAGTAAAATCTCCCACTCCAGTAAGCTCTCTGACTCCGGTAAGCTCTCCGACTCCCCCAAGCACTCCGACTCCCCCAAGCTCTCCTACTCCCCCAAGCTCTCCTACTCCCCCAAGCTCTCCTACTCTCACAAGCTCTCCTACTCCCCCAAGCTCTACTACTCCCCCAAGCTCTCCTACTCACCCAAGGTCTCCTACTCCCCCAAGCTCTCCTACTCCCCCAAGCTCTCCTACTTGCCCAAGCTCTCCTACTCCCCCAAGCTCTCCTACTCCCCCAAGCTCTCCTACTCCGGTAAGCTCTCCTACTCCGCTAAGCTCGCCTAATCCCCGAAGCTCTCCTACTCTTCCAAGCTCTCCGACACCGGTAAACTCTCCTACTCCGGTAAGCTCTCCTACTCCGGCAAGCTCTCCTACTCCGCCAAGCTCTCCTACTCCCCCAATCTCTCCTACTCCCCCAAGCTCTCCTACTCCCACAAGCTCTCCTACTCCCCCAAGCTCTCCTACTCCCCAAACCTCTCCTACTCCCCCAAGTTCTCCTACTCCCCAAAGCTCTACTACTCCGTTAAGCTATTCTACTCCGCCAAGCTCTCCTACTCCCCCAATCTCTCCCGCTCCCCCAAGCTCTCCTACTCCCCCAAGCGCTCCTACTCCCCAAAGCTCTACTACTCCAGTAAGCTATCCTACTCCGGTAAGCTGTCCTACTCATCCACGGTCTCCTACTCCGGTAAGTTCTCCTACTCCCCCAAGCTCTCCTACTCCCCCAAGCTCTCCTACTCCCCCAAGCTATCCTTCTCCCCCAATATCTCCTACTCCCCCAAGCTCTCCTCCTCCGGGAAGCTCTTCTCCTCTGGTATGATCTCCTAATCACCCGAACACTCCTAGTCCCCCAAGCTCTCCTACTCACCCAAGCTCTCCTACTCACCCAAGATCTCCTACTCCCCCAAGCTCCCCTACTCCCCCAAGCTCTCCTACCCCGCCAAGCTCTCCTACTCCCCCAAGTTCTCCTACTCCCCCAAGCTCTCCAACTCCCCCAAGCTCTCCTACCCCCCCAATCTCTCCTACTCCCCCAACCTCTCCTACTCCCCCAAGCACTCCTACTCCCCCAAGCTCTCCTACTCCCCCAAGCTCACCTACCCCGGTAATCTCTCCTAATCCCCCAAGCTCTCCTACTCCCCCAAGCTCTCCTACTCCCCCAAGGTCTCCTACTCCCCCAATATCTGCTACTCGCCCAATCTCTCCGACTCGCCCAACCTCTCCGAATCGCCGAAGCTCTCCTACTCACCCAACCTCTCCTACTCGCCCACGCTCTCCTACTCGCCCAAGCTCTCCTAATCGCCCAAGCTCTCCTACTCGCCCAAGCTCTCCTACTCCCCCAAACTCTCCTACTCCCCCAAGCGCTACTACTCCAGTAAGCTATCCTACTCCGGTAAGCTCTCCTACTCATCCACGGTCTCCTACTCCGGTAAGTTCTCCTACTCCCCCAAGCTCTCCTACTGCCCCAAGCTCTGCTACTCCCCCAAGCAATCCTACTCCCCAAGCTCTCCTACTCCCCCAAGCTCTCGTACTCCCCCAAGCCCTCGTGCTCCCCCAAGATCTCGTAGTCCCCCAAGCCCTCCTCCTCCCCAAAGCTCTCCTCCTCCCCCAAGCTCTCCTCCTCCGATATGATTTCCTAATCACCCTTACGCTCCTACTCCCCCAAGCTCTCCTACTCCCCCAAGCTCTCCGACACCAGTAAACTCTCCCACTCCAGTAAGCTCTCTGACTCCGGTAAGGTCTCCGACTCCCCCAAGCTCTCCGACTCCCTCAAGCTCTCCTACTCCCCCAAGCTCTCCTACTCCCCCAAGCTCTCCTACTCCCACATGCTCTCCTACTCCCCCAAGCTCTACTACTCCCCCAAGCTCTCCTACTCACCCAAGCTCTCCTACTCCCCCAAGCTCTCCTACTCCCCCAAGCTCTCCTACTCGCCCAAGATCTCCTACTCCCCCAAGCTCTCCTACTCCCCCAAGCTCTCCTAATCCGGTAAACTCTCCTACTCCGGTAAGCTCTCCTAATCCCCCAAGCTCTCCTACACCGGTAAGCTCTCCGACTCCAGTATGATCGTCGACTCCCCCAAGCTCTCCAACTCACCCAAGCTCTCCGACACCAGTAAACTCTCCTCCTCCTGTAAGCTCTCCTACTACGCCAAGCTCTCCTATCCGGCAAGCTCTCCTACTCCCCCAATCTCTCCTTCTCCCCCAAGCTCTCCCACTCCCCCAAGCTCTCCTACTCCCCCAAGCTCTCCTACTCCGCCAAGCTCACCTACTCCCCCAATCTCTCCTACTCCCCCAAGCTCTCCCACTCCCCCAAGCTCTATTACTCCCCCAAGCTCTCCTACTCCCCCAAGCTCTCCTACTCCCCCAAACTCTCCTACTCCCCCAAGCGCTACTACTCCAGTAAGCTATCCTACTCCGGTAAGCTCTCCTACTCATCCACGGTCTCCTACTCCGGTAAGTTCTCCGACTCCCCCAAGCTCTCCTACTCCCCCAAGCTCTCCTACTCCCCCAAGCTCTCCTACTCCCCCAAGCAATCCTCCTCCCCCAAGCTCTCCTACTCCCCCAAGCTCTCGTACTCCCCCAAGCTCTCGTACTCCCCCAAGGTCTCGTAATCCCCCAAGCTCTCCTCCTCCCCAAAGCTCTCATCCTCCCCCAAGCTCTCCTCCTCCGGTATGATTTCCTAATCACCCTAACGCTCCTACTCCCCCAAGCTCTCCTACTCCCCCAAGCTCTCCGACACCAGTAAGCTCTCCCACTCCAGTAAGCTCTCCTACTCCCCCAAGCTCTCCTACTCCCCCAAGCTCTCCTACTCCCACAAGCTCTCCTACTCCCCCAAGCTCTACTACTCCCCCAAGCTCTCCTACTCACCCAAGCTCTCCTACTCCCCCAAGCTCTCCCACTCCCCCAAGCTCTCCTACTCGCCCAAGCTCTCCTACTCCCCCAAGCTCTCCTACTCCCCCAAGCTCTCCTACTCCGGTAAGCTCTCCTACTCCGCTAAGCTCGCCTAATCCCCGAAGCTCTCCTACTCTTCCAAGCTCTCCGACACCGGTAAACTCTCCTACTCCGGTAAGCTCTCCTACTCCGCCAAGCTCTCCTACTCCGCCAAGCTCTCCTACTCCCGCAATCTCTCCTACTCCCCCAAGCTCTCCTACTCCCACAAGCTCTCCTACTCCCCCAAGCTCTCCTACTCCCCCAAGCTCTCCTACTCCCCCAAGCTCTCCTACTCCCCAAAGCTCTACTACTCCGGTAAGCTATCCTACTCCGGTAAGCTCTCCTACTCACCCAAGCTCTCCTACTGCCCCAAGCTCTCCTACTCCCCCAAGCTCTCCTGCTCCCCCAAGCTCTCCTATTCCCCCAAGCTCTCCTTCTCCCCAAAGCTCTACTACTCTAGTAAGCTATCCTACTCCGGTAAACTCTCCTACTCATCCACGGTCTCCTACTCCGGTAAGTTCTCCTACTCCCCCAAGCTCTCCTACTCCCCCAAGCTCTCCTACTCCCCCAAGCTATCCTTCTCCCCCAAGCTCTCCTACTCCACCAAGCTCTCCTCCTCCGGGAAGCTCTTCTCCTCTGGTATGATCTCCTAATCACCCGAACACTCCTAGTCCCCCAAGCTCTCCTACTCACCCAAGCTCTCCTACTCACACAAGATCTCCTACTCCCCCAAGCTCCCCTACTCCCCCAAGCTCTCCTACCCCGCCAAGCTCTCCTACTCCCCCAAGTTCTCCTACTCCCCCAAGCTCTCCAACTCCCGCAAGCTC
The DNA here is from genome assembly GCF_044704955.1 of Pristiophorus japonicus. Lineage (NCBI taxonomy): Eukaryota > Metazoa > Chordata > Chondrichthyes > Pristiophoridae > Pristiophorus > Pristiophorus japonicus. The sequence continues at coordinate 625,301 of NW_027252483.1, forward strand.
TCCTACCCCCCCCAATCTCTCCTACTCCCCCAAGCTCTCCTACTCCCCCAAGCTCTCGTACTCCCCCAAGCTCTCGTACTCCCCCAAGCTCTCGTACTCCCCCAAGATCTCGTAATCCCCCAAGCTCTCCTCCTCCCCAAAGTTCTCCTTCTCCCCCAAGCTCTCCTCCTCCGGTATGATTTCCTAATCAACCTAGCTCTCCTACTCCCCCAAGCGTTCCTACTCCCCCAAGCTCTCCTACCCCGCCAAGCTCTCCTATTCCCCCAAGCTCTCCTACTCCCCCAAGCTCTCCTACTCCCCCAAGCACTCCTACTCCCCCAAGCTCTCCTACTCCCCCAAGCTCTCCTACTCCCCCAAGCTATCCTGCTCCCCCAAGCTCTCCTACTCCCCCAAGCTCTCCTCCTCCGGGAAGCTCTCCACCTCTGGTATGATCTCCTAATCACCCGAAAACTCCTACTCCCCCAAGCTCTCCTACTCACCCAAGCTCTCCTACTCCCCCAAGATCTCCTACTCCCCCAAGCTCTCCTACTCCCCTAAGCTCTCCTACCCCGTCAAGCTCTCCTACTCCCCCAATTCTCCTACGCCCCCAAGCTCTACAACTCCCCCAAGCTCTCCTACCCCCCAATCTCTCCTACTCCCCCAAGCTCTCCTACTCCGACAAGCTCTCGTACTCCCCCAAGCTCTCCTACTCCCCCATGCTCTACTACTCCAGTAAGCTATCCTACTCCGGTAAGCTCTCCTACTCATCCACGGTCTCCTACTCCGGTAAGTTCTCCTACTCCCCCTAGCTCTCCTACTCCCCCAAGCTCTCCAACTCCCCCAATCTATCCTACTCCCCCAAGCTCTCCTACTCCCCCAAGCTCTCCTCCTCCGGGAAGCTCTCCACCTCTGGTATGATCTCCTAATCACCTGAACACTCCTACTCCCCCAAGCTCTCCTACTCACCCAAGCTCTCCTACTCCCCCAAGATCTCCGACTCCCCCAAGCTCTCCTACTCCCCCAAGCTCTCCTAACTCGCCAAGCTGTCCTACTCCCCCAAGTTCTCCTACTCCCCCAAGCTCTCCTCCTCCGGGAAGCTCTCCACCTCTGGTATGATCTACTAATCACCCGAACACTCCTACTCCCCCAAGCTCTCCTACTCACCCAAGCTCTCCTACTCCCCCAAGATCTCCGACTCCCCCAAGCTCTCCTACTCCCCCAATCTCTCCTACTCCCCCAAGCTCTCCTACTCCGACAAGCTCTCGTACTCACCCAAGCTCTCGTACTTCCCCGAGCTCTCGTACTCCCCCAAGATCTCGTAATCACCCAAGCTCTCCTCCTCCCCAAAGCTCTCCTCCTCCCCCAAGCTCTCGCTCTCCGGTATGATTTCCTAATCACCCTAACGCTCCTACTCCCCCAAGCTCTCCTACTCCCCCAAGCTCTCCGACACCAGTAAACTCTCCTACTCCAGTAAGCTCTCTGACTCCGGTAAGCTCTTCGACTCCCCCAAGCTCTCCGACTCCCCCAAGCTCTCCTACTCCCCCAAGCTCTCCTACTCCCCCAAGCTCTCCTACTCCCCCAAACTCTCCTACTCCCCCAAGCTCTCCTACTCCCCCAAGCTCTCCTACTCACCCAAGCTCTCCTACTCCCCCAAGCTCTCCTACTCCCCAAAGCTCTCCTACTCGCCCGAGCTCTCCTACTCCCCCAAGCTCTCCTACTCCCCCATGCTTTCCTACTCCGGTAAGCTCTCCTACTCCGGTAAGCTCGCCTAATCCCCGAAGCTCTCCTACTCTTCCAAGCTCTCCGATACCGTTAAACTCTCCTACTCCGGTAAGTTCTCCTACTCCGCCAAGCTCTCCGACTCCGCCAAGCTCTCCTACTCCCCCAATCACTCCTATTCCCCAAGCTCTCCTACTCCCCCAAGCTCTCCTACTCCCCCAAGCTCTCCTACTCCCCCAAGCTCTCCTACTCCCCCAAGCTCTCCTACTCCCCAAAGCTCTACTACTCCGGTAAGCTATCCTACTCCGATAAGCTCTCCCACTCACCCAAGCTCTCCTACTCCCCCTAGCATCCTACTCCCCCAAGCTCTCCTGCTCCCCCAAGCTCTACTACTCCAGTAAGCTATCCTACTCCGGTAAGCTCTCCTACTCATCCACGGTCTCCTACTCCGGTAAGTTCTCCTACTCCCCCAAGCTCTCCTACTCCCCCAAGCTCACCTACTCCCCCAAGCTATCCTACTCCCCCAAGCTCTCCTACTCCCCCAAGCTCTCCTCCTCCGGGAAGCTCTCCTCCTCTGGTATGATCTCCTAATCACCCGAACACTCCTACTCCCCCAAGCTCTCCTACTCACCCAAGCTCTCCTACTCCCCCAAGATCTCCTACTCCCCCAAGCTCCCCTACTCCCCCAAGCTCTCCTACCCCGCCAAGCTCTCCTAATCCCCCAAGTTCTCTTACTCCCCCAAGCTCTCCTACTCCCCCAAGCTCTCCTACTCCCCCAAGCTCTCCTACTCCCCCAAGCTCTCCTAATACCCCAAGCTCAACTGCTCCAGTATGCGCCTCTAATCCGCCATGCTCTCCGACTCCGGAAAGCTCTCCTACTCCCCCAAGCTCTCCTAATCTGGTAAGCTCTCCTACTCCCGTAAGCTCTCCTACTCCCCCGAGCTCTCCTACTCCCCCAAGCTCTCCTCCTCCCCCAAGCTCTCCTACTCCATTATGATCGCCTACTCCCCCAAGCTCTCCTACTCCCCCAAGCTCACCGACACCAGTAAACTCTCCTACTCCAGTAAGCTCTCTGACTCCGGTAAGCTCTCCGACTCCCCCAAGCTCTCCGACTCCCCCAAACTCTCCTACTCCCCCAAGCTCTCCTACTCCCCCAAGCTCTCCGACTCCCCCAAGCTCTCCTACTCCCCCAAGCTCTCCTACTCCCCCAAGCTCTCCTACTCCCCCAAACTCTCCTACTCCCCCAAGCTCTCCTACTCCCCCAAGCTCTCCTACTCACCCAAGCTCTCCTACTCCCCCAAGCTCTCCTACTCCCCAAAGCTCTCCTACTCGCCCAAGCTCTCCTACTCCCCCAAGCTCTCCTACTCCCCCAAGCTTTCCATCTCCGGTAAGCTCTCCTACTCCGGTAAGCTCGCCTAATCCCCGAAGCTCTCCTACTCTTCCAAGCTCTCCGATACCGGTAAACTCTCCTACTCCGGTAAGTTCTCCTACTCCGCCAAGCTCTCCTACTCCGCCAAGCTCTCCTACTCCCCCAATCACTCCTATTCCCCAAGCTCTCCTACTCCCCCAAGGTCTCCTACTCCCCCAAGCTCTCCTACTCCCCCAAGCACTCCTACTCCCCCAAGCTCTCCTACTCCCCAAAGCTCTACTACTATGGTAATCTATCCTACTCCGATAAGCTCTCCACACTCACCCAAGCTTTCCTACTCCCGCTAGCTCTCCTACTCCCCCAAGCTCTCCTGCTCCCCCAAGCTCTACTGCTCCAGTAAGCTATCCTACTCCGGTAAGCTCTCCTACTCATCCACGGTCTCCTACTCCGGTAAGTTCTCCTACTCCCCCAAGCTCTCCTACTCCCCCAAGCTCACCTACTCCCCCAAGCTATCCTACTCCCCCAAGCTCTCCTACTCCCCCAAGCTCTCCTCCTCCGGGAAGCTCTCCTCCTCTGGTATGATCTCCTAATCACCCGACCACTCCTACTCCCCCAAGCTCTCCTACTCACCCAAGCTCTCCTACACCCCCAAGATCTCCTACTCCCCCAAGCTCCCCTACTCCCCCAAGCTCTCCTACCCCGCCAAGCTCTCCTAATCCCCCAAGTTCTCTTACTCCCCCATGCTCTCCTACTCCCCCAAGCTCTCCTACTCCACCAAGCTCTCCTACTCCCCCAAGCTCTCCTAATACCCCAAGCTCAACTGCGCCAGTATGCGCCTCTACTCCGCCATGCTCTCCGACTCCGGAAAGCTCTCCTACTCCCCCAAGCTCTCCTAATCTGGTAAGCTCTCCTACTCCCGTAAGCTCTCCTACTCCCCCGAGCTCTCCTACTCCCCCAAGCTCTCCTCCTCCCCCAAGCTCTCCTATTCCATTATGATCGCCTACTCCCCCAAGCTCTCCTACTCCCCCAAGCTCTCCGACACCAGTAAACTCTCCTACTCCAGTAAGCTCTCTGACTCCGGTAAGCTCTCCGACTCCCCCAAGCTCTCCGACTCCCCCAAACTCTCCTACTCCCCCAAGCTCTCCTACTCCCCCAAGCTCTCCTACTCCCCCAAGCTCTCCTACTCCCCCAAGCTCTCCTACTCCCCCAAGCTCTCCTACTCCGGTAAGCTCTCCTACTCCGGTAAGCTCGCCGAATCCCCGAAGCTCTCCTACTCTTCCAAGCTCTCCGACACCGGTAAACTCTCCTACTCCGTTAAGCTCTCCTACTCTGCCAAGCTCTCCTACTGCGCCAAGCTCTGCTACTCCCCCAATCTCTCCGACTCCCCCAAGCTCTCCTACTCCCCCAAGCTCTCCTACTCCCCCAAGCTCTCTTACTCCCCAAAGCTCTACTACTCCGGTCAGCTATCCACCTCCGGTATGATCTCCTAATCACCCTAACACTCCTACACCCCCAAGTTCTCCTACTCCCCCAAGCTCTCCTACTCCCCCAAGCTCTCCTACCCCGCCAGGCTCTCCTACTCGGGTAAGCTCTTCTACTCCAGGAAGCTCTCCTTCTCTCCCAAACTCTCCTATTCAAGTCAGCATGCCTACTCTCCCAAGCTCTCCTGCGCCCACAAACTCTCATACTCCGGTAAGCTCTCCTACTCTCCCAAACTCTCCGACACCCCGAATCTCTCCTACTCCCCCAAGCTCTCGTACTTCCCCAAGCTCTCGTACTCCCCCAAGCTCTCGTACTCCCCCAAACTCTCGTAATCCCCCAAGCTCTCCTCCTCCCCCAAGCACTCCTCCTCTTTCCAGCTCTCCACCTCCGGTAAGCCCTCCTCTTCCGGTATGATCTCCTAATCACCATCACACTCCTACTCCCCCAAGCTCTCCTACTCACCCAAGCTCTCCTACTCCCCCAAGCTCTCCTACTCCCCCAAGCTCTCCTACTCCCCCAAGCTCTCCTACTCCCCCAAGCTCTCCTACCCCGCCAAGCTCTCCTACTCCCACAAGCTCTCCTACCCCCCCCCAAGCACTCCTTTGCCCCCAAGCTCTCCTACTCTGGTCAGCTCTCCTACTCTCCCAAGCTCTCCTGCACCCCCAAGTTCTCCTACTCCCCCAAGCTCTCGTACTCCCCCAAGCTCTCGTACTCCCCCAACCTCTCGTATTCCCCCAACCTCTCGTACTCCCCCATGCTCTCGTAAACCCCCAAGCTCTCCTCCTCCGGTAAGCTCTCCTCCTCCGGTATGATCTCCTACTCCCACAATCTCTCCTACTCACCCAAGCTCTCCTACTCCCCCAAGCTCTCCTACTCCCCCAGGCTCTCCTACTCCCCCAAGCTTTGCTACTCCCCCAAGCTCTCCTACTCCCCCAAGCTCTCCTACTCCCCCAAGCTCTCCTACTCTCCCAAGCTCTCCTACTCCCCCAAGCTCTCGTGCTCCCCCAAGCTCTTGTAATCCCACAAGCTCTCCTCCTCCCCCAAGCTCTCCTCCTCCTTCAAGCTCTCCACCTCCGGTAAGCCCTCCTCCTCCGGTATGATTTCCTAATCACCCTAACACTCCTACTTCCCCAAGCTCTCCTACTCACCCAAGCTCTCCTACTCCCCCAAGCTCTCCTACTCCCCCAAGTTCTCCTACTCCCGCAAGCTCTCCTACTCCCGCAAGCTCTCCTACCCCGCCAAGCTCTCCTACTCCCACAAGCTCTCCTACTCTCCCAAGCTCTACTGCACACCCAAGCTCTCCTACTCCCCCAAGCTCTCGTACTCCCCCAAGCTCTTACTCCCCCAAGCTCTCGTACTCCCCAACTCTCGTAATCCCCCAAGCTCTCCACCTCCCCCAAGCTCTCCTTCTCCTTCAAGCTCTCCTCCTCCGATAAGCCCTCCTCCTCCGGTATGATCTCTTAATCACCTTAACACTCCTACTCCCCCAAGCTATCCTACTCCCCCAAGCTCTCCTACTCACCCAAGCTCTCCTACCCCGCCAAACTCTCCTACTCCCCCAAGCTCTCCTACTCCCACAAGCTCTCCTACTCCCCCAAGCTCTCCTACTCCCCGAAGCTCCCGTACTCCCCCAAGCTCTCGTACTCCTCCAAGCTCTCGTACTCCCCCAAGATGTCGTATTCCCCCATGCTCTCGTAATCCCCCAAGCTCTCCTCCTCCGGTAAGCTCTCCTCCTCCGATATGATCTCCTACTCCCCCAAGCTCTCCTACTCACCCAAGCTCTCCTACTCCCCCAAGCTCTCCTACTCCCCCAAGCTCTCCTACTCCCCCAAGCTTTCCTACCCCGCCAAGCTCTCCAACTCCCCCAAGCTCTCCTACTCCCCGAAGCTCTCCTACTACCCCAAGCTGTCCTGCTCCACCAAGCTCTCCTACTCCCCCAAGCTCTCCTACTCCCCCAAGCTCTCCTACTCCCCCAAGTTCTCCTACTCCCCCAAGCTCTCCTCCTCCCCCAAGCTCTCCTCCTGCTTCAAACTCTCCACCTCCGGTAAGCCCTCCTCCTCTGGTATGATCTCCAAATCACCCTAACACTCTGTGGGAATGTATTTTTATCTAAGCTGATACCATACGGTATTTGTGTGCCTTTTGATTAAAATGGAGTCCTGGCCCATCCAGAACTTTCTGCATTTTAGCAGCCAGCTTGCATAAACAGCTAAACCTGCTGTTAGATGGCTGATGGACATCAGTCAGCTAGGAGACAAGTCATGCTGAGACAAGTAACCCCCCATGGTGCTCTCCTATTGTCTACACTACAGGAGTTCCATGTCACCCCACCGTTATCTTCTAGCCATTATCTCTTTCCGAGACCTCATCCATTTGATGCAAACAGATAAACTGACCAGGAAATTGAAACAATCCTGACACAATACAAGACAGGTGATAGCCCATTACCTTTGACTCATGGAGTAATGGCCGTTTGGCTTTCTGATAACCCTGACAAAAGGAAATATCTGGACACCCTGTCAGGACCAGGATATAGTAATTAACTCTTTATCTGTATTCACTGACTGTGAGACAGAGCAATACACAGGGAGAGGCCAGAACTTTGGTTTTACTGTATAAATATCTTGTTAAACTAAACCATTGCGGAGGTGTTCATTTAGCCCTTGACTGAGTGAAACCTACCCCTTGCGAGCACTAAATTAAAAGGGAAACTTCTATCGGAGCTGTAAGTGTCGGAGTCATTCTTTTCTGAGGTCGAGATTTCGACAGTTATTGGAGGTTCCACCGAGATGCATACTCTCTGTTCTGTGAGTAAAACGGATCAGGCATAATGCCTCTCCAGTGAAAGGCTTCGGTGGCCAAACAAGGTGAGCCTTTGCTCACAAGAGGTTTCTTCACTGTTGAATCGCAGATGTAATCTGTTGTCCACAGCTGAGGTACTGCATCTACAAGACTCGGCATTTAAAAGTTAAAGGTATTTTTTTTATAACCATTTCTTTCTCAGCTCGCCAGCAGAAGAGAACAGGTTCTGGAAAAAATCTCGAGACAGCCCGGGGAAGGTTTCAGTAGGAAAGGGAGCGCTAATCGATCGAAAAGGGTTCCAGGTTCTTATGTGATAAGATTTTTATTGTTTTTAATTCGGAAGGGGTTCTTATGTGATAAGACTATTAAAAAAAAGAAAAAAGAAAGCGCTAATCGATCGAAGGTTCTCATGTGATAAGATTTTTATTGTTTTTAATTCGGAAGGGGTTCTTATGTGATAAGACTATTAAAAAAAAAACAGCGCAATCGATCAAAGAGTTTGGGTACGGAACCTTAAGTTTTATCAGCTGTTATTAGGATAAGTTAAGGACTCGGTCTGTAGTGGCGTACAACGCAGACTGAGAATTTGTTTCGAGGTTATGATTTGTGTACTCACGGGAATATTGTTTGTTGTCCTTGTATTACTGTTGTGTGCAATACCTTTGTGAGTCATTGCCATTAGAGAAACGGGAAGAGTCACTAGGGAGAGTTGTGATTCGGAAAAAAAAAGATTGATTAGGAAAAGAAACAGTAACTGATTGATCAACTGCGATTGGTTCGTGCCAACATATCTCACACACCCAGACTGAGCCCGAATTAAGAGCCTTTTCAGGCCATGTAACGGCCAGGAGAAGTGGGCGTAGAGAACTCGGTTGGCCGAAAGGATTGTGAGATCAGAAACTGTGGGAAAATCTTAATCATCCAGAATGGGTGCCGGAGCAAGTTAAAACACCACAAAAGGCACACCAGCCTATGTCATGCTCCAGAATTGTGGTCAGTCTTCAATTGACCAAAGAAACAAAAACGGTAAAGTGGACTAAGGGTGAAAACAGGCCATTTCCACCCGATGATTCATATAATTTAGAGAGAACAACTTGTCTCCAGGAGTGTCTTATAAACAGAGATCCAGGTAGAAAAAAAAGGAAAGTAATAGAAAAGGCCTGGGTTCCGATTCTTCAAGTCCATGTAAAATTAACAGAGGAAGTAAATCAAATGTAAAAAAAAAAGAGAACCTGATAGTGACTTATGGATTAAAAAAAAAATGATGCTAGCAAAATAAAAAGCTTTATTGAATGGAGAGAGACTTGTGAATGTCTTGTCTTTCAATGAGAGTGCGTGAATGTCTTGTCTTTGAATGAGAGTGTTTCTGTCTTTTTTCCTTGTGTCTGGAAACCTGTTTGTAAAGGTTGTGGAACTGCCTGTTTGTTTTAGCTCCACCCACTTTTTCAAACAAAGTGAAGTTTTTTTTAACCCTTCATAGTGTTGTCCTGTATGTGGGAAGTTTAAGACATTTTAAGTTATTCGGATGAGAGGTTACGGAGCTAGTAAATGCACAAAGGATAGGTTTGTTGAGACATGGTCCCGGTGGTTAAAAGTTGTAATGCCTTTTTTTTTTTAAAAAGCCATTGTGGGTCTCTCGAGGTGCAGGCTGGGGGAGTACACTCTCATTGTCCTTGGTGTAAATTCTTGGTACAAAAGCTTCTAGCTCAGTAAGAGAATTTTTTTTTGATAAAGAGTGACAGTACAATAGTTGAATTGGGATTTTGAGATATTTCAGGTGATCTCTTGATCAACATTTTGGGTGTATTGAAAAAATCTTGGGTTTGGAAGCCTTTTAATAAAATTAGAAAACAAGTACTTTACATTCTGTGATCTGTGAATCACCATAAGCATAAATGAGAAGTCCGTGTAACACACAGATTTGTCCAGTTCAGAAGCCCACACAAATGGAGGTTTGTCCATGACCTACGAGCTGTGAATGAATCTACTATATTCTCATAATGCCTAAAGAGGGATCTGGAAGATGTAATTTTACCAGCAGGTTCTACACTTGTGCAGTATGTTGACGACTTATTGCTCGCCTCACCCTCCAAATTGGCATGCGAAACGGACTCCCTTGTGTTATTAAAAGCTCTGGCCTCGAAAGGACACAAGGTGTCAAAGGCAAAGTTACAATTTGTCTCAGAAAAGTTTCGGTATCTCGGGCACGAATTGGTCAGAGATACGAGACAATTGACACAAGATCGAGTAAAAGCAATCTGCTCTGCCCCACTACCAGTAACCAAGAGAGAAATGAAACACCTCCTCGGCATGACAGGATACTGCCGGCAATGGGTTACGAGTTATTCCGAGATTGTTAGACCACTGTTAGACATGTCCATGCCCGCACTACCAGAGAAGTTGATTTGGAATGAGGTATCCCGGAATGCTTTTCAGAACCTTAAACAATCCCTCACTTCAGCACCCGCCTTGGAATTACCAGATTACACTAAGCTATTCAACTTATTTGTGCATCACAAGTCGGGTTTTGCACAATCTGTTTTGACTCAGTTACATGGGGACAGGCAGCGACCGGTAGCATATTTCAGTACCCAACGAGACCCAGTGGCACGCGGACTACCAGGATGTTTTCATTCGTTGGCAGCAGCTTATTTTGCTATGCAACAGGCTCAGACAATCAAAAATTCAGAACAAGTGGAAAATCTCCTGCGAGCCATTCAATGCCCTTTGAAACTTGCCATTATCAAATGCCAAGCACATACAGGCCAGAAGAATGAGGTGGCACTTGGGAATGCAAGAGCTGATAATGCAGCTAAGTCAGCAGCTCTGTCGAAAGGGGGGATGCAGGTGTCATTGTTCCCACTAAGGAAAAATAATTGCTCAGACCCGCCACCCACTATTAATGACGTGCTGGCCTTTCAGACACAGGCCGGTACGGAGGAGGTGGTGACCTGGACGAAGGATCAATGTTATAAAATCCAGAAGGAATATGGGTTCACCATGACGGCCGCGTGGTGGCCCCGAGATCCTTACTTCCATGGATTGCACGATGTGTTCATACATTCACACATGCGGGCAAAGGGGGATTGGCAGATTATATTTTGGCAACTTGGTATGCACCAGGTATTTCGGCAATTGCAAAACAAATCTGTGAAAATTGTGTTACCTGTCAGACAATGAATCCGGGTAAGACGGAAAAAGTAGAATCTGCCTCCCACCCAAATCCAGTCGGGCCTTTTGTACATTTACAAATGGATTTTATTGAATTACCTATGTGAATGGGATTCAAGTATGTATTAGTTATTTTAGATGTGTTCTCTAGATGGATTGAAGCCTTTCCATGTAAAAAGGCCGATGCCACTACTGTTGCTAAATGTTTGTTAAAAGAAATTGTACTGCGCTTCGGAATCCCTGCTAAGCTTTCCAGTGATAACGGGTCACATTTCACGGGAACTGTCATAAGAGAAATGTGTAAAACTTTACAGATTAATCAACGTTTTCATTGCAGTTATCATCCACAATCAGCTGGACTTGTTGAAAGATATAATGGAATGCTTAAAAATAAGCTGGTAAAACTATGCAATGACACTGGACTGAAATGGACAGAACTGCTGCACTTAGCTTTGATGGTAATGCGATCTGCAACCAACAGAACAACAGGCCTGTCACCGCATGAGATAGTTATGGGACGTCCCCAACGACTACCTTTTACAGCACCATTTACTGCAAAACAGATGGACATCCACAAAATGGAGGAAAATATGTTGAATTATTGTATTGCACTAACCAAATGTATTTCCAGCTTTCATTCACAGGTAAAGGAAGCCCAAGTCAAGCCAGCGGAAGGGAAGTGTCATAACCTGGAGCCAGGGGAATTCGTTTACATCAAGATTTTTAAAAGGAAAAGCAGTCGACAGCCAAGATTCGAAGGACCATACCAGGTCTTGCTGGCGACCAATACTGCAATCAAGGTAAAGGAAAGACCAACATGGATCCACGCATACCATTGCAAACGGGCACCCGACCAGGAGGAAGGGACGAAGGAATCAGAGGAACAGAAAAAGGAAGACTGAATAAGGAACTGTATGGACTATGGGGACTGATGGTGCTGGGCTTGACAGGGTTTTACTTCGCATTATTGATTACACCAGGGGTACAGACCCACCACCGAAGGGAATTGAACGTAAACGTATTTATGGCACTGAGTCATAGGTATGCTCAAGAAAGAAACTTGTCGAGTTGTTGGATATGTTCCCATGTACCTGTCGACTCCAGGGGGGGTATTCCCCTGAGATCTGTCCCCTTTAACGAATCAGAAATGGTAGAATGGTTGACAGTGCAAAACAGGACAAAACAAACTAAGGGGCCAGAAACGAAGGAGCAAACATAATGGAGGTCGGCAGGGTATAAACTCACAGCCTTCCAGGGATGGTACCAGCCCAATTATGATAATAACCATGAGCCTCCCTTCCTAAGCATTACGACCAGAATAAGAAATCCTGAAGGTATAATACGCCTAGTGAGTAATGAAACTAAAGAAATGGAAATGGAGAGACTGTACAAGATCAGAATGGATTGAGTTGTCCTTGTGAAGGACAAAATGGGGGAATGTGGAAATGTATTTTTATCTAAGCTGATACTATACGGTATTTGTGTGCCTTTTGATTAAAATGGAGTCCTGGCCCTTCCAGAACTTTCTGCATTTTTGCAGCCAGCTTGCATAAACAGCTAAACCTGCTGTTAGATGGCTGATGGCCATCAGACAGCTATGAGACAAGTCATGCTGACACAAGTAACCCCCCCATGGTGCTCTCCTATTGTCTACACTACAGGAGTTCCATGTCACCCCACCCTTATCTTCTAGCCATTATCTCTTTCCGAGACATCATCCATTTGATGCAAACAGATAAACTGACCAGGAAATTGAAACAATCCTGACACAATACAAGACAGGTGATAGCCCATTACCTATGACTCATGGAGTAATGGCCGTTTGGCTTTCTGATAACCCTGACAAAAGGAAATATCTGGACACCCTGTCAGGACCAGGATATTGTAATTAACTCTTTATCTGTATTCACTGACTGTGAGACAGAGCAATACACAGGGAGAGGCCAGAACATTGGTTTTACTGTATAAGTATCTTGTTAAACTGAACCATTGCGGAGGTGTTCATTTAGCCCTTGACTGATTGAAACCTACCCCTTGCGAGCAAGTAAATTAAAAGGTAAACTTCTATCGGAGCTGTAAGTGTCGGAGTCATTCATTTCTGAGGTCGAGATTTCGACAACTCTTACACCCCCAAGCTCTCCTACTCACCCAAGCTCTCCTACTCCCCCAAGATCTCCTACTCCCCCAAGCTCTCCTACTCCCCCAAGCTCTCCTACCCCGCCAAGCTCTCCTACTCCCCAAAGTTCTCCTAATCCCCCAAGCTCTCCAACTCCCCCAAGCTCTCCTACTCCCCCAAGTTCTCCTACTCCCCCAAGCTCTCCTCCTTCCCCAAGCTCTCCTACTCCCCCAAGCTCTCGTACTCCCCCAAGGACTCGAACTCCCCCAAGCTCTCGTACTCCCCCAAGCTCTCGTAATCCCCCAAGCTCTCCTCCTCCACCAAGCTCTCCTCCTTCCCCAAGCTCTCCTCCTCCGGTATGATTTCCTAATCACACTAACGCTCCTACTCCCCCAAGCTCTACTACTCCCCAAGCTCTGCTACTCCCCCAAGCTCTCCTACCCCGCCAAGTTCTCCTACTCCCCCAAGCTCTCCTACTCCCGCAAGCTCTCCTACTCCCCCAAGGTTTCCTACTCTCCCAAGCTCTCCTACTCCCCCAAGCTCTCCTACTCCCCCAAGCTCTCCTAATACCCCAAGCTCATCTACTCCAGTAAGCTCCTCTACTCCGCCATGCTCTCCTACTCCGGAACGCTCTCCTACTCCCCCAAGCTCTCCTAATCTGGTAAGCTCTCCTACTCCCGTAAGCGCTCCTACACCCCCAAGCTCTCCTACTCCCCCAAACTCTCCTACTCCCCCAAGCTCTCCTACTCCCCCAAGCTCTCCTGCTCCCCAAAAATCTACTACTCCGGTAAGCTATCCTACTCCGGTAAGCTCGCCTAATCCCCGAAGCTCTCCTACTCTTCCAAGCTCTCCGACACCGGTAAACTCTCCTACTCCGGTAAGCTCTCCTACTCCGCCAAGCTCTCCTACTCCGCCAAGCTCTCCTACTCCCCCAATCTCTCCAACACCCCCAAGCTCTCCTACTCCCCCAAGCTCTCCTCCTCCCCCAAGCTCTCCTACTCCCCCAAGCTCTCCTACTCCCCCAAGCTCTCCAACTCCCCCAAGCTCTCCTAATACCCCAAGCTCAACTACTCCAGTATGCTCCTCTATTCCGCCATGCTCTCCTACTCCGGAAAGCTCTCCTACTCCCCCAAGCTCTCCTAATCTGGTAAGCTCTCCTACTCCCGTAAGCTCTCCTACTCCCCCGAGCTCTCCTACTCCCCCAAGCTCTCCTACTCCCCCAAGCTCTCCTACTCCATTCTGATCGCATACTCCCCCAAGCTCTCCTACTCCCCCAAGCTCTCCTACACCGGCAATCTCTCCTGCTCCCCCAAGCTCTCCTACTCCTCCAAGCTCTCCTACTCCCCCAAGATATCCTACTCCCCCAAGCTCTCCTACTCCCTTAAGCGCTCCTGCTCACCCAAGCTCTCCTACTCCCCCAAGCTTTCCTACTCCCCGAAGCTCTCCTACTCGCCCAAGCTCTCCTACTCCCCCAAGCTCTCCTACATCTCCAAGCTAACCTACTCCCCCAAGCTCTCCTACTGCCCAAGCTCTCCTACTCCCCCAAGCTCTCCTACTCCCCCAAGCTCTCCTACTCCCCCAAGCTCTCCTACACCCCCAAGCTAACCTACTGTCCCAAGCTTTCCTACTCCCCCAAGCTCTCCTAATCCCCCAAGCTCTCCTACTCCCGCAAGCTCTCCTACTCCCGCAAGCTTTCCTATTCCCACAAACTCTCCTACTCCCGCAAGCTCTCCTACACCGGCAATCTCTCCGGCTCCCCCAAGCTCTCCTTCTCCCGCAAGCTCTCCTACTCCCCCAAGCTCTCCTATTCTCCCAAGCTCTCCTACTCCCCCAAGCTCTGCTACTCTCCCAAGCTCTCCTACTCCCCCAAGCTCTCCTACTCCCCAAACTCTCCTACTCCCACAAGCACTCCTACTCCCCCAAGCTCTCCTACTACCCCAAGGACACCTACCCCGGTAATCTCTCCTAATCCCCCAAGCTCTCCTACTCCCCCAAGCTCTCCTACTCCCCCAAGCTCTCCTACTCGCCCAAGCTCTCCTACTCCCCCAAGCTCTGCTACTCGCCCAATCTCTCCGACTCGCCCAACCTCTCCGACTCGCCCAAGCTCTCCTACTCAACCAAGCTCTCCTACTCGCCCAAGCTCTCCTACTCGCCCAAGCTCTCCTAATCGCCCAAGCTCTCCTACTCGCCCAAGCTCTCCTACTCCCCCAAGCTCCCCTACTCCCCCAAGCTCTCCTACTCCCCCAAGCTCACCTACACCCCCAAGCTCTCCTACACCCTCAAGCTCTCCTACTCCCCCAAGCTCTCCTACTCCCCCAAGCTCTCCTACACCCCCTAGCTCACCTACTCCCCCAAGCTTTCCTACTCCCCCAAGCTCTCCTACTCCCCCAAGCTCTCCTACTCCCCCAAGATCTCCTCTTCCCCCAAGCTCTCCTGCTCCCCCAAGCTCTCCTACTCCCCCAAGCTCTCCTACTCTCCCAAGCTCTCCTACTCCCCCAAGCTCTCCTACTCCCCCAAGCTCTCCTACCCTCCCAAGCTCTCCTACTCCCCCAAGCTCTCCTACTCGCCCAAGCTCTCCTACTCCCCCAAGCTCTCCTACTCCCTCAAGCTCTACTACTCCGGTAAGCTATCCTACTCCGGTAAGCTCTCCTACTCTCCCAAGCTCTCCTACTCGCCCAAGCTCTCCTACTCCCCCAAGCTCTCCTACTCCCCCAAGCTCTCCTACTCCCCCAAGCTCTCCTACTCCCCCAAGCTCTCCTACTCACCCAAGCTATCCTACTCCACCAAGCTCTCCTACTCCCCCAAGCTCTCCTGCTCCCCCAAGCTCTCCTACTCCCCCAAGCTCTCCTACTCCCCCAAGCTCTCCTACTCCGGTAAGCTCTCTTACTCCGGTAAGCTCGCCTAATCCCCGAAGCTCTCCTCCTCCCCCAAGCTCTCCTCCTTCCCCAAGCTCTCCTCCTCCGGTATGATTTTCTAATCACACTAACGCTCCTCCTCCCCCAAGCTCTGCTACTCCCCCAAGCTCTCCTACCCCGCCAAGTTCTCCTACTCCCCCAAGCTCTCCTACTCCCGCAAGCTCTCCTACTCCCTCAAGGTCTCCTGCTCCCCCAAGCTCTCCTACTCCCCCAAGCTCTCCTACTCCCCCAAGCTCTCCTAATACCCCAAGCTCATCTACTCCAGTAAGCTCCTCTACTCCGCCATGCTCTCCTACTCCGGAACGCTCTCCTACTCCCCCAAGCTCTCCTAATCTGGTAAGCTCTCCTACTCCCGTAAGCTCTCCTACTCCCCCAAGCTCTCCTACTCCCCCAAGCTCTCCTACTCCCCCAAGCTCTCCTACTCCCCCAAGCTCTCCGACACCAGTAAACTGTCCTACTACAGTAAGCTCTCTGACTCCGGTAAGCTCTCCGACTCCCCCAAGCTCTCCGACTCCCCCAAGCTCTCCTACTCCCCCAAGCTCTCCAACTCCCCCAAGGTCTCCTACTCCCCCAAGCTCTCCTACTCCCCCAAGCTCTCCTACTCCCCCAAGCTCTCATACTCCCCCAAGCTCTACTACACCCCCAAGCTCTACTACTCCGGTAAGCTCTCCTACTCCGGTAAGCTCGCCTAATCCCCGAAGCTCTCCTACTCTTCCAAGCTCTCCGACACCGGTAAACTCTCCTACTCCGGTAAGCTCTCCTACTCCGCCAAGCTCTCCTACTCCCCCAAGCTCTCCGAATCCGGTGAGCGATCCTACTCCGGTATGCTCTCCTACTCCCCCAAGCTCTCATACTCCCCCAAGCTCTCCTACTCCCTCAAGCTCTCCTACTCCCCCAAGCTCTCCTACTCCCCCAAGCTCTACTACACCCCCAAGCTCTACTACTCCAGTAAGCTATCCTACTCCGGTAAGCTCTCCTACTCTCCCAAGCTCTCCTGCACCGCCAAGCTCTCCTACTCCCCCAAGCTCTCGTACTCCCCCAAGCTCTCCTACTCCCGCAAGCTCTCCAACTCCCCCAAGCTCTCCTACTCCCCCAAGCTTTCCTACCCCGCCAAGCTTCCTACTACCCCAAGCTCTCCTACTCCCCCAAGCTCTCCTACTCCCCCAAGCTGTCCTACTCCCTCCCCCAAGCTCTCCTACTCCCCCAAGTTCTCCTACTCCCCCAAGCTCTCCTACTCCCCCAAGCTCTCGTAATCCCCCAAGCTCTCGTAATCCCCCAAGCTCTCCTCCTCCCCCAAGCTCTCATCCTCCCCCAAGCTCTCCTCCTCCGGTAAGCTCTCCTCCTCTGGTATGATCTCCGAATCACCCTAACACTCCTACTCCCACAAGCTCTCCTACTCACACAAGCTCTCCTACTCCCCCAAGATCTCCTACACCCCCAAGCTCTCCTACTTCCCCAAGCTCTCCTACTCCCCCAAGCTCTCGTACTCCACCAAGCTCTCCTACTCCCCCAAGCTCTCCAACTCCCCCAAGCTCTCCTACTCCCCCAAGCTTTCCTACCCCGCCAAGCTCTCCTACTACCCCAAGCTCTCCTACTCCCCCAAGCTCTCCTACTCCCCCAAGCTGTCCTACTCCCCCAACTCTCCAACTCCCCCAAGTTCTCCTACTCCCCCAAGCTCTCCTACTCCCCCAAGCTCTCGTAATCCCCCAAGCTCTCGTAATCCCCCAAGCTCTCCTCCTCCCCCAAGCTCTCAGCCTCCCCCAAGCTCTCCTCCTCCGGTAAGCTCTCCTCCTCTGGTATGATCTCCTAATCACCCTAACACTCCTACTCCAACAAGCTCTCCTACTCACACAAGCTCTCCTACTCCCCCAAGATCTCCTACTCCCCCAAGCTCTCCTACTTCCCCAAGCTCTCCTACCCCGCCAAGCTCTCCTACTCCCCCAAGTTCTCCTACTCCCCCAAGCTCTCCAACTCCCCCAAGCTCTCCTACGCCCCCAAGCTCTCCTACTCACCCAAGCTCTCCTACTCCCCCAAGCTCTCATACGCCCCCAAGCTCACCTACTCCCCCAAGCTCTCCTACTCCCCCAAGCTCTCCTACTCCCCCAAGCTCTCCTACTCACCCAAGCTCTCCTACTCCCCCAAGCTCAACTACTCCCCCAAGCTCTGCTACTCCCCCAAGCTCTCCGACTCCCCCAAGCTCTCCTACTCCCCCAAGCTCTACTACTCCGGTCAGCTCTCCTACTCCGGTAAGCTCGCCTAATCCCCGAAGCTCTCCTACTCTTCCAAGCTCTCCGACACCGGTAAACTCTCCTACTCCGGTAAGCTCTCCTACTCCACCAAGCTCTCCTACTCCGCCAAGCTCTCCTACTCCCCCAATCTCTCCTACACCCCCAAGCTCTCCTACTTCCCCAAGCTCTCCTACTCCCCCAAGCTCTCCTACTCCCCCAAGCTCTCCTGCTCCCCAAAGATCTACTACTCCGGTAAGCTATCCTACTCCGGTAAGCTCGCCTAATCCCCGAAGCTCTCCTACTCTTCCAAGCTCTCCGACACCGGTAAACTCTCCTACTCCGGTAAGCTCTCCTACTCCGCCAAGCTCTCCTACTCCGCCAAGCTCTCCTACTCCCCCAATCTCTCCTACACCCCCAAGCTCTCCTACTCCCTCAAGCTCTCCTACTCCCCCAAGCTCTCCTACTCCCCCAAGCTCTCCTACTCCCCCAAGCTCTCCAACTCCCCCAAGCTCTCCTAATACCCCAAGCTCAACTACTCCAGTATGCTCCTCTGCTCCGCCATGCTCTCCTACTCCGGAAAGCTCTCCTACTCCCCCAAGCTCTCCTAATCTGGTAAGCTCTCCTACTCCCGTAAGCTCTCCTACTCCCCCGAGCTCTCCTACTCCCCCAAGCTCTCCTACTCCCCCAAGCTCTCCTACTCCATTCTGATCGCATACTCCCCCAAGCTCTCCTACTCCTCCAAGCTCTCCTACTCCCCCAAGATATCCTACTCCCCCAAGCTCTCCTACTCCCTTAAGCTCTCCTGCTCACCCAAGCTCTCCTACTCCCCCAAGCTTTCCTACTCCCAGAAGCTCTCCTACTCGCCCAAGCTCTCCTACTCCCCCAAGCTCTCCTACATCTCCAAGCTAACCTACTCCCCCAAGCTCTCCTACTCCCCAAGCTCTCCTACTCCCCCAAGCTCTCCTACTCCCCCAAGCTCTCCTACTCCCCCAAGCTCTCCTACACCCCCAAGCTAACCTACTGTCCCAAGCTTTCCTACTCCCCCAAGCTCTCCTAATCCCCCAAGCTCTCCTACTCCCGCAAGCTCTCCTAATCCCGCAAGCTTTCCTATTCCCACAAGCTCTCCTACTCCCGCAAGCTCTCCTACACCGGCAATCTCTCCGGCTCCCCCAAGCTCTCGTATTCCCCCAACCTCTCGTACTCCCCCATGCTCTCGTAAACCCCCAAGCTCTCCTCCTCCGGTAAGCTCTCCTCCTCCGGTATGATCTCCTACTCCCACAATCTCTCCTACTCACCCAAGCTCTCCTACTCCCCCAAGCTCTCCTACTCCCCCAGGCTCTCCTACTCCCCCAAGCTTTGCTACTCCCCCAAGCTCTACTACTCCCCCAAGCTCTCCTACTCCCCCAAGCTCTCCTACTCTTCCAAGCTCTCCTACTCCCCCAAGCTCTCGTGCTCCCCCAAGCTCTTGTAATCCCACAAGCTCTCCTCCTCCCCCAAGCTCTCCTCCTCCTTCAAGCTCTCCACCTCCGGTAAGCCCTCCTCCTCCGGTATGATTTCCTAATCACCCTAACACTCCTACTCCCCCAAGCTCTCCTACTCACCCAAGCTCTCCTACTCCCCCAAGCTCTCCTACTCCCCCAAGTTCTCCTACTCCCGCAAGCTCTCCTACTCCCGCAAGCTCTCCTACCCCGCCAAGCTCTCCTACTCCCACATGCTCTCCTACTCTCCCAAGCTCTACTGCACACCCAAGCTCTTCTACTCCCCCAAGCTCTCGTAGTCCCCCAAGCTCTCGTACTCCCCCAAGCTCTCGTACTACCCAACTCTCGTAATCCCCCAAGCTCTCCACCTCCCCCAAGCTCTCCTTCTCCTTCAAGCTCTCCTCCTCCGATAAGCCCTCCTCCTCCGGTATGATCTCTTAATCACCTTAACACTCCTACTCCCCCAAGCTATCCTACTCCCCCAAGCTCTCCTACTCACCCAAGCTCTCCTACCCCGCCAAACTCTCCTACTCCCCCAAGCTCTCCTACTCCCACAAGCTCTCCTACTCCCCCAAGCTCTCCTACTCCCCGAAGCTCCCGTACTCCCCCAAGCTCTCGTACTCCTCCAAGCTCTCGTACTCCCCCAAGATGTCGTATTCCCCCATGCTCTCGTAATCCCCCAAGCTCTCCTCCTCCGGTAAGCTCTCCTCCTCCGATATGATCTCCTACTCCCCCAAGCTCTCCTACTCACCCAAGCTCTCCTACTCCCCCAAGCTCTCCTACTCCCCCAAGCTCTCCTACTCCCCCAAGCTTTCCTACCCCGCCAAGCTCTCCAACTCCCCCAAGCTCTCCTACTCCCCGAAGCTCTCCTACTACCCCAAGCTGTCCTGCTCCACCAAGCTCTCCTACTCCCCCAAGCTCTCCTACTCCCCCAAGCTCTCCTACTCCCCCAAGTTCTCCTACTCCCCCAAGCTCTCCTCCTCCCCCAAGCTCTCCTCCTGCTTCAAACTCTCCACCTCCGGTAAGCCCTCCTCCTCTGGTATGATCTCCAAATCACCCTAACACTCTGTGGGAATGTATTTTTATCTAAGCTGATACCATACGGTATTTGTGTGCCTTTTGATTAAAATGGAGTCCTGGCCCATCCAGAACTTTCTGCATTTTAGCAGCCAGCTTGCATAAACAGCTAAACCTGCTGTTAGATGGCTGATGGACATCAGTCAGCTAGGAGACAAGTCATGCTGAGACAAGTAACCCCCCATGGTGCTCTCCTATTGTCTACACTACAGGAGTTCCATGTCACCCCACCATTATCTTCTAGCCATTATCTCTTTCCGAGACCTCATCCATTTGATGCAAACAGATAAACTGACCAGGAAATTGAAACAATCCTGACACAATACAAGACAGGTGATAGCCCATTACCTTTGACTCATGGAGTAATGGCCGTTTGGCTTTCTGATAACCCTGACAAAAGGAAATATCTGGACACCCTGTCAGGACCAGGATATAGTAATTAACTCTTTATCTGTATTCACTG
Source organism: Pristiophorus japonicus (assembly GCF_044704955.1). Lineage (NCBI taxonomy): Eukaryota > Metazoa > Chordata > Chondrichthyes > Pristiophoridae > Pristiophorus > Pristiophorus japonicus. The sequence goes on from NW_027252483.1 coordinate 646,100, forward strand.
ACTGTGAGACAGAGCAATACACAGGGAGAGGCCAGAACTTTGGTTTTACTGTATAAATATCTTGTTAAACTAAACCATTGCGGAGGTGTTCATTTAGCCCTTGACTGAGTGAAACCTACCCCTTGCGAGCACTAAATTAAAAGGGAAACTTCTATCGGAGCTGTAATTGTCGGAGTCATTCTTTTCTGAGGTCGAGATTTCGACAGTTATTGGAGGTTCCACCGAGATGCATACTCTCTGTTCTGTGAGTAAAACGGATCAGGCATAGTGCCTCTCCAGTGAAAGGCTTCGGTGGCCAAACAAGGTGAGCCTTTGCTCACAAGAGGTTTCTTCACTGTTGAATCGCAGATGTAATCTGTTGTCCACAGCTGAGGTACTGCATCTACAAGACTCGGCATTTAAAAGTTAAAGATATTTTTTGTATAACCATTTCTTTCTCAGCTCGCCAGCAGAAGAGAACAGGTTCTGGAAAAAATCTCGAGACAGCCCGGGGAAGGTTTCAGTAGGTAAGGGAGCGCTAATCGATCGAAAAGGGTTCCAGGTTCTTATGTGATAAGATTTTTATTGTTTTTAATTCGGAAGGGATTCTTATGTGATAAGACTATTAAAAAAAAGAAAAAAGAAAGCGCTAATCGATCGAAGGTTCTCATGTGATAAGATTTTTATTGTTTTTAATTCGGAAGGGGTTCTTATGTGATAAGACTATTAAAAAAAAAAGAGCGCAATCGATCAAAGAGTTTGGGTACGGAACCTTAAGTTTTATCAGCTGTTATTAGGATAAGTTAAGGACTCGGTCTGTAGTGGCGTACAACGCAGACTGAGAATTTGTTTCGAGGTTATGATTTGTGTACTCACGGGAATATTGTTTGTTGTCCTTGTATTACTGTTGTGTGCAATACCTTTGTGAGTCATTGCCATTAGAGAAACGGGAAGAGTCACTAGGGAGAGTTGTGATTCGGAAAAAAAAAAAGATTGATTAGGAAAAGAAACAGTAACTGATTGATCAACTGCGATTGGTTCGTGCCAACATATCTCACACACCCAGACTGAGCCCGAATTAAGAGCCTTTTCAGGCCATGTAACGGCCAGGAGAAGTGGGCGTAGAGAACTCGGTTGGCCGAAAGGATTGTGAGATCAGAAACTGTGGGAAAATCTTAATCATCCAGAATGGGTGCCGGAGCAAGTTAAAACACCACAAAAGGCACACCAGCCTATGTCATGCTCCAGAATTGTGGTCAGTCTTCAATTGACCAAAGAAACAAAAACGGTAAAGTGGACTAAGGGTGAAAACAGGCCATTTCCACCCGATGATTCATATAATTTAGAGAGAACAACTTGTCTCCAGGTAGAAAAAAAAGGAAAGTAATAGAAAAGGCCTGGGTTCCGATTCTTCAAGTCCATGTAAAATTAACAGAGGAAGTAAATCAAATGTAAAAAAAAAAGAGAACCTGATAGTGACTTATGGATTAAAAAAATGATGCTAGCAAAATAAAAAGCTTTATTGAATGGAGAGAGACTTGTGAATGTCTTGTCTTTCAATGAGAGTGCGTGAATGTCTTGTCTTTGAATGAGAGTGTTTCTGTCTTTTTTCCTTGTGTCTGGAAACCTGTTTGTAAAGGTTGTGGAACTGCCTGTTTGTTTTAGCTCCACCCACTTTTTCAAACAAAGTGAAGTTTTTTTTAACCCTTCATAGTGTTGTCCTGTATGTGGGAAGTTTAAGACATTTTAAGTTATTCGGATGAGAGGTTACGGAGCTAGTAAATGCACAAAGGATAGGTTTGTTGAGACATGGTCCCGGTGGTTAACAGTTGTAATGCCTTTTTTTTTAAAAAGCCATTGTGGGTCTCTCGAGGTGCAGGCTGGGGGAGTACACTCTCATTGTCCTTGGTGTAAATTCTTGGTACAAAAGCTTCTAGCTCAGTAAGATAATTTTTTTTTGATAAAGAGTGACAGTACAATAGTTGAATTGGGATTTTGAGATATTTCAGGTGATCTCTTGATCAACATTTTGGGTGTATTGAAAAAATCTTGGGTTTGGAAGCCTTTTAATAAAATTAGAAAACAAGTACTTTACATTCTGTGATCTGTGAATCACCATAAGCATAAATGAGAAGTCCGTGTAACACACAGATTTGTCCAGTTCAGAAGCCCACACAAATGGAGGTTTGTCCATGACCTACGAGCTGTGAATGAATCTACTATATTCTCACAATGCCTAAAGAGGGATCTGGAAGATGTAATTTTACCAGCAGGTTCTACACTTGTGCAGTATGTTGACGACTTATTGCTCGCCTCACCCTCCAAATTGGCATGCGAAACGGACTCCCTTGTGTTATTAAAAGCTCTGGCCTCGAAAGGACACAAGGTGTCAAAGGCAAAGTTACAATTTGTCTCAGAAAAGTTTCGGTATCTCGGGCACGAATTGGTCAGAGATACGAGACAATTGACACAAGACCGAGTAAAAGCAATCTGCTCTGCCCCACTACCAGTAACCAAGAGAGAAATGAAACACCTCCTCGGCATGACAGGATACTGCCGGCAATGGGTTACGAGTTATTCCGAGATTGTTAGACCACTGTTAGACATGTCCATGCCCGCACTACCAGAGAAGTTGATTTGGAATGAGGTATCCCGGAATGCTTTTCAGAACCTTAAACAATCCCTCACTTCAGCACCCGCCTTGGAATTACCAGATTACACTAAGCTATTCAACTTATTTGTGCATCACAAGTCGGGTTTTGCACAATCTGTTTTGACTCAGTTACATGGGGACAGGCAGCGACCGGTAGCATATTTCAGTACCCAACTAGACCCAGTGGCACGCGGACTACCAGGATGTTTTCATTCGTTGGCAGCAGCTTATTTTGCTATGCAACAGGCTCAGACAATCAAAAATTCAGAACAAGTGGAAAATCTCCTGCGAGCCATTCAATGCCCTTTGAAACTTGCCATTATCAAATGCCAAGCACATACAGGCCAGAAGAATGAGGTGGCACTTGGGAATGCAAGAGCTGATAATGCAGCTAAGTCAGCAGCTCTGTCGAAAGGGGGGATGCAGGTGTCATTGTTCCCACTAAGGAAAAATAATTGCTCAGACCCGCCACCCACTATTAATGACGTGCTGGCCTTTCAGACACAGGCCGGTACGGAGGAGGTGGTGACCTGGACGAAGGATCAATGTTATAAAATCCAGAAGGAATATGGGTTCACCATGACGGCCGCGTGGTGGCCCCTAGATCCTTACTTCCATGGATTGCACGATGTGTTCATACATTCACACATGCGGGCAAAGGGGGATTGGCAGATTATATTTTGGCAACTTGGTATGCACCAGGTATTTCGGCAATTGCCAAACAAATCTGTGAAAATTGTGTTACCTGTCAGACAATGAATCCGGGTAAGACGGAAAAAGTAGAATCTGCCTCCCACCCAAATCCAGTCGGGCCTTTTGTACATTTACAAATGGATTTTATTGAATTACCTATGTGAATGGGATTCAAGTATGTATTAGTTATTTTAGATGTGTTCTCTAGATGGATTGAAGCCTTTCCATGTAAAAAGGCCGATGCCACTACTGTTGCTAAATGTTTGTTAAAAGAAATTGTACTGCGCTTCGGAATCCCTGCTAAGCTTTCCAGTGATAACGGGTCACATTTCACGGGAACTGTCATAAGAGAAATGTGTAAAACTTTACAGATTAATCAACGTTTTCATTGCAGTTATCATCCACAATCAGCTGGACTTGTTGAAAGATATAATGGAATGCTTAAAAATAAGCTGGTAAAACTATGCAATGACACTGGACTGAAATGGACAGAACTGCTGCACTTAGCTTTGATGGTAATGCGATCTGCAACCAACAGAACAACAGGCCTGTCACCGCATGAGATAGTTATGGGACGTCCCCAACGACTACCTTTTACAGCACCATTTACTGCAAAACAGATGGACATCCACAAAATGGAGGAAAATATGTTGAATTATTGTATTGCACTAACCAAATGTATTTCCAGCTTTCATTCACAGGTAAAGGAAGCCCAAGTCAAGCCAGCGGAAGGGAAGTGTCATAACCTGGAGCCAGGGGAATTCGTTTACATCAAGATTTTTAAAAGGAAAAGCAGTCGACAGCCAAGATTCGAAGGACCATACCAGGTCTTGCTGGCGACCAATACTGCAATCAAGGTAAAGGAAAGACCAACATGGATCCACGCATACCATTGCAAACGGGCACCCGACCAGGAGGAAGGGACGAAGGAATCAGAGGAACAGAAAAAGGAAGACTGAATAAGGAACTGTATGGACTATGGGGACTGATGGTGCTGGGCTTGACAGGGTTTTACTTCGCATTATTGATTACACCAGGGGTACAGACCCACCACCGAAGGGAATTGAACGTAAACGTATTTATGGCACTGAGTCATAGGTATGCTCAAGAAAGAAACTTGTCGAGTTGTTGGATATGTTCCCATGTACCTGTCGACTCCAGGGGGGGTATTCCCCTGAGATCTGTCCCCTTTAACGAATCAGAAATGGTAGAATGGTTGACAGTGCAAAACAGGACAAAACAAACTAAGGGGCCAGAAACGAAGGAGCAAACATAATGGAGGTCGGCAGGGTATAAACTCACAGCCTTCCAGGGATGGTACCAGCCCAATTATGATAATAACCATGAGCCTCCCTTCCTAAGCATTACGACTAGAATAAGAAATCCTGAAGGTATAATACGCCTAGTGAGTAATGAAACTAAAGAAATGGAAATGGAGAGACTGTACAAGATCAGAATGGATTGAGTTGTCCTTGTGAAGGACAAAATGGGGGAATGTGGAAATGTATTTTTATCTAAGCTGATACTATACGGTATTTGTGTGCCTTTTGATTAAAATGGAGTCCTGGCCCTTCCAGAACTTTCTGCATTTTTGCAGCCAGCTTGCATAAACAGCTAAACCTGCTGTTAGATGGCTGATGGCCATCAGACAGCTTTGAGACAAGTCATGCTGAGACAAGTAACCCCCCCATGGTGCTCTCCTATTGTCTACACTACAGGAGTTCCATGTCACCCCACCCTTATCTTCTAGCCATTATCTCTTTCCGAGACATCATCCATTTGATGCAAACAGATAAACTGACCAGGAAATTGAAACAATCCTGACACAATACAAGACAGGTGATAGCCCATTACCTATGACTCATGGAGTAATGGCCGTTTGGCTTTCTGATAACCCTGACAAAAGGAAATATCTGGACACCCTGTCAGGACTAGGATATTGTAATTAACTCTTAATCTGTATTCACTGACTGTGAGACAGAGCAATACACAGGGAGAGGCCAGAACATTGGTTTTACTGTATAAGTATCTTGTTAAACTGAACCATTGCGGAGGTGTTCATTTAGCCCTTGACTGATTGAAACCTACCCCTTGCGAGCAAGTAAATTAAAAGGTAAACTTCTATCGGAGCTGTAAGTGTCGGAGTCATTCATTTCTGAGGTCGAGATTTCGACAACTCTTACACCCCCAAGCTCTCCTACTCACCCAAGCTCTCCTACTCCCCCAAGATCTCCTACTCCCCCAAGCTCTCCTACTCCCCCAAGCTCTCCTACCCCGCCAAGCTCTCCTACTCCCCAAAGTTCTCCTAATCCCCCAAGCTCTCCAACTCCCCCAAGCTCTCCTACTCCCCCAAGCTCTCCTACTCCCCCAAGCTCTCCTCCTTCCCCAAGCTCTCCTACTCCCCCAAGCTCTCGTACTCCCCCAAGGACTCGAACTCCCCCAAGCTCTCGTACTCCCCCAAGCTCTCGTAATCCCCCAAGCTCTCCTCCTCCACCAAGCTCTCCTCCTTCCCCAAGCTCTCCTCCTCCGGTATGATTTCCTAATCACACTAACGCTCCTACTCCCCCAAGCTCTACTACTCCCCCAAGCTCTGCTACTCCCCCAAGCTCTCCTACCCCGCCAAGTTCTCCTACTCCCCCAAGCTCTCCTACTCCCGCAAGCTCTCCTACTCCCCCAAGGTTTCCTACTCTCCCAAGCTCTCCTACTCCCCCAAGCTCTCCTACTCCCCCAAGCTCTCCTAATACCCCAAGCTCATCTACTCCAGTAAGCTCCTCTACTCCGCCATGCTCTCCTACTCCGGAACGCTCTCCTACTCCCCCAAGCTCTCCTAATCTGGTAAGCTCTCCTACTCCCGTAAGCTCTCCTACTCACCCAAGCTCTCCAACTCCCCCAAGCTCTCCTACTCCCCCAAGCTCTCCTACTCCCCCAAGCTCTCCGACACCAGTAAACTGTCCTACTCCAGTAAGCTCTCTGACTCCAGTAAGCTCTCCGACTCCCCCAAGCTCTCCGACTCCCCCAAGCTCTCCTACTCACACAAGCTCTCCTACTCCCCCAAGCTCTCCTACTCCGGTAAGCTCTCCGACTCCGGTAAGCTCTCCTACTCCGCCAAGCTCTCCTACTCCCCCAAGCTCTCCTACTCCGGTAAGCTATCCTACTCCGGTATGCTCTCCTACTCCCCCAAGCTCTCCTACTCCCCCAAGCTCTCCTACTCCCTTAAGCTCTCCTACTCCCCCAAGCTCTCCTACTCCCCCAAGCTCTCCTACACCCCCAAGCTCTACTACTCCGGTAAGCTATCCTACTCCGGTAAGCTCTCCTACTCTCCAAGCACTCCTGCACCGCCAAGCTCTCCTACTCCCCCAAGCTCTCGTACTCCCCCAAGCTCTCCTACTCCCCCAAGCTCTCCAACTCCCCCAAGCTCTCCTACTCCCTCAAGCTTTCCTACCCCGCCAAGCTCTCCTACTACCCCAAGCTATCCTACTGCCCCAAGCTCTACTACTCCCGTAAGCTCTCCTACTCCCCCAAGCTCTCCTACTCCCCCAAGCGTTCCTACTCCCCCAAGTTCTCCTACTCCCCCAAGCTCTCCTACTCCCCCAAGCTCTCGTAATCCCCCAAGCTCTCGTAATCCCCCAAGCTCTCCTCCTCCCCCAAGCTCTCATCCTCCCCCAAGCTCTCTCCTCCGGTAAGCTCTCCTCCTCTGGTATGATCTCCTAATCACCCTAACACTCCTACTCCCACAAGCTCTCCTACTCACACAAGCTCTCCTACTCCCCCAAGATCTCCTACTCCCCCAAGCTCTCTTACTTCCCCAAGCTCTCCTACCCCGCCAAGCTCTCCTACTCCCCCATGTTCTCCTACTCCCCCAAGCTCTCCAACTCCCCCAAATTCTCCTACGCCCCCAAGCTCTCCTACTCACCCAAGCTCTCCTACTCCCCCAAGATCTCCTACTCCCCCAAGCTCTCCTACTCCCCCAAGCTCTCCTACTCACCCAAGCTCTCCTACTCCCCCAAGCTCAACTACGCCCCCAAGCTCTCCTGCTCCCCCAAGCTCTCCTACTCCCCCAAGCTCTACTACTCCGGTCAGCTCTCCTACTCCGGTAAGCTCGCCTAATCTCCGAAGCTCTCCTACTCTTCCAAGCTCTCCGACACCGGTAAACTCTCCTACTCCGGTAAGCTCTCCTACTCCGCCAAGCTCTCCTACTCCGCCAAGCTCTCCTACTCCCCCAATCTCTCCTACTCCCCCAAGCTCTCCTACTCCCCCAAGCTCTCCTACTCCCCAAGCTCTCCTACTCCCCCAAGCTCTCCTACTCCCCAAAGCTCTACTACTCCGGTAAGCTATCCTACTCCGGTGAGCTCTCCTACTCTCCCAAGGTCTCCTACTCGCCCAAGCTGTCCTACTCCCCCAAGCTCTCCTACTCCCCCAAGCTCTCCTAATCCCCCAAGCTCTCCTACTCACCCAAGCTCTCCTACTCCCCCAAGCTCTCCTACTCCCCCAAGCTCTCCTGCTCCCCCAAGCTCTCCTACTCCCCCAAGCTCTCCTACTCCCCCAAGCTCTCCTACTCCGGTAAGCTCTCCTACTCCGGTAAGCTCGCCTAATCCCCGAAGCTCTCCTACTCTTCCAAGCTCACCGACACCGGCAAACTATCCTACTCCGGTAAGCTATCGTACACCGCCAAGCTCTCCTACTCCGCCAAGCTCTCCTACTCCCCCAATCTCTCCTACTCCCCCAAGCTCTCCTACTCCCCCAAGCTCTCCTACTCCCCCAAGCTCTCCTACTCCCCCAAGCTCTCCTACTCCCCCAAGCTCTGCTACTCCCCCAAGCTCTACTACTCCGGTAAGCTATCCTACTCCGGTAAGCTCTCCTACTCTCGCAAGCTCTCCTGCACCCACAAGCTCTACTACTCCCCCAAGCTCTCGTACTCCCGCAAGCTCTCGTACTCCCCCAAGATCTCCTACCCCACCAAGCTCTCCTATTCCCCCAAGCTCTCCTACTCCGGTAAGCTCTCCTGCTCCGGTAAGCTCGCCTAATCCCCGAAGCTCTCATACTCTTCCAAGCTCTCCGGCACCGGTAAACTCTCCTACTCCGGTAAGCTCTCCTACTCCGCCAAGCTCTCCTACTCCGCCAAGCTCTGCTACTCCCCCAATCTATCCTACTCCCCCAAGCTCTCCTGCTCCCCCAAGCTCTCCTAATCCCCCAAGCTCTCCTACTCCCCCAAGCTCTCCTACTGCCCCAAGATCTACAACTCCAGTAAGCTATCCTACTCCGGTAAGCTCTCCTACTCTCCCAAGCTCTCCTGCACCCCCAAGCTCTCCTACTCCCCCAAGCTCTCGTACTCCCCCAAGCTCTCGTACTCCCCCAAGATCTCTTACTCCCCAAGCTCTCGTAATCCACCAAGCTCTCCTCCTCCCCCAAGCTCTCCTCCTCCTTCAAGCTCTCCTCCTCCGGTAAGCCCTCCTCCTCCGGTATGATCTCCTAATCACACTAACACTCCTACACCCCCAAGTTCTCCTACTCCCCCAAGCTCTCCTACTCCCCCAAGCTCTCCTACCCTGCCAGGCTCTCCTACTCGGGTAAGCTCTTCTACTCCAGGAAGCTCTCCTTCTCTCCCAAACTCTCCTATTCAAGTCAGCATGCCTACTCTCCCAAGCTCTCCTGCGCCCCCAAGCTCTCATACTCCGGTAAGCTCTCCTACTCTCCCAAGCTCTCCGACACCCCGAATCTCTCCTACTCCCCCAAGCTCTCGTACTCCCCCAAGCTCTCGTACTCCCCCAGGCTCTCGTACTCCCCCAAACTCTCGTAATCCCCCAAGCTCTCCTCCTCCCCCAAGCACTCCTCCTCCTTCCAGCTCTCCACCTCCGGTAAGCCCTCCTCTTCCGGTATGATCTCCTAATCACCATAACACTCCTACTCCCCCAAGCTCTCCTACTCCCCCAAGCTCTCCTGCTCCCCCAAGCTCTCGTACTCCGCCAAGTTCTCCTACTCCCCCAAGCTCTCCTACTCCCGCAAGTACTCCTACTCCCTCAAGGTCTCCTGCTCCCCCAAGCTCTCCTACTCCCCCAAGCTCTCCTACTCCCCCAAGCTCTCCTAATACCCCAAGCTCATCTACTCCAGTAAGCTCCTCTACTCCGCCATGCTCTCCTACTCCGGAACGCTCTCCTACTCCCCCAAGCTCTCCTAATCTGGTAAGCTCTCCTACTCCCGTAAGCTCTCCTACTCCCCCAAGCTCTCCTACTCCCCCAAGCTCTCCTACTCCCCCAAGCTCTCCTACTCCCCCAAGCTCTCCGACACCAGTAAACTGTCCTACTACAGTAAGCTCTCTGACTCCGGTAAGCTCTCCGACTCCCCCAAGCTCTCCGACTCCCCCAAGCTCTCCTACTCCCCCAAGCTCTCCTACTCCCCCAAGGCCTCCTACTCCCCCAAGCTCTCCTACTCCCCCAAGCTCTCCTACTCCCCCATGCTCTCCTACTCCCCCAAGCTCTCCTACTCCGGTAAGCTCTCCTACTCCGGTAAGCTCGCCTAATCCCCGAAGCTCTCCTACTCTTCCAAGCTCTCCGACACCGGTAAACTCGCCTACTCCGGTAAGCTCTCCTACTCCGCCAAGCTCTCCTACTCCCCCAAGCTCTCCGAATCCGGTGAGCTATCCTACTCCGGTATGCTCTCCTACTCCCCCAAGCTCTCATACTCCCCCAAGCTCTCCTACTCCCTCAAGCTCTCCTACTCCCCCAAGCTCTCCTACTCCCCCAAGCTCTACTACACCCCCAAGCTCTACTACTCCAGTAAGCTATCCTACTCCGGTAAGCTCTCCTACTCTCCCAAGCTCTCCTGCACCGCCAAGCTCTCCTACTCCCCCAAGCTCTCGTACTCCCCCAAGCTCTCCTACTCCCGCAAGCTCTCCAACTCCCCCAAGCTCTCCTACTCCCCCATGCTTTCCTACCCCGCCAAGCTTCCTACTACCCCAAGCTCTCCTACTCCCCCAAGCTCTCCTACTCCCCCAAGCTGTCCTACTCCCTCCCCCAAGCTCTCCTACTCCCCCAAGTTCTCCTACTCCCCCAAGATCTCCTACTCCCCCAAGCTCTCGTAATCCCCCAAGCTCTCGTAATCCCCCAAGCTCTCCTCCTCCCCCAAGCTCTCATCCTCCCCCAAGCTCTACTCCTCCGGTAAGCTCTCCTCCTCTGGTATGATCTCCGAATCACCCTAACACTCCTACTCCCACAAGCTCTCCTACTCACACAAGCTCTCCTACTCCCCCAAGATCTCCTACACCCCCAAGCTCTCCTACTTCCCCAAGCTCTCCTACTCCCCCAAGCTCTCGTACTCCCCCAAGCTCTCCTACTCCCCCAAGCTCTCCAACTCCCCCAAGCTCTCCTACTCCCCCAAGCTTTCCTACCCCGCCAAGCTCTCCTACTACCCCAAGCTCTCCTACTCCCCCAAGCTCTCCTACTCCCCCAAGCTGTCCTACTCCCCCAACTCTCCAACTCCCCCAAGTTCTCCTACTCCCCCAAGCTCTCCTACTCCCCCAAGCTCTCGTAATCCCCCAAGCTCTCGTAATCCCCCAAGCTCTCCTCCTCCCCCAAGCTCTCATCCTCCCCCAAGCTCTACTCCTCCGGTAAGCTCTCCTCCTCTGGTATGATCTCCGAATCACCCTAACACTCCTACTCCCACAAGCTCTCCTACTCACACAAGCTCTCCTACTCCCCCAAGATCTCCTACACCCCCAAGCTCTCCTACTTCCCCAAGCTCTCCTACTCCCCCAAGCTCTCGTACTCCCCCAAGCTCTCCTACTCCCCCAAGCTCTCCAACTCCCCCAAGCTCTCCTACTCCCCCAAGCTTTCCTACCCCGCCAAGCTCTCCTACTACCCCAAGCTCTCCTACTCCCCCAAGCTCTCCTACTCCCCCAAGCTGTCCTACTCCCCCAACTCTCCAACTCCCCCAAGTTCTCCTACTCCCCCAAGCTCTCCTACTCCCCCAAGCTCTCGTAATCCCCCAAGCTCTCCTACTCCCCCAAGCTCTCCTACTCACACAAGCTCTCCTACTCCCCCAAGCTCAACTACTCCCCCAAGCTCTGCTACTCCCCCAAGCTCTCCGACTCCCCCAAGCTCTCCTACTCCCCCAAGCTCTACTACTCCGGTCAGCTCTCCTACTCCGGTAAGCTCGCCTAATCCCCGAAGCTCTCCTACTCTTCCAAGCTCTCCAACACCGGTAAACTCTCCTACTCCGATAAGCTCTCCTACTCCACCAAGCTCTCCTACTCCGCCAAGCTCTCCTACTCCCCCAATCTCTCCTACACCCCCAAGCTCTCCTACTTCCCCAAGCTCTCCTACTCCCCCAAGCTCTCCTACTCCCCCAAGCTCTCCTGCTCCCCAAAGATCTACTACTCCGGTAAGCTATCCTACTCCAGTAAGCTCGCCTAATCCCCGAAGCTCTCCTACTCTTCCAAGCTCTCCGACACCGGTAAACTCTACTACTCCGGTAAGCTCTCCTACTCCGCCAAGCTCTCCTACTCCGCCAAGCTCTCCTACTCCCCCAATCTCTCCTACACCCCCAAGCTCTCCTACTCCCCCAAGCTCTCCTACTCCCCCAAGCTCTCCTACTCCCCCAAGCTCTCCTACTCCCCCAAGCTCTCCAACTCCCCCAAGCTCTCCTAATACCCCAAGCTCAACTACTCCAGTATGCTCCTCTACTCCGCCATGCTCTCCTACTCCGGAAAGCTCTCCTACTCCCCCAAGCTCTCCTAATCTGGTAAGCTCTCCTACTCCCGTAAGCTCTCCTACTCCCCCGAGCTCTCCTACTCCCCCAAGCTCTCCTACTCCCCCAAGCTCTCCTACTCCATTCTGATCGCATACTCCCCCAAGCTCTCCTACTCCCCCAAGCTCTCCTACACCGGCAATCTCTCCTGCTCCCCCAAGCTCTCCTACTCCTCCAAGCTCTCCTACTCCCCCAAGATATCCTACTCCCCCAAGCTCTCCTACTCCCTTAAGCTCTCCTGCTCACCCAAGCTCTCCTACTCCCCCAAGCTTTCCTACTCCCAGAAGCTCTCCTACTCGCCCAAGCTCTCCTACTCCCCCAAGCTCTCCTACATCTCCAAGCTAACCTACTCCCCCAAGCTCTCCTACTCCCCAAGCTCTCCTACTCCCCCAAGCTCTCCTACTCCCCCAAGCTCTCCTACTCCCCCAAGCTCTCCTACACCCCCAAGCTAACCTACTGTCCCAAGCTTTCCTACTCCCCCAAGCTCTCCTAATCCCCCAAGCTCTCCTACTCCCGCAAGCTCTCCTACTCCCGCAAGCTTTCCTATTCCCACAAGCTCTCCTACTCCCGCAAGCTCTCCTACACCGGCAATCTCTCCGGCTCCCCCAAGCTCTCCTTCTCCCGCAAGCTCTCCTACTCCCCCAAGCTCTCCTATTCTCCCAAGCTCTCCTACTCCCCCAAGCTCTGCTACTCTCCCAAGCTCTCCTACTCCCCCAAGCTCTCCTACTCCCCAAACTCTCCTACTCCCACAAGCACTCCTACTCCCCCAAGCTCTCCTACTACCCCAAGGACACCTACCCCGGTAATCTCTCCTAATCCCCCAAGCTCTCCTACTCCCCCAAGCTCTCCTACACCCCCAAGCTCTCCTACGCGCTCAAGCTCTCCTACTCCCCCAAGCTCTGCTACTCGCCCAATCTCTCCGACTCGCCCAACCTCTCCGACTCGCCCAAGCTCTCCTACTCAACCAAGCTCTCCTACTCGCCCAAGCTCTCCTACTCGCCCAAGCTCTCCTAATCGCCCAAGCTCTCCTACTCGCCCAAGCTCTCCTACTCCCCCAAGCTCCCCTACTCCCCCAAGCTCTCCTACTCCCCCAAGCTCACCTACACCCCCAAGCTCTCCTACACCCTCAAGCTCTCCTACTCCCCCAAGCTCTCCTACTCCCCCAAGCTCTCCTACACCCCCTAGCTCACCTACTCCCCCAAGCTCTCCTACTCCCCCAAGCTCTCCTACTCCCCCAAGCTCTCCTACTCCCCCAAGATCTCCTCTTCCCCCAAGCTCTCCTGCTCCCCCAAGCTCTCCTACTCCCCCAAGCTCTCCTACTCTCCCAGGCTCTCCTACTCCCCCAAGCTCTCCTACTCCCCCAAGCTCTCCTACTCCCCCAAGCTCTCCTACTCCCCCAAGCTCTCCTACTCGCCCAAGCTCTCCTACTCCCCCAAGCTCTCCTACTCCCTCAAGCTCTACTACTCCGGTAAGCTATCCTACTCCGGTAAGCTCTCCTACTCTCCCAAGCTCTCCTACTCGCCCAAGCTCTCCTACTCCCCCAAGCTCTCCTACTCCCCCAAGCTCTCCTACTCCCCCAAGCTCTCCTACTCCCCCAAGCTCTCCTACTCACCCAAGCTATCCTACTCCACCAAGCTCTCCTACTCCCCCAAGCTCTCCTGCTCCCCCAAGCTCTCCTACTCCCCCAAGCTCTCCTACTCCCCCAAGCTCTCCTACTCCGGTAAGCTCTCTTACTCCGGTAAGCTCGCCTAATCCCCCAAGCTCTCCTACTCCCCCAAGCTCTCCTACTCCCCCAAGCTCTCCTACTCCCCCAAGCTCTCCTGCTCCCCCAAGCTCTGCTAGTCCCCCAAGCTCTACTATTCCGGTAAGCTGTCCTACTCCGGTAAGCTCTCCTACTCTCCCAAGCTCTCCTGAACCCACAAGCTCTACTACTCCCCCAAGCTCTCGTACTCCCCCAAGCTCTCGTACTCCCCCAAGCTCTCGTACTCCCCAAGCTCTCGTAATATCCCAAGCTCTCCTCCTCCCCCAAGCTCTCCTCCTCCTTCAAGCTCTCCTCCTCCGGTAAGCCCTACTCCTCCGGTATGATCTCCTAATCACCCGAACACTCCTACACCCCCAAGCTCTCCTACTCCCCCAAGCTCTCCTACTCCCCCAAGCTCTCCTACCCCGCCAAGCTCTCGTACTCCCCCAAGCTCTCGTACTCCGCCAAGCTCTCGTACTCCCCCAAGATCTCGTATTCCCCCAAGCTCACCTCCTCCCCAAAGCTCTCTTCCTCCCCCAAGCACTCCTCCTCCGGTATGATTTCCTAATCACCCGAACGCTCCTACTCCCCCAAGCTCTCCTATTCCCCCAAGCTCTCCTACTCCCCCAAGCTCTCCTACTCCGCCAAGCTCTCCTACTCCCCCAAGCTCTCCAACTCCCCCAAGCTCTCCTAATACCCCAAGCTCAACTACTCCAGTATGGTCCTCTACTCCGCCATGCTCTCCTACTCCGGAAAGCTCTCCTACTCCCCCAAGCTCTACTAATCTGGTAAGCTGTCCTACTCCCGTAAGCTCTCCTACTCCCCCGAGCTCTCCTACTCCCCCAAGCTCTCCTACTCCCCCAATCTCTCCTACTCGCCCAATCTCTCCGACTCGCCCAACCTCTCCGACTCGCCCAAGCTCTCCGACTCACCCAAGCTCTCCAACTCGCCCAAGCTCTCCTAATCGCCCAAGCTCTCATTCTCGCCCAAGCTCTCCTACTCCCCAAAGCTCCCCTACTCCCCCAAGCTCTCCTAGTCCCCCAAGCTCTGCTACTCCCCCAAGCTCTCCTACTCCCCGAAGCTCTCCTACACCCCCAAGCTCACCTACTCCCCCAAGCTCTCCTACTCCCCCAAGCTCTCCTACTCCCCCAAGCTATCCTACTCCCCCAAGCTCTCCTACTCCCCCAAGCTCTCCTACTCCCCCAAGCTCTCCTATTCCCCCAAGCGCTCCTACTACCCCAAGCACTCGGACTCCTCCAAGCTCACCGACTCCCCCAAGCTCTCCTACTCCCCCAAGCTCTCCTACTCCCCCAAGCTCTCCTAATACCATAAGCTTTCCTACTCCCCCAAGTTCTCCGACTCTTCCAAGCTCTCCTATTCCCCCAAGCTCTCCTTCTCCCCCAAACTCTCCTACTCCCCCAAGCACTCCTACTCCCCCAAGCTCTCCTACTCCCCCAAACTCAACTTTTCGGTAATCTCTCCTACTCCCCCAAGCTCTCCTACTCCCTCAAGCTCTCCTACTCCCCCAAGCTCTCCTACTCCCCCAAGCTCTCCTACTCCCCCAAGCTCTCCTACTCCCCCAAGCACTCCTAGTCCAGTCAGCTCTCCTTCTGCGGCAAGGTCTCCTACTCCGGCAAGCTCTACTACTCCGGCAAGCTCTCCTACTCCGGCAAGCTCTCCTCCGCCCGCAAGCTCTCCTACTCCCGCAAGATTTCCTACTCCCACAAGCTCTCCTACTCCCGCAAGCTCTCCTACACCAGCAATCTCTCCTGCTCCCCCAAGCTCCCCTACTCCCACAAGCTCTCCTACTCCCCCAAGATCTCCTACTCCCTCCAAGCTCTCCTACTCCCCCAAGCTCTCCTACTCCCCCAAGCTCTCCTACTCCCCCAAGCTCTCCTACTCCTTCAAGCTCTCCTACTCCCCCAAGCTCTCCTGCTCCCCCAAGCTCTCCTTCTCCCGCAAGCTCTCCTACTCCCCCAAGCTCTCCTACTCTCCCAAGCTCTCCTACTCCCCCAAGCTCTGCTACTCTCCCAAGCTCTCCTATTCCCCCAATCTCTCCTACTCCCCCAACCTCTCCTACTCCCCCAAGCTCTCCTACTACCCCAAGGACACCTACCCCGGTAATCTCTCCTAATCCCCCAAGCTCTCCTACTCCCCCAAGCTCTCCTACTCCCCCAAGCTCTCCTACTCGCTCAAGCTCTCCTACTCCCCCAAGCTCTGCTACTCGCCCAATCTCTCCGACTCGCCCAACCTCTCCGACTCGCCCAAGCTCTCCTACTCAACCAAGCTCTCCTACTCGCCCAAGCTCTCCTACTCGCCCAAGCTCTCCTAATCGCCCAAGCTCTCCTACTCGCCCAAGCTCTCCTACTCCCCCAAGCTCCCCTACTCCCCCAAGCTCTCCTACTCCCCCAAGCTCACCTACTCCCCCAAGCTCTCCTACTCCCCCCAAGCTCTCCTACTCCCCCAAGCTCTCCGACTCCTCCAAGCTCTCCTACACCCCCAAGCTCACCTACTCCCCCAAGCTCTCCTACTCCCCAAGCTCTCCTACTCCCCCAAGCTCTCCTACTCCCCCAAGATCTCCTACTCCCCCAAGCTCTCCTACTCCCCCAAGCTCTCCTACTCCCCCAAGCTCTCCTACTCTCCCAAGCTCTCCTACTCCCCCAAGCTCTCCTACTCCCCCAAGCTCTCCTACTCCCCCAAGCTCTCCTACTCCCCCAAGCCCACCTACTCCGGTAATCTCTCCGCATCCCCTAAGCTCTCCTACTCCTCCAATCTCTCCTACTCCCCCAAGCTCTCCTACTCGCCCAAGCTCTCCTACTCCCCCAAGCTCTCCTACTCCCTCAAGCTCTCCTACTCCCCCAAGCTCCCCTACTCCCCCAAGCTCTCCTACTCCCCCAAGCTCTCCAATTCCCCAAGCTCTCCTAGTTCGGTCAGCTCTCCTACTCCGGCAAGGTCTCCTACTCGGGCAAGCTCTACTACTACGGCAAGCTCTCCTACTCCGGCAAGCTCTCCTACTCGCGCAAGCTCTCCTACTCCCGCAAGCTTTCCTACTCCCACAAGCTCTCCTACTCCCGCAAGCTCTCCTACACCGGCAATCTCTCCTGCTCCCCCAAGCTCTACTACTCCGGCAAGCTCTCCTACTCCGGCAAGCTCTCCATCTCCCGCAAGCTCTCCTGCTCCCGCAAGCTTTCCTACTCCCACAAGCTCTCCTACTCCAACAAGCTCTCCTACGCCGGCAATCTCTCCTGCTCCGCCAAGCTCTCCTACTCCCCCAAGCTCTCCTACTCCCCCAAGATCTCCTACTCCCCCAAGCTCTCCTACTCCCATAAGCTCTCCTACTCACCCAAGCTCTCCTACTCCCCCAAGCTTTCCTACTCCCCGAAGCTCTCCTACTCGCCCAAGCTCTCCTTCTCCCCCAAGCTCTCCTACACCCCCAAGCTAACCTACTCCCCCAAGCTCTCCTACTCCCCAAGCTCTCCTACTCCCCCAAGCTCTACTACTCCCCCAAGCTCTCCGACTCGCCCAAGCTCTCCTACTCGCCCAAGCTCTCCTACTCGCCCAAGCTCTCCTACTCGCCCAAGCGCTCCTACTCGCCGAAGCTCTCCTACTCGCCGAAGCTCTCTTACTCGCCCAAGCTCTTCTACCCGCCCAAGCTCTCCTACTCGGAAAAGCTCTCCTACTCCCCCAATCTCTCCTACTCGCCCAATCTCTCCGACTCGCCCAACCTCTCCGACTCGCCCAAGCTCTCCGACTCACCCAAGCTCTCCAACTCGCCCAAGCTCTCCTAATCGCCCAAGCTCTCCTACTCGCCCAAGCTCTCTTACTCCCCCAAGCTCCCCTACTCCCCCAAGCTCTCCTACTCCCCCAAGCTCTCCTACTCCCCCAAGCTCTCCTACACCCCCAAGCTCATCTACTCCCCCAAGCTCTCCTACTCCCCCAAGCTCTCCTACTCCCCCAAGCTATGCTACTCCCCCAAGCTCTCCTACTCCCCCAAGCTCTCCTAATCCCCCAAGCTCTCCTATTCCCCCAAGCGCTCCTGCTACCCCAAGCTCTCCTACTCCCCCAAGCTCTCCGACTCCCCCAAGCTCTCCTACTCCCCCAAGGTCTCCTACTCCCCCAAGCTCTCCTACTCCCCCAAGCTCTCCTACTCCCCCAAGCTCTCCTACTCTTCCAAGCTCTCCTACTCCCCCAAGCTCTCCTTCTCTCCCAAGCTCTCCTACTCCCCCAAGCACTCCTACTCCCCCAAGCTCTCCTACTCCCCCAAGCTCAACTACTCCGGTAATCTCTCCTACTCCCCCAAGCTCTCCTACTCCCTCAAGCTCTCCTACTCCCCCAAGCTCTCCTACTCCCCCAAGCACTCCTAGTCCAGTCAGCTCTCCTTCTGCGGCAAGGTCTCCTACTCCGGCAAGCTCTACTACTCCGGCAACCTCTCCTACTCCGGCAAGCTCTCCTCCGCCCGCAAGCTCTCCTACTCCCGCAAGATTTCCTACTCCCACAAGCTCTCCTACTTCCGCAAGCTCTCCTACACCAGCAATCTCTACTGCTCCCCCAAGCTCTCCTACTCCCACAGGCTCTCCTACTCCCCCAAGATCTCATACTCCCCCAAGCTCTCCTACTCCCATAAGCTCTCCTACTCCCCCAAGCTCTCCTACTCCCCCAAGCTCTCCTACTCCCCCAAGCTCTCAGACTCCCCCAAGCTCTCCTACTCCCTCAAGCTCTCCTACTCCCCCAAGCTCTCCTACTCCCCCAAGCTCTCCTACTGCCCCAAGCTCTCCTTCTCCCCCAAGCTCTCCTAGTCCAGTCAGCTCTCCTACTCCGGCAAGGTCTCCTACTCCGGCATGCTCTACTACTCCGGCAAGCTCTCCTACTCTGGCAAGCTCTCCAACTCCCGCAAGCTCTCCTACTCCTGCAAGCTTTCCTACTCCCACAAGCTTTCCTACTCCCGCAAGCTCTCCTGCTCCGGCAATCTCTCCTGCTCCCCCAAGCTCTCCTACTCCACCAAGCTCTCCTACTCCCCCAAGATCTCCTACTCCCCCAAGCTCTCCTGCTCCACCAAGCTCTCCTAGTCCAGTCAGCTCTCCTACTGCGGCAAGGTCTCCTACTCCGGCAAGCTCTACTACTCCGGCAAGCTCTCCTACTCCGGCAAGCTCTCCTACGCCCGCAAGCTCTCCTACTCGCGCAAGATTTCCTACTCCCACAAGCTCTCCTACTCCCGCAAGCTCACCTACACCAGCAATCTCTCCTGCTCCCCCAAGCTCTCCTACTCCCACAAGCTCTCCTACTCCCCCAAGATCTCCTACTCCCCCAAGCTCTCCTACTCCCATAAGCTCTCCTACTCCCCCAAGCTATCCTACTCCCCCAAGCTCTCCTACTCCCCCAAGCTCTCCTACTCCCCCAACCTCTCCTACTCCCTCAAGCTCTCCTACTCTCCCAAGCTCTCCTCCTCCCCCAAGCTCTCCTACTCCCCCAAGCTCTCCTACTCCCCCATGCACTCCTACTCCCCAAGCTCTCCTACTCCCCCAAGCTCACCTACTCCGGTAATCTCTCCTAATCCCTCAAGCTCTCCTACTCCCCCAAGCTCTCCTACTCCCCCATGCTCTCCTACTCCCTCAAGCTCTCCTACTCCCGCAAGCTTTCCTACTCCCACAAGCTCTCCTACTCCCGCAAGCTCTCCTGCTCCGGCAATCTCTCCTGCTCCCCCAAGCTCTCCCACTCCACCAAGCTCTCCTACTCCCCCAAATCTCCTACTCCCCCAAGCTCTCCTAATCCCGCAAGCTCTCGTACTCCCGCAAGCTCACCTATTCCCGCAAGCTCTCCTACTCCCGCAATCTCTCCCACTCCCGCAAACTCTCCTACTCCCGCAAGCTCTCCTACTCCCCCAAGCTATCCTAATCGCCCAAGCTCTCCGACTCGCCCAACCTCTCCGACTCGCCCAAGCTCTCCTACACGCCCAAGCTCTCCTACTCGCCCAAGCTCTCCTACTCGCCCTAGCTCTCCTCTTCGCCCAAGCTCTCCTACTCCCACAAGCTCTACTACGCCCCCAAGCTCTCCTACTCCCCCAAGCTCTCCTACTCCCCCAAGCTCTCCTACTCCCCCAAGCGCTCCTACTCCCCCTAGCTCTCCTACTCCCCCAAGCTCTCCGACTCCCCCAAGCTCTCCTACTCTTCCAAGCTCTCCTACTCCCCCAAGCTCTCCTACTCCCCCAAGCTCTCGTTCTCCCCCAAGCTCTCCTACTCCCCCAAGCTCTCCTACTCTCCCAAGCTCTCCTACTCCCCCAAGCACTCCTTCTCCCCCAAGCTCTCCTACTCCCCCAAGCACTCCTACTCCCCCAAGCTCTCCTACTCCGGTAATCTCTCCTACTCCCCCAAGCTCTCCTACTCCCTCAAGCTCTCCTGCACCCCCTAGCTCTCCTACGCCCCCAAGCTCACCTACTCCCCCAAGCTCTCCTACTCCCCCAAGCTCTCCTAGTCTAGTCAGCTCTCCTACTGCGGCAAGGTCTCCTACTCCGGCAAGCTCTACTACTCCGGCAAGCTCTCCTACTCCGGAAACTCTCCGACGCCCGCAAGCTCTCCTACTCCCGCAAGATTTCCTACTCCCACAAGCTCTCCTACTCCCGCAAGCTCTCCTACACCAGCAATCTCTCCTGCTCCCCCAAGCACTCCTGCTCCCCCAAGCACTCCTACTCCCCCAAGCTCTCCTACTCCCCCAAGCTCTCCTACTCCCCCAAGCTCTCCTACACCCACAAGCTAACCTACTCCCCCAAGCTCTCCTACTCCCCCAAGCTCTCCTATTCGCCGAAGCTCTCCTACTCGCCCAAGCTCTCCTACTCGCCCAAGATCTGCTACTCGCCCAAGCGCTCCTACTCGCCCAAGCTCTCCGACTCGCCCAAGCTCTCCTACTCGCCCAAGCTCTCCTACTCGCAAAAGCTCTCCTACTCGCCCGAGCTCTGCTACTCGCCAAAGCTCTTCTGCTCGCCCAAGCTCTCCTCCTCCCCCAAGCTCTCCTACTCGCCCAATCTCTCCGACGCGCCCAACCTCTCCAACTCGCCCAAGCTCTCCTACTCGCCCAAGCTCTGCTACTCGCCCAAGCTCTCCTAATCGCGCAAGCTCTCCTACTGCCCCAAGCTCCCCAACTCCCCCAAGCTCTCCTACTCCCCCAAGCTCTCCTACTCCCCCAAGCTCTCCTACTCCCCCAAGCTCTCCTTCTCCCGCAAGCTATCCTACTCCCCCAAGCTCTCCTACTCCGCTAAGCTCTGCTACTCGCCCAATCTCTCCGACTCGCCCAACATCTCCGACTCGCCCAAGCTCTCCGACTCGCCCAAGCTCTCCTACTCGCCCAAGCTCTCCTAATCGCCCAAGCTCTCCTACTCGCCCAAGCTCTCCTTCTCCCCCAAGCTCCCCTACTCCCCCAAGCTCTCCTACTCTCCCAAGCTCACCTACTCCCCCAAGCTCTCCTACTCCCCCAAGCTCTCCTACTCCCCCAATCTCTCCTACTCCCCCAAGCTCTCCTACACCCCCAAGCTAACCTACTCCCCCAAGCTCTCCTACACCCCCAAGCTCTCCTACTCCCCCAAGCGCTCCTACTCCCCCAAGCTCTCAACTGCCCCAAACTCTCCTACTCCCCCAAGCTCTCCTACTCCCCCAAGCTCTCCGACTCCCCCAAGCTCTCCGACTCCCCCAAGCTCTCCTACTCCACCAAGCTCTCCTACTCCCCCAAGCTCTCCTACTCCCCCAAGCTCTCCTACTCCCCCAAGCTCTCCTACTCCCCCAAGCTCTCCTACTCTCCCAAGCTCTCCTACTCCCCCAAGCTCTCCTACTCCCCCAAGCTCTCCTACTCCCCCAAGCTCTCCTACTCCCCCAAGCTCACCTACTCCGGTAATCTCTCCGCATCCCCCAAGCTCTCCTACTCCCCCAAGCTTTCCTACTCCCCCAAGCTCTCCTACTCCCCCAAGCTCTCCTACTCCCCCAAGCTCTCCTACTCCCTCAAGCTCTCCTACTCCCCCAAGCTCTCCTACTCCCCCAAGCTCTCCTACTCCCCCAAGCTCTCCAACTCCCTCAAGCTCTCCTAGTCCAGTCAGCTCTCCTACTCCGGCAAGGTCTCCTACTCGGGCAAGCTCTACTACTACGGCAAGCTCTCCTACTCCGGCAAGCTCTCCTACTCTCGCAAGCTCTCCTACTCCCGCAAGCTTTCCTACTCCCACAAGCTCTCCTACTCCCGCAAGCTCTCCTACGCCGGCAATCTCTCCTGCTCCCCCAAGCTCGACTTCTCCGGCAAGCTCTCATACTCCGGCCAGCTCTCCTACTCCCGCAAGCTCTCCTAGTCCCGCAAGCTTTCCTACTCCCAAAAGCTCTCCTACTCCGGCAAGCTCTCCTACACCGGCAATCTCTCCTGCTCCCCCAAGATCTCCTACTCCCCCAAGCTCTCCGAATCCCGCAAGCTCTCGTACTCCCGCAAGCTCACCTATTCCCGCAAGCTCTCCTACTCCCGCAATCTCTCCCACTCCCGCAAACTCTCCTACTCCCGCAAGCTCTCCTACTCCCCCAAGCTCTCCTACTCGCCCAAGCTCTCCGACTCGCCCAACCTCTCCGACTCGCCCAAGCTCTCCTACTCGCCCAAGCTCTCCTACACGCCCAAGCTCTCCTACTCGCCCTAGCTCTCCTATTCGCCCAAGCTCTCCTACTCCCCCAAGTTCTACTACTCCCCCAAGCTCTCCTACTCCCCCAAGCTCTCCTACACCCCAAGCTCTCCTACTCCCCCAAGCGCTCCTACTCCCCCTAGCTCTCCTACTCCCCCAAGCTCTCCGACTCCCCCAAGCTCTCCTACTCTTCCAAGCTCTCCTACTCCCCCAAGCTCTCCTACTCCCCCAAGCTCTCGTACTCCCCCAAGCTCTCCTACTCCCCCAAGCTCTCCTACTCTCCCAACCTCTCCTAAACCCCAAGCTCTCCTTCTCCCCCAAGCTCTCCTACTCCCCCAAGCACTCCTACTCCCCCAAGCTCTCCTACTCCGGTAATCTCTCCTACTCCCCCAAGCTCTCCTACTCGCTCAAGCTCTCCTGCACCCCCAAGCTCTCCTACTCCCCCAAGCTCACCTACTCCCCCAAGCTCTCCTACTCCCCCAAGCTCTCCTAGTCCAGTCAGCTCTCCTACTGCGGCAAGGTCTCCTACTCCGGCAAGCTCTACTACTCCGGCAAGCTCTCCTACTCCGGAAACTCTCCTACGCCCGCAAGCTCTCCTACACCCGCAAGATTTCCTACTCCCACAAGCTCTCCTACTCCCGCAAGCTCTCCTACACCAGCAAGCTCTCCTACTCCCCCAAGCTCTCCTACTCCCCCAAGCTCTCCTACACCCACAAGCTCACCTACTCCCCCAAGCTCTCCTACTCCCCCAAGCTCTCCTACTCCCCAAAGCTCTCCTACTCCCTCAAGCTCTCCTACTCGCCGACGTTCTCCTACTCGCCCAAGCTCTCCTACTCGCCCAGGATCTGCTACTCGCCCAAGCTCTCCGACTCGCCCAAGCTCTCCTACTCGCCCAAGCTCTCCAACTCGCCGAAGCTCTCCTACTCGCCCGAGCTCTGCTACTCGCCCAAGCTCTTCTACTCGCCCAAGCTCTCCTACTCCCCCAAGCTCTCCTACTCGCACAATCTCTCCGACGCGCCCAACCTCTCCAACTCGCCCAAGCTCTCCTACTCGCCCAAGCTCTGCTCCTCGCCCAAGCTCTCCTACTCGCCCAAGCTCTCCTAATCGCCCAAGCTCTCCTACTCCCCCAAGCTCCACTACTCCCCCAAGCTCTCCTACTCCCCCAAGCTCTCCTACTCCCCCAAGCTCTCCTACTCCCCCAAGCTCTCCTACACCCCCAAGCTAACCTACTCTCCCAAGCTTCCCTACTCCCCCAAGCTCTCCTAATCCCCCAAGCTCTCCTACTCCCGCAAGCTCTCCTAATCCCCCAAGCTCTCCTACTACCCCAAGCTCACCTACCCCGGTAATCTCTCCTAATCCCCCAAGCTCTCCTACTCCCCCAAGCTCTCCTACTCCCCCAAGCTCTCCTACTCGCTCAAGCTCTCCTACTCCCCCAAGCTCTGCTACTCGTCCAATCTCTCCGACTCGCCCAACCTCTCCGACTCGCCCAAGCTCTCCGACTCGCCCAAGCTCTCCTACTCGCCCAAGCTCTCCTAATCGCCCAAGCTCTCCTACTCGCCCAAGCTCTCCTACTCCCCCAAGCTCCCCTACTCCCCCAAGCTCTCCTACTCCCCCAAGCTCACCTACTCCCCC
This sequence comes from Pristiophorus japonicus, assembly GCF_044704955.1. Classification (NCBI taxonomy): domain Eukaryota; kingdom Metazoa; phylum Chordata; class Chondrichthyes; family Pristiophoridae; genus Pristiophorus; species Pristiophorus japonicus. The sequence continues at coordinate 670,175 of NW_027252483.1, forward strand.
AAGCTCTCCTACTCCCCCAAGCTCTCCTACTCCCCCAAGCTCTCCTACACCCCCAAGCTAACCTACTCCCCCAAGCTCTCCTACTCCCCCAAGCTCTCCTACTCCCCCAAGCGCTCCTACTCCCCCAAGCTCTCCAATGCCCCAAGCTCTCCTACTCCCCCTAGCTCTCCTACTCCCCCAAGCTCTCCGACTCCCCCAAGCTCTCCGACTCCCCCAAACTCTCCTACTCCCCCAAGCTCTCCTACTTCCCCAAGCTCACCTACTCTGGTAATCTCTCCGCATCCCTCAAGCTCTCCTACTCCCCCAAGCTCTCCTACTCCCCCAAGCTCTCCTGCTCCCCCAAGCTCTCCTACTCCCCCAAGCTCTCCTACTCCCCCAAGCTCTCCTACTCCCCCAAGCTCTCCAACTCCCACAAGATCTCCTAGTCCAGTCAGCTCTCCTACTCCGGCAAGGTCTCCTACTACGGCAAGCTCTACTACTACGGCAAGCTCTCCTACTCCGGCAAGCTCTCCTGCTCTCGCAAGCTCTCCTACGCCGGCAATCTCTCCTGCTCCCCCAAGCTCTACTTCTCTGGCAAGCTCTCCTACTCCGGCCAGCTCTCCTACTCCCGCAAGCTCTCCTACTCCCGCAAGCTTTCCTACTCCCACAAGCTCTCCTACTCCCGCAAGCTCTCCTACACCGGCAATCACTCCTGCTCCCCCATGCTCTCCTACTCCCCCAAGCTCTCATACTCCCCCAAGATCTCCTACTCCCTCAAGCTCTCCTACTCCCATAAGCTCTCCTACTCCCCCAAGCTCTCCTACTCCCCCAAGCTTTCCTACTCCCCGAAGCTCTCCTACTCGCCCAAGCTCTCCTACTCCCCCAAGGCCTCCTACTCCCCCATGCTCTCCTACTCCCCCAAGCACTCCTACACCCCCAAGCAAACCTACTCCCCCAAGCTCTCCTACTCCCCAAGCTCTACTACTCCCCCAAGTCCTCCGACTCGCCCAAGCTCTCCTACTCGCCCAAGCACTACTTCTCGCCCAAGCTCTCCTACTCGACCAAGCTCTCCTACTCGCCAAAGCTCTTCTACTCGCCGAAGCTCTCCTACTCGCCCAAGCTCTCCTCCTCGCCCAAGCTCTCTTACTCGCCCAAGCTCTGCTACTCGCCCAAGCTCTTCTACTCGCCCAAGCTCTCCTACTCGCCCAAGCTCTCCTACTCGCCCAATCTCTCCGACTCGCCCAACCTCTCCGACTCGGCCAAGCTCTCCGACTCACCCAAGCTCTCCTACTCGCCCAAGCTCTCCTAATCGACCAAGCTCTCCTAGTCATCGAAGCTCTCCTACTCCCCCAAGCTAACTACTCCCCCAAGCTCTCCTACTCCCCCAAGCTCTCCTACTCCCCCAAGCTCTCCTACTCCCCCAAGCTCTCCTACTCCCCCAAGCTCACCTACTCCCCCAAGCTCTCCTACTCCCCCAAGCTCTCCTACACCCCCAAGCTCTCCTACTCCCCCAAGCTCTCCTACTCCCCCAAGCTCTCCTACTCCCCCAAGCGCTCCTACTACCCCAAGCTCTCCTACTCCCCCAAGCTCTCCGACTCCCCCAAGCTCTCCTACTCCCCCAAGCTCTCCTACTCCCCCAAGCTCTCCTACTCCCCCATGCTCTCCTACTCCCCCAAGCTCTCCTACTCCCCCAAGCTCAACTACTCCCCCAAGCTCTCCTACTCCCCCAAGCTCTCCTACTCCCCCAAGCTCTCCTACTCCCCCAAGCTCTCCTACTCCCCCAAGCTCTCCTACTCCCCCAAGCGCTCCTACTACCCCAAGCTCTCCTACTCCCCCAAGCTCTCCGACTCCCCCAAGCTCTCCTACTCCCCCAAGCTCTCCTACTCCCCCAAGCTCTCCTACTCCCCCAAGCTCTGCTACTCCCCCAAGCTCTCCTACTCCCCCAAGCTCTCCTTCTCCCCCAAGCTCTCCGACTCCCCCAAGCACTCCTACTCCCCCAAGCTCTCCTACTCCCCCAAGCTCACCAACCCCGGTAATCTCTCCTAATCCCCCAAGCTCTCCAACTCCCCCAAGCTCTCCTACTCCCCAAAGCTCTCCTACTCGCCCAAGCTCTACTACTCCCCCAAGCTCTGCTACTCGCCCAATCTCTCCGACTCGCCCAACCTCTCCGACTCGCCCAAGCTTTCCTACTCACCCAAGCTCTCCTACTGGCCCAAGCTCTCCTACTCGCCCAAGCTCTCCTAATCGCCCAAGCTCTCTTCTACTCGCCCAAGCTCTCCGACTCCCCCAAGCTCCCCTACTCCCCCAAGCTCTCCTACTCCCCCAAGCTCTCCTACTCCCCCAAGCTCTCCTACTCGCCCAATCTCTCCGACGCGCCCAACCTCTCCGACTCGCCCAAGCTCTCCTACTCGCCCAAGCTCTACTACTCGCCCAAGCTCTCCTACTCGCCCAAGCTCTCCCAATCGCCCAAGCTCTCCTACTCCCGCAAGCTCATCTACCCCGGTAATCTCTCCGAATCCCCCAAGCTCTCCTACTCCCCCAAGCTCTCTTACTCCCCCAAGCTCTCCTACTCCTCCAAGCTCTCCTACTCGCCCAAGCTCTCCTACTCCCCCAAGCTCTGCTACTCGCCCAATCTCTCCGACTCGCCCAACCTCTCCGACTCGCCCAAGCTCTCCTACTCACCCAAGCTCTCCTACTGGCCCAAGCTCTCCTACTCGCCCAATCTCTCCTAATCGCCCAAGCTCTCCTACTCGCCCAAGCTCTCCTACTCCCCCAAGCTCCCCTACTCCCCCAAGCTCTCCTACTCCCCGAAGCTCTCCTACTCCCCCAAGCTCTCCTACTCGCCCAATCTCTCCGACGCGCCCAACCTCTCCGACTCGCCCAAGCTCTCCTACTCGCCCAAGCTCTACTAATCGCCGAAGCTCTCCTACTCGCCCAAGCTATCCTACTCGCCCAAGCTCTCCTACTCGCCCAAGCTCTGCTACTCGCCCAAGCTCTTCTACTCCCCCAAGCTCTCCTACTCCCCCAAGCTCTCCTAGTCCAGTCAGCTCTCCTACTGCGGCAAGGTCTCCTACTCCGGCAAGCTCTACTACTCTGGCAAGCTCTCCTACTCCGGCAAGCTCTCCTACGCCCGCAAGCTCTCCTACTCCCGCAAGATTTCCTACTCCCACAAGCTTTCCTACTCCCGCAAGCTCTCCTACACCAGCAATCTCTCCTGCTCCCCCAAGCTCTCCTACTCCCCCAAGCTCTCCTACTCCCCCAATATCTCCTACTCCCCCAAGCTCTCCTACTCCCATGAGCTCTCCTACTCCCCCAATCTCTCCTACTCCCCCAAGCTCTCCTGCTCCCCCAAGCTCTCCTACTCCCCCAAGCTCTCCTACTCCCCCAAGCACTCCTACTCTCCCAAGCTCTCCTACTCCCCCAAGCTCTCCTACTCCCCCAAGCTCTCCGACTGCCCCAAGCACTCCTACTCCCCAAGCTCTCCTACTCCCCCAAGCTCACCTACTCTGGTAATCTCTCCTCATCACTCAAGCTCTCCTACTCACCCAAGCTCTCCTACTCCCCCAAGCTCTCCTACTCCCCCAATCTCTGCTACGCCCCCAAGCTCTCCTACTCCCTCAAGCTCTCCTACTCCCCCAAGCTCTCCTACTCCCGCAAGCTCTCCTACTGCCCCAAGCTCTCCTACTCGCCCAAGCTCTACTAGTCCAGTCAGCTCTCCTACTCCGGCAAGCTCTACTGCTCCGGCAAGCTCTCCTTCTCCGGCAAGCTCTCCTACTCCCGCGAGCTCTCCTGCTCCGGCAATCTCTCCTGCTCCCCCAAGCTCTCCTACTCCACCAAGCTCTCCTACTCCCCCAAGATCTCCTACTCCCCCAAGCTCTTATAATCCCGCAAGCTCTCCTACTCCCGCAAGCTCACCTATTCCCGCAAGCTCTCCTACTCCCGCAAGCTCTCCCACTCCCGCAAGCTATCCTACTACCGCAAGCTCTACTACTCCCCCAAGCTCTCCTACTCGCCCAAGCTCTCCGACTCGCCCAAGCTCTCGTACTCGCCCAAACTCTCCTACTCGCCCTAGCTCTCCTACTCGCCCAAGCTCTCCTTTTCGCCCAAGCTCTCCTACTCGCCCAAGCTCTCCTACTCGCCCAAGCTCTCCTACTCGCCCTAGTTCTCCTACTCGCCCAAGCTCTCCTACTCGCCCAAGCTCTCTTACTCGCCCAAGCTCTCCTACTCGCCCGAGCTCTGCTACTCGCCCAAGCTCTTCTACTCGCCCAAGCACTCCTACTCGCCCAAGCTCTCCTACTCCCCCAAGCTCTCCTTCTCGCCCAATCTCTGATACGCGCCCAACCTCTCCGACTCGCCCAAGCTCTCCTACTCGCCCAAGCTCTACTACTCGCCCAAGCTCTCCTACTCGCCCAAGCTCTCCTAATCGCCCAAGCTCTCCTCCTCCCCCAAGCTCCCCTACACCCCAAGTTCTCCTACTCCCCCAAGCTCTCCAACTCCCCAAGCTCTCCTACTCCCCCAAGCTCTCCTACACCCCCAAGCTAACCTACTCTCCCAAGCTTTCCTACTCCCCCAATCTCTCCTAATCCCCCAAGCTCTCCTACTCCCCCAAGCTATCCTACTCCCCCAAGCTCTCCTTATCCCCAAGCTCTCCTTCTCCCGCAAGCTCTCCTACTCCCCCAAGCTCTCCTACTCACGCAAGCTCAACTATTCCCGCAAGCTCTCCTACTCCCGCAAGTTCTCCCACTCCCGCAAGCTCTCCTACTCCCGCAAGCTCTCCTACTCCCGCAAGCTCTCCTACTCGCCCAAGCTCTCCGACTCGCCCAACCTCTCCGACTCGCCCAAGCTCTCCTACTCGCCCAAGCTCTCCTTCTCGCCCAAGCTCTCCTACTCGTCCTCGCTCTCCTACTCGCCCAAGCTCTCCTAATCGCCCAAGCTCTCCTACTCGCCCAAGCTCTCCTACTCGCCCAAGCTCTCCTACTCGCCCTAGTTCTCCTACTCGCCCAAGCTCTCCTACTCGCCCAAGCTCTCCTACTCGCCCAAGCTCTCCTACTCGCCCGAGCTCTGTTACTCGCCCAAGCTCTTCTACTCGCCGAAGCTCTCCTGCTCGCCCAAGCTCTCCTACTCCCCCAAGCTCTCCGACTCGCCCAATCTCTCATACGCGCCCAACCTCTCCGAATCGCCCAAGCTCTCCTACTCGCCCAAGCTCTACTACTCGCCCAAGCTCTCCTACTCGCCCAAGCTCTCCTAATCGCCCAAGCTCTCCTCCTCCCCCAAGCTCCCCTACTCCCCCAAGCTCTCCTGCTCCCCCAAGCTCTCCTACTCCCCCAAACTTTCCTACTCCCCCAAGCTCTCCTACACCCCCAAGCTAACCTACTCTCCCAAGCTTTCCTACTCCCCCAATCTCTCCTAATCCCCCAAGCTCTCCGACTCCCCCAAGCTATCCTACTCCCACAAGCTCTCCTTCTCCCGCAAGCTCTCCTACTCCCCCAAGCTCTCCTACTCCCCCAAGCTCTCCTATTCCCCCAAGCTCTCCTACTCTCCCAAGCTCTCCTACTCCCCCAAGCTCTCCTACTCCCCCAACCTCTCCTACTCCCCCAAGCACTCCTTACTCCCCCAAGCTCTCATACTCCCCCAAGCTCACCTACCCCGGTAATCTCTCCTACTCCCCCAAGCTCTCCTACTCTCCCAAGATCTCCTACTCCCCCAAGGTCTCCTACTTCCCCAAGCTCTCCTACTCCCTCAAGCTCTCCTACTCCCCCAAGCTCTCTTACTCCCCCAAGCTCTCCTACTCCCCCAAGCTCTCCTACTCCCCCAAGCTCTCCTAGTCCAGTCAGCTCTCCTACTGCGGCAAGGTCTCCTACTCCGGCAAGCTCTACTCCTCTGGCAAGCTCTCCTACTCCGGCAAGCTCTCCTACGCCCGCAAGCTCTCCTACTCCCGCAAGATTTCCTACTCCCACAAGCTCTCCGACACCAGCAATCTCTCCTACACCCCCAAGCTCTCCTACTCCCCCAAGCTCTCCTACTCCCCCAAGCTCTCCTACTCCCCCAAGCTCTCCTACTCCCCCAAGCTCTCCTACTCCCCCAAGCTCTTCTACTCCCTCAAGCTCTCCTACTCCCCCAAGCTCTCCTAGTCCAGTCAGCTCTCCTACTGCGGCAAGGTCTCCTACTCCGGCAAGCTCTACTCCTCTGGCAAGCTCTCCTACTCCGGCAAGCTCTCCTACGCCCGCAAGCTCTCCTACTCCCGCAAGATTTCCTACTCCCACAAGCTCTCCGACACCAGCAATCTCTCCTACACCCCCAAGCTCTCCTACTCCCCCAAGCTCTCCTACTCCCCCAAGCTCTCCTACTCCCCCAAGCTCTCCTACTCCCCCAAGCTCTCCTACTCCCCCAAGCTCTTCTACTCCCTCAAGCTCTCCTACTCCCCCAAGCTCTCCTACTCCCCCAAGCTCTCCTACTCCCCAAGCTCTCCTACTCCCCCAAGCTCTCCTACTCCCCCAAGCTCTCCTACTCCCCCAACCTCTCCTACTCTCCCAAGCTCTCCTACTCCCCCAAGCTCTCCTACTCCCCCAAGCTCTCCTACTCCCCCAAGCACTCCTACTCCCCAAGCTCTCTACTCCCCCAAGCTCACCTGCTCCGGCAATCTCTCCTCATCACTCAAGCTCTCCTACTCACCCAAGCTCTCCTACTCCCACAAGCTCTCATACTTCCACAAGCTCTCCTACTCGCCCAAGCTCTACTAGTCCAGTCAGCTCTCCTACTCCGGCAAGGTCTCCTACTCCGGCAAGCTCTACTACTCCGGCAAGCTCTCCTACTCCGGCAAGCTCTCCTACTCCCGCAAACTCTCCTACTCCCGCAAGCTTTCCTACTCCCACAAGCTCTCCTACTCCCGCAAGCTCTCCTGCTCCGGCAATCTCTCCTTCTCCCCCAAGCTCTCCTACTCCACCAAGCTCTCCTACTCCCCCAAGATCTCCTAATCTCCCAAGCTCTCCTAATCCCGCAAGCTCTCCTACTCCCGCAAGCTCATCTATTCCCGCAAGCTCTCCTACTCCCGCAAGCTCTCCTACTCCCCCAAGCTGTCATACTCGCCCAAGCTCTCCTACTCGCCCAAGCTCTCCTACTCGCCCAAGCTCTCCTACTCGCCCTAGCTCTCCTACTCGCCCAAGCTCTGCTAATCGCCCAAGCTCTCCTACTCGCCCAAGCTCTCCTACTCGCCCAAGCTCTCCTACTCGCCCTAGTTCTCATACTCGCCCAAGCTCTCCTACTCGCCCAAGCTCCCCTACTCGCCCAAGCTCTCCTACTCGCCCGAGCTCTGCTACTCGCCCAAGCTAACCTACTCTCCCAAGCTTTCCTACTCCCCCAATCTCTCCTAATCCCCCAAGATCTCCTACTCCCCCAAGCTATCCTACTCCCCCAAGCTCTCTTTCTCCCGCAAACTGTCCTACTCCCACAAGCTCTCCTACTCCCCCAAGCTCTCCTACTCTCCCAAGCTCTCCTACTCTCCCAAGCTCTCCTACTCCCCCAAGCTCTCCTACTCCCCCAACCTCTCCTACTCCCCCAAGCACTCCTACACCCCCAAGCTCTCCTACTCCCCCAAGCTCACCTACCCCGGTAATCTCTCATAATCCCCCAAGCTCTCCTACTCCCCCAAGCTCTCCTACTCCCCCAAGCTCTCCTACTCCCCCAATATCTGCTACTCGCCCAATCTCTCCGACTCGCCCAACCTCTCCGACTCGCCGAAGCTCTCCTACTCACCCAACCTCTCCTACTCGCCCAAGCTCTCCTACTCGCCCAAGCTCTCCTAATCGCCCAAGCTCTCCTACTCGCCCAAGCTCTCCTACTCATCCACGGTCTCCTACTCCGGTAAGTTCTCCTACTCCCCCAAGCTCTCCTACTCCCCCAAGCTCTCCTACTCCCCCAAGCAATCCTACTCCCCCAAGCTCTCCTACTCCCCCAAGCTCTCGTACTCCCCCAAGCTCTCGTACTCCCCCAAGATCTCGTAATCCCCCAAGCTCTCCTCCTCCCCAAAGCTCTCCTCCTCCCCCAAGCTCTCCTCCTCCGGTATGATTTCCTAATCACCCTAACGCTCCTACTCCTCCAAGCTCTCCGACTCCCCCAAGCTCTCCGACACCAGTAAACTCTCCCACTCCAGTAAGCTCTCTGACTCCGGTAAGCTCTCCGACTCCCCCAAGCTCTCCGACTCCCCCAAGCTCTCCTACTCCCCCAAGCTCTCCTACTCCCACAAGCTCTCCTACTCCCACAAGCTCTCCTACTCCCCCAAGCTCTACTACTCACCCAAGCTCTCCTACTCACCCAAGCTCTCCTACTCCCCCAAGCTCTCCTACTCCCCCAAGCTCTCCTACTCGCCCAAGCTCTCCTACTCCCCCAAGCTCTCCTACTCCCCCAAGCTCTCCTACTCCCCCAAGCTCTCCTAATCCGGTAAACTCTCCTACTCCGGTAAGCTCTCCTAATCCCCCAAGCTCTCCTACTCTTCCAAGCTCTCCTACTCCGGTAAGCTCTCCTACTCCAGTATGATCTTCGACTCCCCCAAGCTCTCCAACTCCCCCAAGCTCTCCGACACCAGTAAACTCTCCTTCTCCAGTAAGCTCTCCTACTACGCCAAGCTCTCCTATCCGGCAAGCTCTCCTACTCCCCCAATGTCTCCTACTCCCCCAAGCTCTCCCACTCCCCCAAGCTCTCCTACTCCCCCAAGCTCTCCTACTCCGCCAAGCTCACCTACTCCCGCAATCTCACCTACACCCCCAAGCTGTCCCACTCCCCCAAGCTCTCCTACTCCCCCAAGCTCTCCTACTCCCCCAAGCTCTCCTACTCCCCCAAACTCTCCTACTCCCCCAAGCGCTACTACTCCAGTAAGCAATCCTACTCCGGAAAGCTCTCCTACTCATCCACGGTCTCCTACTCCGGTAAGTTCTCCGACACCCCCAAGCTCTCCTACTCCCCCAAGCTCTCCTACTCCCCCAAGCAATCCTCCTCCCCCAAGCTCTCCTACTCCCCCAAGCTCTCGTACTCCCCCAAGCTCTCGTACTCTCCCAAGATCTCGTAATCCCCCAAGCTCTCCTCCTCCCCAAAGCTCTCATCCTCCCCCAAGCTCTCCTCCTCCGGTATGATTTCCTAATCACCCTAACGCTCCTACTCCCCCAAGCTCTCCGACACCAGTAAACTCTCCCACTCCAGTAAGCTCTCTGACTCCGGTAAGCTCTCCGACTCCCCCAAGCTCTCCGACTCCCCCAAGCTCTCCTACTCACCCAACCTCTCCTACTCGCCCAAGCTCTCCTACTCGCCCAAGCTCGCCTAATCGCCCAAGCTCTCCTACTCCCCCAAGCTCTCCTACTCCCCCAAGCTCTCCTAATCCCCAAGCGCTACTACTCCAGTAAGCTATCCGACTCCGGAAAACTCTCCTACTCATCCACGGTCTCCTACTCCGGTAAGTTCTCCTACTCCCCCAAGCTCTCCTACTCCCCCAAGCTCTGCTACTCCCCCAAGCAATCCTACTCCCCCAAGCTCTCCTACTCCTCCAAGCTCTCCTACTCCCCCAAGCTCTCCGGCACCAGTAAACTCTCCAACTCCAGTAAGCTCTCTGACTCCGGTAAGCTCTCCGACTCCCCCAAGCTCTCCGACTCCCCCAAGCTCTCCTACTCCCCCAAGCTCTCCTACTCCCCCAAGCTCTCCTACTCCCACATGCTCTCCTACTCCCCCAAGCTCTACTACTCCCCCAAGCTCTCCTACTCACCCAAGCTCTCCTACTCCCCCAAGCTCTCCTACTCCCCCAAGCTCTCCTACTCGCCCAAGCTCTCCTACTCCCCCAAGCTCTCCTACTCCCCCAAGCTCTCCTACTCCCCCAAGCTCTCCTAATCCGGTAAACTCTCCTACTCCGGTAAGCTCTCCTAATCCCCCAAGCTCTCCTACTCTTCCAAGCTCTCCTACTCCGGTAAGCTCTCCTACTCCATTATGATCGTCGACTCCCCCAAGCTCTCCAACTACCCCAAGCTCTCCGACACCAGTAAACTCTCCTACTCCGGTAAGCTCTCCTACTACGCCAAGCTCTCCTATCTGGCAAGCTCACCTACTCCCCCAATCTCTCTTTCTCCCCCAAGCTCTCCCACTCCCCCAAGCTCTCCTACTCCCCCAAGCTCTCCTACTCCGCCAAGCTCACCTGCTCCCCCAATCTCTCCTACTCCCCCAAGCTCTCCCACTCCCCCAAGCTCTCCTACTCCCCCAAGCTCTCCTACTCCCCCAAGCTCTCCTACTCCCCCAAACTCTCCTACTCCCCCAAGCGCTACTACTCCAGTAAGCTATCCTACTCCGGTAAGCTCTCCTACTCATCCACGGTCTCCTACTCCGGTAAGTTCTCCGACTCCCCCAAGCTCTCCTACTCCCCCAAGCTCTCCTACTCCCCCAAGCAATCCTCCTCCCCCAAGCTCTCCTACTCCCACAAACTCACTACTCCCCCAAGCTCTCGTACTCCCCCAAGATCTCATAATCCCCCAAGCTCTCCTCCTCCCCAAAGCTCTCATCCTCCCCCAAGCTCTCCTCCTCCGGTATGATTTCCTAATCACCCTAACGCTCCTACTCCCCCAAGCTCTCCTACTCCCCCAAGCTCTCCGACACCAGTAAGCTCTCCCACTCCAGTAAGCTCTCCTACTCCCACAAGCTCTCCTACTCCCCCAAGCTCTACTACTCCCCCAAGCTCTCCTACTCACCCAAGCTCTCCTACACCCCCAAGCTCTCCTACTCCCCCAAGCTCTCCTACTCGCCCAAGCTCTCCTACTCCCCCAAGCTCTCCTACTCCCCCAAGCTCTCCTAATCCGGTAAGCTCTCCTACTCCGCTAAGCTCGCCTAATCCCCGAAGCTCTCCTACTCTTCCAAGCTCTCCGACACCGGTAAACTCTCCTACTCCGGTAAGCTCTCCTACTCCGCCAAGCTCTCCTACTCCGCCAAGCTCTCCTACTCCCCCAATCTCTCCTACTCCCCCAAGCTCTCCTACTCCCACAAGCTCTCCTACTCCCCCAAGCTCTCCTACTCCCCCAAGCTCTCCTACTCCCCCAAGCTCTCCAACTCCCCAAAGCTCTACTACTCCGGTAAGCTATCCTACTCCGGTAAGCTCTCCTACTCACCCAAGCTCTCCTACTGCCCCAAGCTCTCCTACTCCCCCAAGCTCTCCTGCTCCCCCAAGCTCTCCTACTCCCCCAAGCTCTCCTTCTCCCCAAAGCTCTACTACTCCAGTAAGCTATCCTACTCCGGTAAGCTCTCCTACTCATCCACGGTCTCCTACTCCGGTAAGTTCTCCTACTCCCCCAAGCTCTCCTACTCCCCCAAGCTCTCCTACTCCCCCAAGCTATCCTACTCCCCCAAGCTCTCCAACTCCCCCAAGCTCTCCTCCTCCGGGAAGCTCTTCTCCTCTGGTATGATCTCCTAATCACCCGAACACTCCTAGTCCCCCAAGCTCTCCTACTCACCCAAGCTCTAATACTCACCCAATATCTCCTACTCCCCCAAGCTCCCCTACTCCCCCAAGCTCTCCTACCCCGCCAAGCTCTCCTACTCCCCCAAGTTCTCCTACTCCCCCAAGCTCTCCAACTCCCCCAAGCTCTCCTACCCCACCAATCTCTCCTACTCCCCCAAGCTCTCCTACTCCCCCAAGCTCTCGTACTCCCCCAAGCTCTCGTACTCCCCCAACCTCTCGTACTCCCCCAAGAACTCGTAATCCCCCAAGCTCTCCTCCTCCCCAAAGCTCTCCTTCTCCCACAAGCTCTCCTCCTCCGGTATGATTTCCTAATCAACCTAGCTCTCCTACTCCCCCAAGCTCTCCTACTCCCCCAAGCTCTTCTACCCCGCCAAGGTCTCCTATTCCACCAGGCTCTCCTACTCCCCCAAGCTCTCCTACTCCCCCAAGCTCTCCTACTCCCCCAAGCTCTCCTACTCCCCCAAGCTCTCCTACTCCCCCAAGCTATCCTGCTCCCCCAAGCTCTCCTGCTCCCCCAAGCTCTCCTCCTCCGGGAAGCTCTCCACCTCTGGTATGATCTCCTAATCACCCGAAAACTCCTACTCCCCCAAGCTCTCCTACTCACCCAAGCTCTCCTACTCCCCCAAGATCTCCTACTCCCCCAAGCTCTGCTACTCACCCAACCTCTCCTACTCGCCCAAGCTCTCCTACTCCCCCAATTCTCCTACTCCCCCAAGCTCTACAACTCCCCCAAGCTCTCCTACCCCCCAATCTCTCCTACTCCCCCAAGCTCTCCTACTCCGACAAGCTCTCGTACTCCCCCAAGCTCACGTACTCTCCCAAGCTCTCGTACACCATCAAGATCTCGAAATCCCCCAAGCTCTCCTACTCCCCCAAGCTCTGCTACTCCGCCAAGCAATCCTACTCCCCCAAGCTCTCCTACTCCCCCAAGCTCTCGTACTCCCCCAAGCTCTCGTACTCCCCCAAGATCTCGTAATCCCCCAAGCCCTCCTCCTCCCCAAAGCTCTCCTCCTCCCCCAAGCTCTCCTCCTCCGATATGGTTTCCTAATCACCCTAACGCTCCTACTCCCCCAAGCTCTCCTACTCCCCCAAGCTCTCCGACACCAGTAAACTCTCCCACTCCAGTAAGCTCTCTGACTCCGGTAAGCTCTCCGACTCCCCCAAGCTCTCCGACTCCCCCAAGCTCTCCTACTCCCCCAAGCTCTCCTACTCCCCCAAACTCTCCTACTCCCACATGCTCTCCTACTCCCCCAAGCTCTACTACTCCCCCAAGCTCTCCTACTCACCCAAGCTCTCCTACTCCCCCAAGCTCTCCTACTCCTCCAAACTCTCCTACTCGCCCAAGCTCTCCTACTCCCCCAAGCTCCCCTACTCCCCCAAGCTCTCCTACTCCCCCAAGCTCTCCTAATCCGGTAAACTCTCCTACTCCGGTAAGCTCTCCTAATCCCCCAAGCTCTCCTACTCTTCCAAGCTCTCTTACTCCGGTAAGCTCTCCTACTCCAGTATGATCGTCGACTCCCCCAAGCTCTCCAACTCCCCCAAGCTCTCCGACACCAGTAAACTCTCCTACTCCAGTAAGCTCTCCTACTACGCCAAGCTCTCCTATCCGGCAAGCTCTCCTACTCCCCCAATCTCTCCTACTCCCCCAAGATCTCCCACTCCCCCAAGCTCTCCTACTCCCCCAAGCTCTCCTACTCCGCCAAGCTCACCTACTCCCCCAATCTCACCTACTCCCCCAAGCTGTCCCACTCCCCCAAGCTCTCCTACTCCCCCAAGCTCTCCTACTCCCCCAAGCTCTCCTACTCCCCCAAACTCTCCTACTCCCCCATGCGCTACTACTCCAGTAAGCTATCCTACTCCGGTAAGCTTTACTACTCATCCACGGTCTCCTACTCCGGTAAGTTCTCCGACACCCCCAAGCTCTGCTACTCCCCAAAGCTCTCCTACTCCCCCAAGCAATCCTCCTCCCCCAAGCTCTCCTACTCCCCTAAGCTCTCGTACTCCCCCAAGCTCTCGTACTCCCCCAAGATCTCCTACTCCCACAAGCTCTCCTACTCCCCCAAGCTCTCCTAGTTGCCCAAGCTCTCCTACTCCCCCAAGCTCTCCTACTCCCCCAAGCTCTCCTACTCCGGTAAGCTCTCCTACTCCGCTAAGCTCGCCCATTCCCCGAAGCTCTCCTACTCTTCCAAGCTCTCCGACACCGGTAAACTCTCCTACTCCGGTAAGCTCTCCTACTCCGCCAAGCTCTCCTACTCCGCCAAGCTCTCCTACTCCCCCAATCTCTCCTACTCCCCCAAGCTCTCCGACTACCACAAGCTCTCCTACTCCCCCAAGCTCTCCTGCTCCCCCAAGCTCTCCTACTCCCCCAAGCTCTCCTACTCCCCAAAGCTCGACTACTCCGGTAAGCTACCCTACTCCGGTAAGCTCTCCTACTCACCCAAGCTCTCCTTCTGCCCCAAGCTCTCCTTCTCCCCCAAGCTCTCCCGCTCCCCCAAGCTCTCCTACTCCCCCAAGCGCTCCTACTCCCCAAAGCTCTACTACTCCAGTAAGCTATCCTACTCCGGTAAGCTCTCCTACTCATCCACGGTCTCCTACTCCGGTAAGTTCTCCTACTCCCCCAAGCTCTCCTACTCCCCCAAGCTCTCCTACTCCCCCAAGCTATCCTACTCCCCCAAGCTCTCCTACTCCCCCAAGCTCTCCTCCTCCGGGAAGCTCTTCTCCTCTGGTATGATCTCCTAATCACCCGAACACTTCTACTCCCCCAAGATCTCCGACTCACCCAAGCTCTCCTACTCACCCAAGATCTCCTACTCCCCCAAGCTCCCCTACTCCCCCAAGCTCTCCTACCCCGCCAAGCTCTCCTACTCCCCCAAGTTCTCCTACTCCCCCAAGCTCTCCAACTCCCCCAAGCTCTCCTACCCCCCAATCTCTCCTACTCCCCCAACCTCTCCTACTCCCCCAAGCACTCCTACTCCCCCAAGCTCTCCTACTCCCCCAAGCTCACCTACCCCGGTAATCTCTCCTAATCCCCCAAGCTCTCCTACTCCCCCAAGCTCTCCTACTCCACCAAGCTCTCCTACTGCCCCAATATCTGCTACTCGCCCAATCTCTCCGACTCGCCCAACCTCTCCAACTCGCCGAAGCTCTCCTACTCACCCAACCTCTCCTACTCGCCCAAGCTCTCCTCCTCGCCCAAGCTCTCCTAATCGCCCAAGCTTTCCTACTCGCCCAAGCTCTCCTACTCCCCGAAACTCTCCTACTCCCCCAAGCGCTACTACTCCAGTAAGCTATCCTACTCCGTTAAGCTCTCCTACTCATCCACGGTCTCCTACTCCGGTAAGTTCTCCTACTCCCCCAAGCTCTCCTACTCCCCCAAGCTCTGCTACTCCCCCAAGCAATCCTACTCCCCCAAGCTCTCCTACTCCTCCAAGCTCTCGTACTCCCCCAAGCTCTCGTACTCCCCCAAGATCTCGTAATCCCCCAAGCCCTCCTCCTCCCCAAAGCTCTCCTCCTCACCCAAGCTCTCCTCCTCCGATATGATTTCCTAATCACCCTAACGCTCCTACTCCCCCAAACTCTCCTACTCCCCCAAGCTCTCCGACACCAGTAAACTCTCCCACTCCAGTAAGCTCTCTGACTCCGGTAAGCTCTCCGACTCCCCCAAGCTCTCCGACTCCCCCAAGCTCTCCTACTCCCCCAAGCTCTCCTACTCCCGCAAGCTCTCCTACTCCCACATGCTCTCCTACTCCCCCAAGCTCTACTACTCCCCCAAGCTCTCCTACTCACCCAAGCTCTCCTACTCCCCCAAGCTCTCCTACTCCCCCAAGCTCTCCTACTCGCCCAAGCTCTCCTACTCCCCCAAGCTCTCCTACTCCCCCAAGCTCACCTACTCCCCCAAGCTCTCCTAATCCGGTAAACTCTCCTACTCCGGTAAGCTCTCCTAATCCCCCAAGCTCTCCTACTCTTCCAAGCTCTCCTACTCCGGTAAGCTCTCCTACTCCAGTATGATCGTCGACTCCCCCAAGCTCTCCAACTCCCCCAAGCTCTCCGACACCAGTAAACTCTCCTACTCCGGTAAGCTCTCCTACTACGCCAAGCTCTCCTATCCGGCAAGCTCTCCTACTCCCCCAATCTCTCTTTCTCCCCGAAGCTCTCCCACTCCCCCAAGCTCTCCTACTCCCCCAAGCTCTCCTACGCCGCCAAGCTCACCTACTCCCCCAATCTCTCCTACTCCCCCAAGCTCTCCCACTCCCCCAAGCTCTCCTACTCCCCCAAGCTCTCCTACTCCCCCAAGCTCTCCTACTCCCCCAAACTCTCCTACTCCCCCAAGCGCTACTACTCCAGTAAGCTATCCTACTCCGGTAAGCTCTCCTACTCATCCACGGTCTCCTACTCCGGTAATTTCTCCTCCTCCCCCAAGCTCTCCTACTCCCACAAACTCTCGTACTCCCCCAAGCTCTCGTACTCCCCCAAGATCTCGTAATCCCCCAAGCTCTCCTCCTCCCCAAAGCTCTCATCCTCCCCCAAGCTCTCCTCCTCCGGTATGATTTCCTAATCACCCTAACGCTCCTACTCCCCCAAGCTCTCCTACTCCCCCAAGCTCTCCGACACCAGTAAGCTCTCCCACTCCAGTAAGCTCTCCTACTCCCACAAGCTCTCCTACTCCCACAAGCTCTACTACTCCCCCAAGCTCTCCTACTCACCCAAGCTCTCCTACACCCCCAAGCTCTCCTACTCCCCCAAGCTCTCCTACTCGCCCAAGCTCTCCTACTCCCCCAAGCTCTCCTACTCCCCCAAGCTCTCCTAATCCGGTAAGCTCTCCTACTCCGCTAAGCTCGCCTAATCCCCGAAGCTCTCCTACTCTTCCAAGCTCTCCGACACCGGTAAACTCTCCTACTCCGGTAAGCTCTCCTACTCCGCCAAGCTCTCCTACTCCGCCAAGCTCTCCTACTCCCCCAATCTCTCCTACTCCCCCAAGCTCTCCTACTCCCACAAGCTCTGCTACTCCCCCAAGCAATCCTACTCCCCCAAGCTCTCCTACTCCTACAAGCTCTCGTACTCCCCCAAGCTCTCGTACTCCCCCAAGATCTCGTAATCCCCCATGCCCTCCTCCTCCCCAAAGCTCTCCTCCTCACCCAAGCTCTCCTCCTCCGATATGATTTCCTAATCACCCTAACGCTCCTACTCCCCCAAGCTCTCCTACTCCCCCAAGCTCTCCGACACCAGTAAACTCTCCCACTCTAGTAAGCTCTCTGACTCCGGTAAGCTCTCCGACTCCCCCAAGCTCTCCGACTCCCCCAAGCTCTCCTACTCCCCCAAGCTCTCCTACTCCCGCAAGCTCTCCTACTCCCACATGCTCTCCTACTCCCCCAAGCTCTACTACTCCCCCAAGCTCTCCTACTCACCCAAGCTCTCCTACTCCCCCAAGCTCTCCTACTCCCCCAAGCTCTCCTACTCGCCCAAGCTCTCCTACTCCCCCAAGCTCTCCTACTCCCCCAAGCTCTCCTACTCCCCCAAGCTCTCCTAATCCGGTAAACTCTCCTACTCCGGTAAGCTCTCCTAATCCCCCAAGCTCTCCTACTCTTCCAAGCTCTCCTACTCCGGTAAGCTCTCCTACTCCAGTATGATCGTCGACTCCCCCAAGCTCTCCAACTCCCCCAAGCTCTCCGACACCAGTAAACTCTCCTACTCCGGTAAGCTCTCCTACTACGCCAAGCTCTCCTATCCGGCAAGCTCTCCTACTCCCCCAATCTCTCTTTCTCCCCCAAGCTCTCCCACTCCCCCAAGCTCTCCTACTCCCCCAAGCTCTCCTTCGCCGCCAAGCTCACCTACTCCCCCAATCTCTCCTACTCCCCCAAGCTCTCCCACTCCCCCAAGCTCTCCTACTCCCCCAAGCTCTCCTACTCCCCCAAGCTCTCCTACTCCCCCAAACTCTCCTACTCCCCCAAGCGCTACTACTCCAGTAAGCTATCCTACTCCGGTAAGCTCTCCTACTCATCCACGGTCTCCTACTCCGGTAAGTTCTCCGACTCCCCCAAGCTCTCCTACTCCCCCAGGCTCTCCTACTCCCCCAAGCAATCCTCCTCCCCCAAGCTCTCCTACTCCCACAAACTCTCGTACTCCCCCAAGCTCTCGTACTCCCCCAAGATCTCGTAATCCCCCAAGCTCTCCTCCTCCCCAAAGCTCTCATCCTCCCCCAAGCTCTCCTCCTCCGGTATGATTTCCTAATCACCCTAACGCTCCTACTCCCCCGAGCTCTCCTACTCCCCCAAGCTCTCCGACACCAGTAAGCTCTCCCACTCCAGTAAGCTCTCCTACTCCCACAAGCTCTCCTACTCCCCCAAGCTCTACTACTCCCCCAAGCTCTCCTACTCACCCAAGCTCTCCTACACCCCCAAGCTCTCCTACTCCCCCAAGCTCTCCTACTCGCCCAAGCTCTCCTACTCCCCCAAGCTCTCCTACTCCCCCAAGCTCTCCTAATCCGGTAAGCTCTCCTACTCCGCTAAGCTCGCCTAATCCCCGAAGCTCTCCTACTCTTCCAAGCTCTCCGACACCGGTAAACTCTCCTACTCCGGTAAGCTCTCCTACTCCGCCAAGCTCTCCTACTCCGCCAAGCTCTCCTACTCCCCCAATCTCTCCTACTCCCCCAAGCTCTCCTACTCCCACAAGCTCTCCTACTCCCCCAAGCTCTCCTACTCCCCCAAGCTCTCCTACTCCCCCAAGCTCTCCTACTCCCCAAAGCTCTACTACTCCGGTAAGCTATCCTACTCCGGTAAGCTCTCCTACTCACTCAAGCTCTCCTACTGCCCCAAGCTCTCCTACTCCCCCAAGCTCTCCTGCTCCCCCAAGCTCTCCTACTCCCCCATGCTCTCCTTCTCCCCAAAGCTCTACTACTCCAGTAAGCTATCCTACTCCGGTAAGCTCTCCTACTCATCCACGGTCTCCTACTCCGGTAAGTTCACCTACTCCCCCAAGCTCTCCTACTCCCCCAAGCTCTCCTACTCCCCCAAGCTATCCTACTCCCCCAAGCTCTCCTACTCCCCCAAGCTCTCCTCCTCCGGGAAGCTCTTCTCCTCTGGTATGATCTCCTAATCACCCGAACACTCCTAGTCCCCCAAGCTCTCCTACTCACCCAAGCTCTCCTACTCACCCAATATCTCCTACTCCCCCAAGCTCCCCTACTCCCCCAAGCTCTCCTACCCCGCCAAGCTCTCCTTCTCCCCCAAGTTCTCCTACTCCCCCAAGCTCTCCAACTCCCCCAAGCTCTCCTACCCCACCAATCTCTCCTACTCCCCCAAGCTCTCCTACTCCCCCAAGCTCTCGTACTCCCCCAAGCTCTCGTACACCCCCAAGCTCTCGTACTCCCCCAAGATCTCGTAATCCCCCAAGCTCTCCTCCTCCCCAAAGCTCTCCTTCTCCCCCAAGCTCTTCTCCTCCGGTATGATTTCATAATCAACCTAGCTCTCCTACTCCCCCAAGCTCTCCTACTCCCCCAAGCTCTCCTACCCCGCCAAGGTCTCCTATTCCACAAGCTCTCCTACTCCCCCAAGCTCTCCTACTCCCCCAAGCTCTCCTACTCCCCCAAGCTCTCCTACTCCCCCAAGCTCTCCTACTCCCCCAAGCTATCCTGCTCCCCCAAGCTCTCCTGCTCCCCCAAGCTCTCCTCCTCCGGGAAGCTCTCCACCTCTGGTATGATCTCCTAATCACCCGAAAACTCCTACTCCCCCAAGCTCTCCTACTCACCCAAGCTCTCCTACTCCCCCAAGATCTCCTACTCCCCCAAGCTCACCTACTCCCCCAACCTCTCCGACTCGCCCAAGCTCTCCTACTCGCCCAAGCTCTACTACTCGCCCAAGCTCTCCTACTCGCCCAAGCTCTCCCAATCGCCCAAGCTCTCCTACTCCCGCAAGCTCATCTACCCCGGTAATCTCTCCGAATCCCCCAAGCTCTCCTACTCCCCCAAGCTCTCTTACTCCCCCAAGCTCTCCTACTCCTCCAAGCTCTCCTACTCGCCCAAGCTCTCCTACTCCCCCAAGCTCTGCTACTCGCCCAATCTCTCCGACTCGCCCAACCTCTCCGACTCGCCCAAGCTCTCCTACTCAGCCAAGCTCTCCTACTGGCCCAAGCTGTCCTACTCGCCCAATCTCTCCTAATCGCCCAAGCTCTCCTACTCGCCCAAGCTCTCCTACTCCCCCAAGCTCCCCTACTCCCCCAAGCTCTCCTACTCCCCGAAGCTCTCCTACTCCCCCAAGCTCTCCTACTCGCCCAATCTCTCCGACGCGCCCAACCTCTCCGACTCGCCCAAGCTCTCCTACTCGCCCAAGCTCTACTACTCGCCGAAGCTCTCCTACTCGCCCAAGCTATCCTACTCGCCCAAGCTCTCCTACTCGCCCAAGCTCTGCTACTCGCCCAAGCTCTTCTACTCCCCCAAGCTCTCCTACTCCCCCAAGCTCTCCTAGTCCAGTCAGCTCTCCTACTGCGGCAAGGTCTCCTACTCCGGCAAGCTCTACTACTCTGGCAAGCTCTCCTACTCCGGCAAGCTCTCCTACGCCCGCAAGCTCTCCTACTCCCGCAAGATTTCCTACTCCCACAAGCTTTCCTACTCCCGCAAGCTCTCCTACACCAGCAATCTCTCCTGCTCCCCCAAGCTCTCCTACTCCCCCAAGCTCTCCTACTCCCCCAATATCTCCTACTCCCCCAAGCTCTCCTACTCCCATGAGCTCTCCTACTCCCCCAAGCTCTCCTACTCCCCCAAGCTCTCCTACTCCCCCAAGCTCTCCTAATCCGGTAAACTCTCCTACTCCGGTAAGCTCTCCTAATCCCCCAAGCTCTCCTACTCTTCCAAGCTCTCCTACTCCGGTAAGCTCTCCTACTCCAGTATGATCGTCGACTCCCCCAAGCTCTCCAACTCCCCCAAGCTCTCCGACACCAGTAAACTCTCCTACTCCGGTAAGCTCTCCTACTACGCCAAGCTCTCCTATCCGGCAAGCTCTCCTACTCCCCCAATCTCTCTTTCTCCCCCAAGCTCTCCCACTCCCCCAAGCTCTCCTACTCCCCCAAGCTCTCCTTCGCCGCCAAGCTCACCTACTCCCCCAATCTCTCCTACTCCCCCAAGCTCTCCCACTCCCCCAAGCTCTCCTACTCCCCCAAGCTCTCCTACTCCCCCAAGCTCTCCTACTCCCCCAAACTCTCCTACTCCCCCAAGCGCTACTACTCCAGTAAGCTATCCTACTCCGGTAAGCTCTCCTACTCATCCACGGTCTCCTACTCCGGTAAGTTCTCCGACTCCCCCAAGCTCTCCTACTCCCCCAGGCTCTCCTACTCCCCCAAGCAATCCTCCTCCCCCAAGCTCTCCTACTCCCACAAACTCTCGTACTCCCCCAAGCTCTCGTACTCCCCCAAGATCTCGTAATCCCCCAAGCTCTCCTCCTCCCCAAAGCTCTCATCCTCCCCCAAGCTCTCCTCCTCCGGTATGATTTCCTAATCACCCTAACGCTCCTACTCCCCCAAGCTCTCCTACTCCCCCAAGCTCTCCGACACCAGTAAGCTCTCCCACTCCAGTAAGCTCTCCTACTCCCACAAGCTCTCCTACTCCCCCAAGCTCTACTACTCCCCCAAGCTCTCCTACTCACCCAAGCTCTCCTACACCCCCAAGCTCTCCTACTCCCCCAAGCTCTCCTACTCGCCCAAGCTCTCCTACTCCCCCAAGCTCTCCTACTCCCCCAAGCTCTCCTAATCCGGTAAGCTCTCCTACTCCGCTAAGCTCGCCTAATCCCCGAAGCTCTCCTACTCTTCCAAGCTCTCCGACACCGGTAAACTCTCCTACTCCGGTAAGCTCTCCTACTCCGCCAAGCTCTCCTACTCCGCCAAGTTCTCCTACTCCCCCAATCTCTCCTACTCCCCCAAGCTCTCCTACTCCCACAAGCTCTCCTACTCCCCCAAGCTCTCCTACTCCCCCAAGCTCTCCTACTCCCCCAAGCTCTCCTACTCCCCAAAGCTCTACTACTCCGGTAAGCTATCCTACTCCGGTAAGCTCTCCTACTCACTCAAGCTCTCCTACTGCCCCAAGCTCTCCTACTCCCCCAAGCTCTCCTGCTCCCCCAAGCTCTCCTACTCCCCCATGCTCTCCTTCTCCCCAAAGCTCTACTACTCCAGTAAGCTATCCTACTCCGGTAAGCTCTCCTACTCATCCACGGTCTCCTACTCCGGTAAGTTCACCTACTCCCCCAAGCTCTCCTACTCCCCCAAGCTCTCCTACTCCCCCAAGCTATCCTACTCCCCCAAGCTCTCCTACTCCCCCAAGCTCTCCTCCTCCGGGAAGCTCTTCTCCTCTGGTATGATCTCCTAATCACCCGAACACT
This sequence comes from Pristiophorus japonicus, assembly GCF_044704955.1. NCBI lineage: Eukaryota > Metazoa > Chordata > Chondrichthyes > Pristiophoridae > Pristiophorus > Pristiophorus japonicus. The sequence continues at coordinate 691,997 of NW_027252483.1, forward strand.
CCTAGTCCCCCAAGCTCTCCTACTCACCCAAGCTCTCCTACTCACCCAATATCTCCTACTCCCCCAAGCTCCCCTACTCCCCCAAGCTCTCCTACCCCGCCAAGCTCTCCTTCTCCCCCAAGTTCTCCTACTCCCCCAAGCTCTCCAACTCCCCCAAGCTCTCCTACCCCACCAATCTCTCCTACTCCCCCAAGCTCTCCTACTCCCCCAAGCTCTCGTACTCCCCCAAGCTCTCGTACTCCCCCAAGCTCTCGTACTCCCCCAAGATCTCGTAATCCCCCAAGCTCTCCTCCTCCCCAAAGCTCTCCTTCTCCCCCAAGCTCTTCTCCTCCGGTATGATTTCATAATCAACCTAGCTCTCCTACTCCCCCAAGCTCTCCTACTCCCCCAAGCTCTCCTACCCCGCCAAGGTCTCCTATTCCACAAGCTCTCCTACTCCCCCAAGCTCTCCTACTCCCCCAAGCTCTCCTACTCCCCCAAGCTCTCCTACTCCCCCAAGCTCTCCTACTCCCCCAAGCTATCCTGCTCCCCCAAGCTCTCCTGCTCCCCCAAGCTCTCCTCCTCCGGGAAGCTCTCCACCTCTGGTATGATCTCCTAATCACCCGAAAACTCCTACTCCCCCAAGCTCTCCTACTCACCCAAGCTCTCCTACTCCCCCAAGATCTCCTACTCCCCCAAGCTCACCTACTCCCCCAACCTCTCCGACTCGCCCAAGCTCTCCTACTCGCCCAAGCTCTACTACTCGCCCAAGCTCTCCTACTCGCCCAAGCTCTCCCAATCGCCCAAGCTCTCCTACTCCCGCAAGCTCATCTACCCCGGTAATCTCTCCGAATCCCCCAAGCTCTCCTACTCCCCCAAGCTCTCTTACTCCCCCAAGCTCTCCTACTCCTCCAAGCTCTCCTACTCGCCCAAGCTCTCCTACTCCCCCAAGCTCTGCTACTCGCCCAATCTCTCCGACTCGCCCAACCTCTCCGACTCGCCCAAGCTCTCCTACTCAGCCAAGCTCTCCTACTGGCCCAAGCTGTCCTACTCGCCCAATCTCTCCTAATCGCCCAAGCTCTCCTACTCGCCCAAGCTCTCCTACTCCCCCAAGCTCCCCTACTCCCCCAAGTTCTCCTACTCCCCGAAGCTCTCCTACTCCCCCAAGCTCTCCTACTCGCCCAATCTCTCCGACGCGCCCAACCTCTCCGACTCGCCCAAGCTCTCCTACTCGCCCAAGCTCTACTACTCGCCGAAGCTCTCCTACTCGCCCAAGCTATCCTACTCGCCCAAGCTCTCCTACTCGCCCAAGCTCTGCTACTCGCCCAAGCTCTTCTACTCCACCAAGCTCTCCTACTCCCCCAAGCTCTCCTAGTCCAGTCAGCTCTCCTACTGCGGCAAGGTCTCCTACTCCGGCAAGCTCTACTACTCTGGCAAGCTCTCCTACTCCGGCAAGCTCTCCTACGCCCGCAAGCTCTCCTACTCCCGCAAGATTTCCTACTCCCACAAGCTTTCCTACTCCCGCAAGCTCTCCTACACCAGCAATCTCTCCTGCTCCCCCAAGCTCTCCTACTCCCCCAAGCTCTCCTACTCCCCCAATATCTCCTACTCCCCCAAGCTCTCCTACTCCCATGAGCTCTCCTACTCCCCCAAGCTCTCCTACTCCCCCAAGCTCTCCTGCTCCCCCAAGCTCTCCTACTCCCCCAAGCTCTCCTACTCCCCCAAGCACTCCTACTCTCCCAAGCTCTCCTACTCCCCCAAGCTCTCCTACTCCCCCAAGCTCTCCGACTGCCCCAAGCACTCCTACTCCCCAAGCTCTCCTACTCCCCCAAGCTCACCTACTCTGGTAATCTCTCCTCATCACTCAAGCTCTCCTACTCACCCAAGCTCTCCTACTCCCCCAAGCTCTCCTACTCCCCCAATCTCTGCTACGCCCCCAAGCTCTCCTACTCCCTCAAGCTCTCCTACTCCCCCAAGCTCTCCTACTCCCGCAAGCTCTCCTACTGCCCCAAGCTCTCCTACTCGCCCAAGCTCTACTAGTCCAGTCAGCTCCCCTACTCCGGCAAGCTCTACTGCTCCGGCAAGCTCTCCTTCTCCGGCAAGCTCTCCTACTCCCGCGAGCTCTCCTGCTCCGGCAATCTCTCCTGCTCCCCCAAGCTCTCCTACTCCACCAAGCTCTCCTACTCCCCCAAGATCTCCTACTCCCCCAAGCTCTTATAATCCCGCAAGCTCTCCTACTCCCGCAAGCTCACCTATTCCCGCAAGCTCTCCTACTCCCGCAAGCTCTCCCACTCCCGCAAGCTATCCTACTACCGCAAGCTCTACTACTCCCCCAAGCTCTCCTACTCGCCCAAGCTCTCCGACTCGCCCAAGCTCTCGTACTCGCCCAAGCTCTCCTACTCGCCCTAGCTCTCCTACTCGCCCAAGCTCTCCTTTTCGCCCAAGCTCTCCTACTCGCCCAAGCTCTCCTACTCGCCCAAGCTCTCCTACTCGCCCTAGTTCTCCTACTCGCCCAAGCTCTCCTACTCTCCCAAGCTCTCTTACTCGCCCAAGCTCTCCTACTCGCCCGAGCTCTGCTACTCGCTCAAGCTCTTCTACTCGCCCAAGCACTCCTACTCGCCCAAGCTCTCCTACTCCCCCAAGCTCTCCTTCTCGCCCAATCTCTGATACGCGCCCAACCTCTCCGACTCGCCCAAGCTCTCCTACTCGCCCAAGCTCTACTACTCGCCTAAGCTCTCCTACTCGCCCAAGCTCTCCTAATCGCCCAAGCTCTCCTCCTCCCCCAAGCTCCCCTACACCCCAAGATCTCCTACTCCCCCAAGCTCTCCAACTCCCCAAGCTCTCCTACTCCCCCAAGCTCTCCTACACCCCCAAGCTAACCTACTCTCCCAAGCTTTCCTACTCCCCCAATCTCTCCTAATCCCCCAAGCTCTCCTACTCCCCCAAGCTATCCTACTCCCCCAAGCTCTCCTTATCCCCCAAGCACTCCTTCTCCCGCAAGCTCTCCTACTCCCCCAAGCTCTCCTACTCACGCAAGCTCAACTATTCCCGCAAGCTCTCCTACTCCCGCAAGTTCTCCCACTCCCGCAAGCTCTCCTACTCCCGCAAGCTCTCCTACTCCCGCAAGCTCTCCTACTCGCCCAAGCTCTCCGACTCGCCCAACCTCTCCGACTCGCCCAAGCTCTCCTACTCGCCCAAGCTCTCCTTCTCGCCCAAGCTCTCCTACTCGTCCTCGCTCTCCTACTCGCCCAAGCTCTCCTAATCGCCCAAGCTCTCCTACTCGCCCAAGCTCTCCTACTCGCCCAAGCTCTCCTACTCGCCCTAGTTCTCCTACTCGCCCAAGCTCTCCTACTCGCCCAAGCTCTCCTACTCGCCCAAGCTCTCCTACTCGCCCGAGCTCTGTTACTCGCCCAAGCTCTTCTACTCGCCGAAGCTCTCCTGCTCGCCCAAGCTCTCCTACTCCCCCAAGCTCTCCGACTCGCCCAATCTCTCATACGCGCCCAACCTCTCCGAATCGCCCAAGCTCTCCTACTCGCCCAAGCTCTACTACTCGCCCAAGCTCTCCTACTCGCCCAAGCTCTCCTAATCGCCCAAGCTCTCCTCCTCCCCCAAGCTCCCCTACTCCCCCAAGCTCTCCTGCTCCCCCAAGCTCTCCTACTCCCCCAAACTCTCCTACTCCCCCAAGCTCTCCTACACCCCCAAGCTAACCTACTCTCCCAAGCTTTCCTACTCCCCCAATCTCTCCTAATCCCCCAAGCTCTCCGACTCCCCCAAGCTATCCTACTCCCCCAAGCTCTCCTTCTCCCGCAAGCTCTCCTACTCCCCCAAGCTCTCCTACTCCCCCAAGCTCTCCTACTCCCCCAAGCTCTCCTACTCTCCCAAGCTCTCCTACTCCCCCAAGCTCTCCTACTCCCCCAACCTCTCCTACTCCCCCAAGCACTCCTTACTCCCCCAAGCTCTCCTACTCCCCCAAGCTCACCTACCCCGGTAATCTCTCCTACTCCCCCAAGCTCTCCTACTCTCCCAAGATCTCCTACTCCCCCAAGGTCTCCTACTTCCCCAAGCTCTCCTACTCCCTCAAGCTCTCCTACTCCCCCAAGCTCTCTTACTCCCCCAAGCTCTCCTACTCCCCCAAGCTCTCCTACTCCCCCAAGCTCTCCTAGTCCAGTCAGCTCTCCTACTGCGGCAAGGTCTCCTACTCCGGCAAGCTCTACTCCTCTGGCAAGCTCTCCTACTCCGGCAAGCTCTCCTACGCCCGCAAGCTCTCCTACTCACGCAAGATTTCCTACTCCCACAAGCTCTCCGACACCAGCAATCTCTCCTACACCCCCAAGCTCTCCTACTCCCCCAAGCTCTCCTACTCCCCCAAGATCTCCTACTCCCCCAAGCTCTCCTACTCCCATAAGCTCTCCTACTCCCCCAAGCTCTCCTACTCCCCCAAGCTCCCCTACTCCCCCAAGCTCTCCTACTCCCCCAAGCTCTCCGACTCCCCCAAACTCTCCTACTCTCCCAAGCTCTCCTACTCCCCCAAGCTCTCCTACTCCCCCAAGCACTCCTACTCCCCAAGCTCTCCTACTCCCCCAATCTCCCCTACTCCGGTAATCTCTCCTCATCCCTCAAGCTCTCCTACTCCCCCAAGCTCTCCTACTCCCCCAAGCTCTCCTACTCCCCCAAGCTCTCCTACTCCCCCAAGCTCTTCTACTCCCTCAAGCTCTCCTACTCCCCCAAGCTCTCCTACTCCCCCAAGCTCTCCTACTCCCCAAGCTCTCCTACTCCCCCAAGCTCTCCTACTCCCCCAAGCTCTCCTACTCCCCCAACCTCTCCTACGCTCCCAAGCTCTCCTACTCCCCCAAGCTCTCCTACTCCCCCAAGCTCTCCTACTCCCCCAAGCACTCCTACTCCCCAAGCTCTCTACTCCCCCAAGCTCACCTGCTCCGGCAATCTCTCCTCATCACTCAAGCTCTCCTACTCACCCAAGCTCTCCTACTCCCACAAGCTCTCCTACTGCCACAAGTTCTCCTACTCGCCCAAGCTCTACTAGTCCAGTCAGCTCTCCTACTCCGGCAAGCTCTACTACTCCGGCAAGCTCTCCTACTCCGGCAAGCTCTCCTACTCCCGCAAACTCTCCTACTCCCGCAAGCTTTCCTACTCCCACAAGCTCTCCTACTCCCGCAAGCTCTCCTGCTCCGGCAATCTCTCCTGCTCCCCCAAGCTCTCCTTCTCCACCAAGCTCTCCTACTCCCCCAAGATCTCCTAATCTCCCAAGCTCTCCTAATCCCGCAAGCTCTCCTACTCCCGCAAGCTCATCTATTCCCGCAAGCTCTCCTACTCCCGCAAGCTCTCCTACTCCCCCAAGCTGTCCTACTCGCCCAAGCTCTCCGACTCGCCCAACCTCTCCGACTCGCCCAAGCTCTCCTACTCGCCCAAGCTCTCCTACTCGCCCAAGCTCTCCTACTCGCCCTAGCTCTCCTACTCGCCCAAGCTCTCCTAATCGCCCAAGCTCTCCTACTCGCCCAAGCTCTCCTACTCGCCCAAGCTCTCCTACTCGCCCTAGTTCTCATACTCGCCCAAGCTCTCCTACTCGCCCAAGCTCCCCTACTCGCCCAAGCTCTCCTACTCGCCCGAGATCTGCTACTCGCCCAAGCTAACCTACTCTCCCAAGCTTTCCTACTCCCCCAATCTCTCCTAATCCCCCAAGATCTCCTACTCCCCCAAGCTATCCTACTCCCCCAAGCTCTCCTTCTCCCGCAAACTGTCCTACTCCCACAAGCTCTCCTACTCCCCCAAGCTCTCCTACTCTCCCAAGCTCTCCTACTCTCCCAAGCTCTCCTACTCCCCCAAGCTCTCCTACTCCCCCAACCTCTCCTACTCCCCCAAGCACTCCTACACCCCCAAGCTCTCCTACTCCCCCAAGCTCACCTACCCCGGTAATCTCTCATAATCCCCCAAGCTCTCCTACTCCCCAAAGCTCTCCTACTCCCCCAAGCTCTCCTACTCCCCCAATATCTGCTACTCGCCCAATCTCTCCGACTCGCCCAACCTCTCCGACTCGCCGAAGGTCTCCTACTCACCCAACCTCTCCTACTCGCCCAAGCTCTCCTACTCGCCCAAGCTCTCCTAATCGCCCAAGCTCTCCTACTCGCCCAAGCTCTCCTACTCACCCAAGCTCTCCTACTCCCCCAAGCGCTACTAGTCCAGTAAGCTATCCTACTCCGGTAAGCTCTCCTACTCATCCACGGTCTCCTACTCCGGTAAGTTCTCCTACTCCCCCAAGCTCTCCTACTCCCCCAAGCTCTCCTACTCCCCCAAGCAATCCTACTCGCCCAAGCTCTCCTACTCCCCCAAGCTCTCGTACTCCCCCAAGCTCTCGTACTCCCCCAAGATCTCGTAATCCCCCAAGCTCTCCTCCTCCCCAAAGCTCTCCTCCTCCCCCAAGCTCTCCTCCTCCGGTATGATTTCCTAATCACCCTAACGCTCCTACTCCTCCAAGCTCTCCGACTCCCCCAAGCTCTCCGACACCAGTAAACTCTCCCACTCCAGTAAGCTCTCTGACTCCGGTAAGCTCTCCGACTCCCCCAAGCTCTCCGACTCCCCCAAGCTCTCCTACTCCCCCAAGCTCTCCTACTCCCACAAGCTCTCCTACTCCCACAAGCTCTCCTACTCCCCCAAGCTCTACTACTCACCCAAGCTCTCCTACTCACCCAAGCTCTCCTACTCCCCCAAGCTCTCCTACTCCCCCAAGCTCTCCTACTCGCCCAAGCTCTCCTACTCCCCCAAGCTCTCCTACTCCCCCAAGCTCTCCTACTCCCCCAAGCTCTCCTAATCCGGTAAACTCTCCTACTCCGCCAAGCTCTCCTACTCTTCCAAGCTCTCCTACTCCGGTAAGCTCTCCTACTCCAGTATGATCTTCGACTCCCCCAAGCTCTCCAACTCCCCCAAGCTCTCCGACACCAGTAAACTCTCCTACTCCAGTAAGCTCTCCTACTACGCCAAGCTCTCCTATCCGGCAAGCTCTCCTACTCCCCCAATGTCTCCTATTCCCCCAAGCTCTCCCACTCCCCCAAGCTCTCCTACTCCCCCAAGCTCTCCTACTCCGCCAAGCTCACCTACTCCCGCAATCTCACCTACTCCCCCAAGCTGTCCCACTCCCCCAAGCTCTCCTACTCCCCCAAGCTCTCCTACTCCCCCAAGCTCTCCAATCCCCCAAGCTCTCCTACTCCCCCAAACTCTCCTACTCCCCCAAGCGCTACTACTCCAGTAAGCTATCCTACTCCGGTAAGCTCTCCTACTCATCCACGGTCTCCTACTCCGGTAAGTTCTCCGACACCCCCAAGCTCTCCTACTCCCCCAAGCTCTCCTACTCCCCCAAGCAATCCTCCTCCCCCAAGCTCTCCTACTCCCCCAAGCTCTCGTACTCCCCCAAGCTCTCGTACTCCCCCAAGATCTCGTAATCCCCCAAGCTCTCCTCCTCCCCAAAGCTCTCATCCTCCCCCAAGCTCTCCTCCTCCGGTATGATTTCCTAATCACCCTAACGCTCCTACTCCCCCAAGCTCTCCGACACCAGTAAACTCTCCCACTCCAGTAAGCTCTCTGACTCCGGTAAGCTCTCCGACTCCCCCAAGCTCTCCGACTCCCCCAAGCTCTCCTACTCACCCAACCTCTCCTACTCGCCCAAGCTCTCCTACTCGCCCAAGCTCGCCTAATCGCCCAAGCTCTCCTACTCCCCCAAGCTCTCCTACTCCCCCAAGCTCTCCTAATCCCCAAGCGCTACTACTCCAGTAAGCTATCCGACTCCGGTAAGCTCTCCTACTCATCCACGGTCTCCTACTCCGGTAAGTTCTCCTACTCCCCCAAGCTCTCCTACTCCCCCAAGCTCTGCTACTCCCCCAAGCAATCCTACTCCCCCAAGCTCTCCTACTCCCCCAAGCTCTCCTACTACCCCAAGCTCTCCGACACCAGTAAACTCTCCAACTCCAGTAAGCTCTCTGACTCCGGTAAGCTCTCCGACTCCCCCAAGCTCTCCGACTCCCCCAAGCTCTCCTACTCCCCCAAGCTCTCCTACTCCCCCAAGCTCTCCTACTCCCACATGCTCTCCTACTCCCCCAAGCTCTACTACTCCCCCATGCTCTCCTACTCACCCAAGCTCTCCTACTCCCCCAAGCTCTCCTACTCCCCCAAGCTCTCCTAATCGCCCAAGCTCTCCTACTCCCCCAAGCTCTCCTACTCCCCCAAGCTCTCCTACTCCCCCAAGCTCTCCTAATCCGGTAAACTCTCCTACTCCGGTAAGCTCTCCTAATCCCCCAAGCTCTCCTACTCTTCCAAGCTCTCCTACTCCGGTAAGCTCTCCTACTCCATTATGATCGTCGACTCCCCCAAGCTCTCCAACTCCCCCAAGCTCTCCGACACCAGTAAACTCTCCTACTCCGGTAAGCTCTCCTACTACGCCAAGCTCTCCAATCTGGCAAGCTCACCTACTCCCCCAATCTCTCTTTCTCCCCCAAGCTCTCCCACTCCCCCAAGCTCTCCTACTCCCCCAAGCTCTCCTACTCCGCCAAGCTCACCTACTCCCCCAATCTCTCCTACTCCCCCAAGCTCTCCCACTCCCCCAAGCTCTCCTACTCCCCCAAGCTCTCCTACTCCCCCAAGCTCTCCTACTCCCCCAAACTCTCCTACTCCCCCAAGCGCTACTACTCCAGTAAGCTATCCTACTCCGGTAAGCTCTCCTACTCATCCACGGTCTCCTACTCCGGTAAGTTCTCCGACTCCCCCAAGCTCTCCTACTCCCCCAAGCTCTCCTACTCCCCCAAGCAATCCTCCTCCCCCAAGCTCTCCTACTCCCACAAACTCACGTACTCCCCCAAGCTCTCGTACTCCCCCAAGATCTCATAATCCCCCAAGCTCTCCTCCTCCCCAAAGCTCTCATCCTCCCCCAAGCTCTCCTCCTCCGGTATGATTTCCTAATCACCCTAACGCTCCTACTCCCCCAAGCTCTCCTACTCCCCCAAGCTCTCCGACACCAGTAAGCTCTCCCACTCCAGTAAGCTCTCCTACTCCCACAAGCTCTCCTACTCCCCCAAGCTCTACTACTCCCCCAAGCTCTCCTACTCACCCAAGCTCTCCTACACCCCCAAGCTCTCCTACTCCCCCAAGCTCTCCTACTCGCCCAAGCTCTCCTACTCCCCCAAGCTCTCCTACTCCCCCAAGCTCTCCTAATCCGGTAAGCTCTCCTACTCCGCTAAGCTCGCCTAATCCCCGAAGCTCTCCTACTCTTCCAAGCTCTCCGACACCGGTAAACTCTCCTACTCCGGTAAGCTCTCCTACTCCGCCAAGCTCTCCAACTCCGCCAAGCTCTCCTACTCCCCCAATCTCTCCCACTCCCCCAAGCTCTCCTACTCCCACAAGCTCTCCTACTCCCCCAAGCTCTCCTACTCCCCCAAGCTCTCCTACTCCCCCAAGCTCTCCTACTCCCCAAAGCTCTACTACTCCGGTAAGCTATCCTACTCCGGTAAGCTCTCCTACTCACCCAAGCTCTCCTACTGCCCCAAGCTCTCCTACTCCCCCAAGCTCTCCTGCTCCCCCAAGCTCTCCTACTCCCCCAAGCTCTCCTTCTCCCCAAAGCTCTACTACTCCAGTAAGCTATCCTACTCCGGTAAGCTCTCCTACTCATCCACGGTCTCCTACTCCGGTAAGTTCTCCTACTCCCCCAAGCTCTCCTACTCCCCCAAGCTCTCCTACTCCCCCAAGCTCTCCTCCTCCGGGAAGCTCTTCTCCTCTGGTATGATCTCCTAATCACCCGAACACTCCTAGTCCCCCAAGCTCTCCTACTCACCCAAGCTCTAATACTCACCCAATATCTCCTACTCCCCCAAGCTCCCCTACTCCCCCAAGCTCTCCTACCCCGCCAAGCTCTCCTACTCCCCCAAGTTCTCCTACTCCCCCAAGCTCTCCAACTCCCCCAAGCTCTCCTACCCCACCAATCTCTCCTACTCCCCCAAGCTCTCCTACTCCCCCAAGCTCTCGTACTCCCCCAAGCTCTCGTACTCCCCCAACCTCTCGTACTCCCCCAAGAACTCGTAATCCCCCAAGCTCTCCTCCTCCCCAAAGCTCTCCTTATCCCACAAGCTCTCCTCCTCCGGTATGATTTCCTAATCAACCTAGCTCTCCTACTCCCCCAAGCTCTCCTACTCCCCCAAGCTCTCCTACCCCGCCAAGGTCTCCTATTCCACCAAGCTCTCCTACTCCCCCAAGCTCTCCTACTCCCCCAAGCTCTCCTACTCCCCCAAGCTCTCCTACTCCCCCAAGCTCTCCTACTCCCCCAAGCTATCCTGCTCCCCCAAGCTCTCCTGCTCCCCCAAGCTCTCCTCCTCCGGGAAGCTCTCCACCTCTGGTATGATCTCCTAATCACCCGAAAACTCCTACTCCCCCAAGCTCTCCTACTCACCCAAGCTCTCCTACTCCCCCAAGATCTCCTACTCCCCCCAAGCTCTGCTACTCACCCAACCTCTCCTACTCGCCCAAGCTCCCCTACTCCCCCAATTCTCCTACTCCCCCAAGCTCTACAACTCCCCCAAGCTCTCCTACCCCCCAATCTCTCCTACTCCCCCAAGCTCTCCTACTCCGACAAGCTCTCGTACTCCCCCAAGCTCTCGTACTCTCCCAAGCTCTCGTACACCATCAAGATCTCGAAATCCCCCAAGCTCTCCTACTCCCCCAAGCTCTGCTACTCCCCCAAGCAATCCTACTCCCCCAAGCTCTCCTACTCCCCCAAGCTCTCGTACTCCCCCAAGCTCTCGTACTCCCCCAAGATCTCGTAATCCCCCAAGCCCTCCTCCTCCCCAAAGCTCTCCTCCTCCCCCAAGCTCTCCTCCTCCGATATGGTTTCCTAATCACCCTAACGCTCCTACTCCCCCAAGCTCTCCTACTCCCCCAAGCTCTCCGACACCAGTAAACTCTCCCACTCCAGTAAGCTCTCTGACTCCGGTAAGCTCTCCGACTCCCCCAAGCTCTCCGACTCCCCCAAGCTCTCCTACTCCCCCAAGCTCTCCTACACCCCCAAGCTCTCCTACTCCCACATGCTCTCCTACTCCCCCAAGCTCTACTACTCCCCCAAGCTCTCCTACTCACCCAAGCTCTCCTACTCCCCCAAGCTCTCCTACTCCTCCAAGCTCTCCTACTCGCCCAAGCTCTCCTACTCCCCCAAGCTCTCCTACTCCCCCAAGCTCTCCTACTCCCCCAAGCTCTCCTAATCCGGTAAACTCTCCTACTCCGGTAAGCTCTCCTAATCCCCCAAGCTCTCCTACTCTTCCAAGCTCTCTTACTCCGGTAAGCTCTCCTACTCCAGTATGATCGTCGACTCCCCCAAGCTCTCCAACTCCCCCAAGCTCTCCGACACCAGTAAACTCTCCTACTCCAGTAAGCTCTCCTACTACGCCAAGCTCTCCTATCCGGCAAGCTCTCCTACTCCCCCAATCTCTCCTACTCCCCCAAGATCTCCCACTCCCCCAAGCTCTCCTACTCCCCCAAGCTCTCCTACTCCGCCAAGCTCACCTACTCCCCCAATCTCACCTACTCCCCCAAGCTGTCCCACTCCCCCAAGCTCTCCTACTCCCCCAAGCTCTCCTACTCCCCCAAGCTCTCCTACTCCCCCAAACTCTCCTACTCCCCCAAGCGCTACTACTCCAGTAAGCTATCCTACTCCGGTAAGCTCTCCTACTCATCCACGGTCTCCTACTCCGGTAAGTTCTCCGACACCCCCAAGCTCTGCTACTCCCCAAAGCTCTCCTACTCCCCCAAGCAATCCTCCTCCCCCAAGCTCTCCTACTCCCCCAAGCTCTCGTACTCCCCCAAGCTCTCGTACTCCCCCAAGATCTCCTACTCCCACAAGCTCTCCTACTCCCCCAAGCTCTCCTAGTTGCCCAAGCTCTCCTACTCCCCCAAGCTCTCCTACTCCCCCAAGCTCTCCTACTCCGGTAAGCTCTCCTACTCCGCTAAGCTCGCCTATTCCCCGAAGCTCTCCTACTCTTCCAAGCTCTCCGACACCGGTAAACTCTCCTACTCCGGTAAGCTCTCCTACTCCGCCAAGCTCTCCTACTCCGCCAAGCTCTCCTACTCCCCCAATCTCTCCTACTCCCCCAAGCTCTCCGACTCCCACAAGCTCTCCTACTCCCCCAAGCTCTCCTGCTCCCCCAAGCTCTCCTACTCCCCCAAGCTCTCCTACTCCCCAAAGCTCGACTACTCCGGTAAGCTACCCTACTCCGGTAAGCTCTCCTACTCACCCAAGCTCTCCTTCTGCCCCAAGCTCTCCTACTCCCCCAAGCTCTCCCGCTCCCCCAAGCTCTCCTACTCCCCCAAGCGCTCCTACTCCCCAAAGCTCTACTACTCCAGTAAGCTATCCTACTCCGGTAAGCTCTCCTACTCATCCACGGTCTCCTACTCCGGTAAGTTCTCCTACTCCCCCAAGCTCTCCTACTCCCCCAAGCTCTCCTACTCCCCCAAGCTATCCTACTCCCCCAAGCTCTCCTACTCCCCCAAGCTCTCCTCCTCCGGGAAGCTCTTCTCCTCTGGTATGATCTCCTAATCAACCGAACACTTCTACTCCCCCAAGCTCTCCGACTCACCCAAGCTCTCCTACTCACCCAAGATCTCCTACTCCCCCAAGCTCCCCTACTCCCCCAAGCTCTCCTACCCCGCCAAGCTCTCCTACTCCCCCAAGTTCTCCTACTCCCCCAAGCTCTCCAACTCCCCCAAGCTCTCCTACCCCCCCAATCTCTCCTACTCCCCCAACCTCTCCTACTCCCCCAAGCACTCCTACTCCCCCAAGCTCTCCTACTCCCCCAAGCTCACCTATCCCGGTAATCTCTCCTAATCCCCCAAGCTCTCCTACTCCCCCAAGCTCTCCTACTCCACCAAGCTCTCCTACTGCCCCAATATCTGCTACTCGCCCAATCTCTCCGACTCGCCCAACCTCTCCAACTCGCCGAAGCTCTCCTACTCACCCAACCTCTCCTACTCGCCCAAGCTCTCCTCCTCGCCCAAGCTCTCCTAATCGCCCAAGCTTTCCTACTCGCCCAAGCTCTCCTACTCCCCCAAACTCTCCTACTCCCCCAAGCGCTACTACTCCAGTAAGCTATCCTACTCCGGTAAGCTCTCCTACTCATCCACGGTCTCCTACTCCGGTAAGTTCTCCTACTCCCCCAAGCTCTCCTACTCCCCCAAGCTCTGCTACTCCCCCAAGCAATCCTACTCCCCCAAGCTCTCCTACTCCTCCAAGCTCTCGTACTCCCCCAAGCTCTCGTACTCCCCCAAGATCTCGTAATCCCCCAAGCCCTCCTCCTCCCGAAAGCTCTCCTCCTCACCCAAGCTCTCCTCCTCCGATATGATTTCCTAATCACCCTAACGCTCCTACTCCCCCAAGCTCTCCTACTCCCCCAAGCTCTCCGACACCAGTAAACTCTCCCACTCCAGTAAGCTCTCTGACTCCGGTAAGCTCTCCGACTCCCCCAAGCTCTCCGACTCCCCCAAGCTCTCCTACTCCCCCAAGCTCTCCTACTCCCGCAAGCTCTCCTACTCCCACATGCTCTCCTACTCCCCCAAGCTCTACTACTCCCCCAAGCTCTCCTACTCACCCAAGCTCTCCTACTCCCCCAAGCTCTCCTACTCCCCCAAGCTCTCCTACTCGCCCAAGCTCTCCTACTCCCCCAAGCTCTCCTACTCCCCCAAGCTCTCCTACTCCCCCAAGCTCTCCTAATCCGGTAAACTCTCCTACTCCGGTAAGCTCTCCTAATCCCCCAAGCTCTCCTACTCTTCCAAGCTCTCCTACTCCGGTAAGCTCTCCTACTCCAGTATGATCGTCGACTCCCCCAAGCTCTCCAACTCCCCCAAGCTCTCCGACACCAGTAAACTCTCCTACTCCGGTAAGCTCTCCTACTACGCCAAGCTCTCCTATCCGGCAAGCTCTCCTACTCCCCCAATCTCTCTTTCTCCCCCAAGCTCTCCCACTCCCCCAAGCTCTCCTACTCCCCCAAGCTCTCCTACGCCGCCAAGCTCACCTACTCCCCCAATCTCTCCTACTCCCCCAAGCTCTCCCACTCCCCCAAGCTCTCCTACTCCCCCAAGCTCTCCTACTCCCCCAAGCTCTGCTACTCCCCCAAACTCTCCTACTCCCCCAAGCGCTACTACTCCAGTAAGCTATCCTACTCCGGTAAGCTCTCCTACTCATCCACGGTCTCCTACTCCGGTAAGTTCTCCGAATCCCCCAAGCTCTCCTACTCCCCCAGGCTCTCCTACTCCCCCAAGCAATCCTCCTCCCCCAAGCTCTCCTACTCCCACAAACTCTCGTACTCCCCCAAGCTCTCGTACTCCCCCAAGATGTCGTAATCCCCCAAGCTCTCCTCCTCCCCAAAGCTCTCATCCTCCCCCAAGCTCTCCTCCTCCGGTATGATTTCCTAATCATCCTAACGCTCCTACTCCCCCAAGCTCTCCTACTCCCCCAAGCTCTCCGACACCAGTAAGCTCTCCCACTCCAGTAAGCTCTCCTACTCCCACAAGCTCTCCTACTCCCCCAAGCTCTACTACTCCCCCAAGCTCTCCTACTCACCCAAGCTCTCCTACACCCCCAAGCTCTCCTACTCCCCCAAGCTCTCCTACTCGCCCAAGCTCTCCTACTCCCCCAAGCTCTCCTACTCCCCGAAGCTCTCCTAATCCGGTAAGCTCTCCTACTCCGCTAAACTCGCCTAATCCCCGAAGCTCTCCTACTCTTCCAAGCTCTCCGACACCGGTAAACTCTCCTACACCGGTAAGCTCTCCTACTCCGCCAAGCTCTCCTACTCCGCCAAGCTCTCCTACTCCCCCAATCTCTCCTACTCCCCCAAGCTCTCCTACTCCCACAAGCTCTGCTACTCCCCCAAGCAATCCTACTCCCCCAAGCTCTCCAACTCCTACAAGCTCTCGTACTCCCCCAATCTCTCGTACTCCCCCAAGATCTCGTAATCCCCCAAGCCCTCCTCCTCCCCAAAGCTCTCCTCCTCACCCAAGCTCTCCTCCTCCGATATGATTTCCTAATCACCCTAACGCTCCTACTCCCCCAAGCTCTCCTACTCCCCCAAGCTCTCCGACACCAGTAAACTCTCCCACTCCAGTAAGCTCTCTGACTCCGGTAAGCTCTCCGACTCCCCCAAGCTCTCCGACTCCCCCAAGCTCTCCTACTCCCCCAAGCTCTCCTACTCCCGCAAGCTCTCCTACTCCCACATGCTCTCCTACTCCCCCAAGATCTACTACTCCCCCAAGCTCTCCTACTCACCCAAGCTCTCCTACTCCCCCAAGCTCTCCTACTCCCCCAAGCTCTCCTACTCGCCCAAGCTCTCCTATTCCCCCAAGCTCTCCTACTCCCCCAAGCTCTCCTACTCCCCCAAGCTCTCCTAATCCGGTAAACTCTCCTACTCCGGTAAGCTCTCCTAATCCCCCAAGCTCTCCTACTCTTCCAAGCTCTCCTACTCCGGTAAGCTCTCCTACTCCAGTATGATCGTCGACTCCCCCAAGCTCTCCAACTCCCCCAAGCTCTCCGACACCAGTAAACTCTCCTACTCCGGTAATCTCTCCTACTACGCCAAGCTCTCCTATCCGGCAAGCTCTCCTACTCCCCCAATCTCTCTTTCTCCCACAAGCTCTCCCACTCCCCCAAGCTCTCCTACTCCCCCAAGCTCTCCTACGCCGCCAAGCTCACCTACTCCCCCAATCTCTCCTACTCCCCCAAGCTCTCCCACTCCCCCAAGCTCTCCTACTCCCCCAAGCTCTCCTACTCCCCCAAGCTCTCCTACTCCCCCAAACTCTCCTACTCCCCCAAGCGCTACTACTCCAGTAAGCTATCCTACTCCGGTAAGCTCTCCTACTCATCCACGGTCTCCTACTCCGGTAAGTTCTCCGACTCCCCCAAGCTCTCCTACTCCCCCAGGCTCTCCTACTCCCCCAAGCAATCCTCCTCCCCCAAGCTCTCCTACTCCCACAAACTCTCGTACTCCCCCAAGCTCTCGTACTCCCCCAAGATCTCGTAATCCCCCAAGCTCTCCTCCTCCCCAAAGCTCTCATCCTCCCCCAAGCTCTCCTCCTCCGGTATGATTTCCTAATCACCCTAACGCTCCTACTCCCCCAAGCTCTCCTACTCCCCCAAGCTCTCCGACACCAGTAAGCTCTCCCACTCCAGTAAGCTCTCCTACTCCCACAAGCTCTCCTACTCCCCCAAGCTCTACTACTCCCCCAAGCTCTCCTACTCACCCAAGCTCTCCTACACCCCCAAGCTCTCCTACTCCCCCAAGCTCTCCTACTCGCCCAAGCTCTCCTACTCCCCCAAGCTCTCCTACTCCCCCAAGCTCTCCTAATCCGGTAAGCTCTCCTACTCCGCTAAGCTCGCCTAATCCCCGAAGCTCTCCTACTCTTCCAAGCTCTCCGACACCGGTAAACTCTCCTACTCCGGTAAGCTCTCCTACTCCGCCAAGCTCTCCTACTCCGCCAAGCTCTCCTACTCCCCCAATCTCTCCTACTCCCCCAAGCTCTCCTACTCCCACAAGCTCTCCTACTCCCCCAAGCTCTCCTACTCCCCCAAGCTCTCCTACTCCCCCAAGCTCTCCTACTCCCCAAAGCTCTACTACTCCGGTAAGCTATCCTACTCCGGTAAGCTCTCCTACTCACTCAAGCTCTCCTACTGCCCCAAGCTCTCCTACTCCCCCAAGCTCTCCTGCTCCCCCAAGCTCTCCTACTCCCCCAAGCTCTCCTTCTCCCCAAAGCTCTACTACTCCAGTAAGCTATCCTACTCCGGTAAGCTCTCCTACTCATCCACGGTCTCCTACTCCGGTAAGTTCACCTACTCCCCCAAGCTCTCCTACTCCCCCAAGCTCTCCTACTCCCCCAAGCAATCCTACTCCCCCAAGCTCTCCTACTCCCCCAAGCTCTCCTCCTCCGGGAAGCTCTTCTCCTCTGGTATGATCTCCTAATCACCCGAACACTCCTAGTCCCCCAAGCTCTCCTACTCACCCAAGCTCTCCTACTCACCCAATATCTCCTACTCCCCCAAGCTCCCCTACTCCCCCAAGCTCTCCTACCCCGCCAAGCTCTCCTTCTCCCCCAAGTTCTCCTACTCCCCCAAGCTCTCCAACTCCCCCAAGCTCTCCTACCCCACCAATCTCTCCTACTCCCCCAAGCTCTCCTACTCCCCCAAGCTCTCGTACTCCCCCAAGCTCTCGTACTCCCCCAAGCTCTCGTACTCCCCCAAGATCTCGTAATCCCCCAAGCTCTCCTCCTCCCCAAAGCTCTCCTTCTCCCCCAAGCTCTTCTCCTCCGGTATGATTTCATAATCAACCTAGCTCTCCTACTCCCCCAAGCTCTCCTACTCCCCCAAGCTCTCCTACCCCGCCAAGGTCTCCTATTCCACCAAGCTCTCCTACTCCCCCAAGCTCTCCTACTCCCCCAAGCTCTCCTACTCCCCCAAGCTCTCCTACTCCCCCAAGCTCTCCTACTCCCCCAAGCTATCCTGCTCCCCCAAGCTCTCCTGCTCCCCCAAGCTCTCCTCCTCCGGGAAGCTCTCCACCTCTGGTATGATCTCCTAATCACCCGAAAACTCCTACTCCCCCAAGCTCTCCTACTCACCCAAGCTCTCCTACTCCCCCAAGATCTCCTACTCCCCCAAGCTCACCTACTCCCCCAAGCTCTCCTACCCCGTCAAGCTCTCCTACTCCCCCAATTCTCCTACTCCCCCAAGCTCTACAACTCCCTCAAGCTCTCCTACCCCCCAATCTCTCCTACTCCCCCAAGCTCTCCTACTCCGACAAGCTCTCGTACTCCCCCAAGCTCTCCTCCTCCCCAAAGCACTCCTCCTCCACCAAGCTCTCCTCCTCCGGTATGATTTCCTAATCACCCTAACGCTCCTACTCCCCCAAGCTCTCCTACTCCCCCAAGCTCTCCGACACCAGTAAACTCTCCTACTCCAGAAAGCTCTCTGACTCCGGTAAGCTCTCCGACTCCCGCAAGCTCTCCGACTCCCCCAAGCTCACCTGCCCCGGTAATCTCTCCTAATCCCCCAAGTTCTCCTACTCCCCCAAGCTCTCCTACTCCCCCAAGCTCTCCTACTCCCCCAATATCTGCTACTCGCCCAATCTCTCCGACTCGCCCAACCTCTCCGACTCGCCGAAGCTCTGCTACTCACCCAACCTCTCCTACTCGCCCAAGCTCTCCTACTCGCCCAAGCTCTCCTAATCGCCCAAGCTCTCCTACTCGCCTAAGCTCTCCTACTCCCCCAAACTCTCCTACTCCCCCAAGCGCTACTACTCCAGTAAGCTATCCTACTCCGGTAAGCTCTCCTACTCATCCACGGTCTCCTACTCCGGTAAGTTCTCCTACTCCCCCAAGCTCTCCTACTCCCCCAAGCTCTGCTACTCCCCCAAGCAATCCTACTCCCCCAAGCTCTCCTACTCCCCCAAGCTCTCGTACTCCCCCAAGCTCTCGTACTCCCCCAAGATCTCGTAATCCCCCAAGCCCTCCTCCTCCCCAAAGCTCTCCTCCTCCCCCAAGCTCTCCTCCTCCGATATGGTTTCCTAATCACCCTAACGCTCCTACTCCCCCAAGCTCTCCGACTCCCCCAAGCTCTCCGACACCAGTAAACTCTCCCACTCCAGTAAGCTCTCTGACTCCGGTAAGCTCTCCGACTCCCCCAAGCTCTCCGACTCCCCCAAGCTCTCCTACTCCCCCAAGCTCTCCTACTCCCCCAAGCTCTCCTACTCCCACATGCTCTCCTACTCCCCCAACTCTACTACTCCCCCAAGCTCTCCTACTCACCCAAGCTCTCCTACTCCCCCAAGCTCTCCTACTCGCCCAAGCTCTCCTACTCACCCCAAGCTCTCCTACTCCCCCAAGCTCTCCTACTCCCCCAAGTTCTCCTAATCCGGTAAACTCTCCTACTCCCCCAAGCTCTCCTAATCCCCCAAGCTCTCCTACTCTTCCAAGCTCTCCTACTCCGGTAAGCTCTCCGACTCCAGTATGATCGTCGACTCCCCCAAGCTCTCCAACTCCCCCAAGCTCTCCGACACCAGTAAACTCTCCTACTCCGGTAAGCTCTCCTACTCCCCCAATCTTTCCTTCTCCCCCAAGCTCTCCCACTCCCCCAAGCTCTCCCACTCCCCCAAGCTCTCCTACTCCCCCAAGCTCTCCTAATCCGACAAGCTCACCTACTCCCCCAATCTCTCCTACTCCCCCAAGCTCTCCCACTCCCCAAAGCTCTCCTACTCCCCCAAGCTATCCTACTCCCCCAAGCTCTCCTACTCCCCCAAACTCTCCTACTCCCCCAAGCTCTACTACTCCAGTAAGCTATCCTACTCCGGTAAGCTCTCCTACTCATCCAGGGTCTCCTACTCCGGTAAGTTCTCCTACTCCCCCAAGCTCTCCTACTCCCCCAAGCTCTCCTACTCCCCCAAGCTATCCTACTCCCCCAAGCACTCCTACTCCCCCAAGCTCTCCTCCTCCGGGAAGCTCTTCTCCTCTGGTATGATTTCCTAATCACCCGAACACTCCTAGTCCCCCAAGCTCTCCTACTCACCCAAGCTCTCCTACTCACCCAAGATCTCCTACACCCCCAAGCTCCCCTACTCCCCCAAGCTCTCCTACCCCGCCAAGCTCTCCTACTCCCCCAAGTTCTCCTACTCCCCCAAGCTCTCCAACTCCCCCAAGCTCTCCTACACCCCCAATCTCTCCTACTCCCCCAAGCTCTCCTACTCCCCCAAGCTCTCGTACTCCCCCAAGCTCTCGTACTCCGCCAAGCTCTCGTAATCCCCCAAGATCTCGTAATCCCCCAAGCTCTCCTCCTCCCCAAAGCTCTCCTTCTCCCCCAAGCTCTCCTCCTCCGGTATGATTTACTAATCAACCTAGCTCTCCTACTCCCCCAAGCTCTCCTACTCCCCCAAGCTCTCCTACCCCGCCAAGCTCTCCTATTCCCCCAAGCTCTCCTACTCCCCCAAGCTCTCCTGCTCCCCCAAGCTCTCCTGCTCCCCCAAGCTCTCCTCCTCCGGGAAGCTCTCCACCTCTGGTATGATCTCCTAATCACCCGAAAACTCCTACTCCCCCAAGCTCTCCTACTCACCCAAGCTCTCCTACTCTCCCAAGATCTCCTACTCCCCCAATTCTCCTACTCCCCCAAGCTCTACAACTCCCCCAAGCTCTCCTACCCCCCAAACTCTCCTACTCCCCCAAGCTCTCCTACTCCGACAAACTCTCGTACTCCCCCAAGCTCTCGTACTGTCCCAAGCTCTCGTACACCATCAAGATCTCGAAATCCCCCAAGCTCTCCTCCTCCCCAAAGCACTCCTCCTCCACCAAGCTCTCCTCCTCCGGTATGATTTCCTAATCACCCTAACGCTCCTACTCCCCCAAGCTCTCCTACTCCCCCAAGCTCTCCGACACCAGTAAACTCTCCTACTCCAGAAAGCTCTCTGACTCCGGTAAGCTCTCCGACTCCCGCAAGCTCTCCGACTCCCCCAAGCTCTCCTACTCCCCCAAGCTCTCCTACTCCCCGAAGCTCTCCTACTCCCCCAAGCACTCATACTCACTCAAGCTCTCCTACTCCCGCAAGCTCTCCTACTCCCCCAAGCTCTCCTACTCGCCCAAGCTCTCCTACACCCCCAAGCTCTCCTACTCCCCCAAGCTCTCCTTCTCCGGTAAGCTCTCCTACTCCGGTAAGCTCGCCTAATCCCCGAAGCTCTCCTACTCTTCCAAGCTCTCCGACACCGGTAAACTCTCCTACTCCGGTAAGCTCTCCTACTCCGCCAAGCTCTCCTACTCCGCCAAGCCCTGCTACTACCCCAATCTCTCCTACTCCCCCAAGCTTTCCTACTCCCCCAAGCTCTCCTACTCCCCCAAGCTCTCCTACTCCCCCAAGCTCTCCTACTCCCCCAAGCTCTCCTACTCCCCAAAGCTCTACTACTCCGGTAAGCTATCCTACTCCGGTAAGCTCTCCTACTCACCCAAGCTCTCCTACTCCCCCAAGCTCTCCTACTCCCCCAAGCTCTCCTGCTCCCCCAAGCTCTACTACTCCAGTAAGCTCTCCTACTCCGGTAAGCTCTCCTACTCATGAACGGTCTCCTACTCCGGTACGTTCTCCTACTCCCCCAAGCTCTCCTACTCCCCCAAGCTCTCCTACTCCCACAAGCACTCCTCCTCCGGGAAGCTCTCCTCCTCTGGTATGATCTCCTAATCACCGGAACACTCCGACTCCCCCAAGCTCTCCTACTCACCCAAGCTCTCCGACTCCCCCATGATCTCCTACTCCCCCAAGCTCCGCTGCTCCCCCAAGCTCTCCTACCCCTCCAAGCTCTCCTACTCCCCCAAATTCTCCTACTCCCCCAAGCTCTAAAACTCCCCCAAGCTCTCCTACCCCCCCAAACTCTCCTACTCCCCCAAGCTCTCCTACTCCCCCAAGCTCTCGTACTCCCCCAAGCTCTCGTACTCCCCCAAGCTCTCGTACTCCCCCAAGATCTCGTAATCCCCCAAGATCTCCTCCTCCCCAAAGCTCTCCTCCTCCCCCAAGCTCTCCTCCTCCGGTATGATTTCCTAATCACCCTAACGCTCCTACTCCCCCAAGCTCTCCTACTCCTCCAAGCTCTCCTACTCCCCCAAGCTCTCCTACCCCGCCAAGCTCTCCTATTCCCCCAAGCTCTCCGACTCCCCCAAGCTCTCCTACTCCCCCAAGCTCTCCTACTCCCCCAAGCTCTCCTACTCCCCCAAGCTCTCTTACTCCCCCAAGCTCTCCTAATACCCCAAGCTCAACTACTCCAGTATTCTCCTCTACTCCGCCATGCTCTCCTACTCCGGAAAGCTCTCCTACTCCCCCTAGCTCTCCTAATCTGGTAAGCTCTCCTACTCCCATAAGCTCTCCTACTCCCCCGAGCTCTCCGACTCCCCCAAGCTCTCCTACTCCCCCAAGCTCTCCTACTCCATTATGATCGCCTACTCCCCCAAGCTCTCCTACTCCCCCAAGCTCTCCGACACCAATAAACTCTCCTACTCCAGTAAGCTCTCTGACTCCGATAAGCTCTCCGACTCCCCCAAGCTCTCCGACTCCCCCAAGCTCTCCTACTCCCCCAAGCTCTCCTACAACCCCAAGCTCTCCTACTTCCCCAAGCTCTCCTACTCCCCCAAGCTCTCCTACTCCCCCAAGCTCTCCTACTCACACAAGCTCTCCTAATCACCCTAACACTCCTACACCCCCAAGCTCTCCTACCCCGCCAAGCTCTCCTACTCGGGTAAGCTCTTCTACTCCAGGAAGCTCTCCTTCTCTCCCAAACTCTCCTATTCAAGTCAGCATGCCTACTCTCCCAAGCTCTCCTGCGCCCCCAAGCTCTCCTAATCCGGTAAACTCTCCTACTCCCCCAAGCTCTCCTAATCCCCCAAGCTCTCCTACTCTTCCAAGCTCTCCTACTCCGGTAAGCTCTCCGACTCCAGTATGATCGTCGACTCCCCCAAGCTCTCCAACTCCCCCAAGCTCTCCGACACCAGTAAACTCTCCTACTCCGGTAAGCTCTCCTACTCCCCCAATCTTTCCTTCTCCCCCAAGCTCTCCCACTCCCCCAAGCTCTCCCACTCCCCCAAGCTCTCCTACTCCCCCAAGCTCTCCTAATCCGACAAGCTCACCTACTCCCCCAATCTCTCCTACTCCCCCAAGCTCTCCCACTCCCCAAAGCTCTGCTACTCCCCCAAGCTATCCTACTCCCCCAAGCTCTCCTACTCCCCCAAACTCTCCTACTCCCCCAAGCTCTACTACTCCAGTAAGCTATCCTACTCCGGTAAGCTCTCCTACTCATCCAGGGTCTCCTACTCCGGTAAGTTCTCCTACTCCCCCAAGCTCTCCTACTCCCCCAAGCTCTCCTACTCCCCCAAGCTATCCTACTCCCCCAAGCACTCCTACTCCCCCAAGCTCTCCTCCTCCGGGAAGCTCTTCTCCTCTGGTATGATTTCCTAATCACCCGAACACTCCTAGTCCCCCAAGCTCTCCTACTCACCCAAGCTCTCCTACTCACCCAAGATCTCCTACACCCCCAAGCTCCCCTACTCCCCCAAGCTCTCCTACCCCGCCAAGCTCTCCTACTCCCCCAAGTTCTCCTACTCCCCCAAGCTCTCCAACTCCCCCAAGCTCTCCTACACCCCCAATCTCTCCTACTCCCCCAAGCTCTCCTAATCCCCCAAGCTCTCGTACTCCCCCAAGCTCTCGTACTCCGCCAAGCTCTCGTAATCCCCCAAGATCTCGTAATCCCCCAAGCTCTCCTCCTCCCCAAAGCTCTCCTTCTCCCCCAAGCTCTCCTCCTCCGGTATGATTTACTAATCAACCTAGCTCTCCTACTCCCCCAAGCTCTCCTACTCCCCCAAGCTCTCCTACCCCGCCAAGCTCTCCTATTCCCCCAAGCTCTCCTACTCCCCCAAGCTCTCCTGCTCCCCCAAGCTCTCCTGCTCCCCCAAGCTCTCCTCCTCCGGGAAGCTCTCCACCTCTGGTATGATCTCCTAATCACCCGAAAACTCCTACTCCCCCAAGCTCTCCTACTCACCCAAGCTCTCCTACTCTCCCAAGATCTCCTACTCCCCCAATTCTCCTACTCCCCCAAGCTCTACAACTCCCCCAAGCTCTCCTACCCCCCAAACTCTCCTACTCCCCCAAGCTCTCCTACTCCGACAAACTCTCGTACTCCCCCAAGCTCTCGTACTGTCCCAAGCTCTCGTACACCATCAAGATCTCGAAATCCCCCAAGCTCTCCTCCTCCCCAAAGCACTCCTCCTCCACCAAGCTCTCCTCCTCCGGTATGATTTCCTAATCACCCTAACGCTCCTACTCCCCCAAGCTCTCCTACTCCCCCAAGCTCTCCGACACCAGTAAACTCTCCTACTCCAGAAAGCTCTCTGACTCCGGTAAGCTCTCCGACTCCCGCAAGCTCTCCGACTCCCCCAAGCTCTCCTACTCCCCCAAGCTCTCCTACTCCCCCAAGCTCTCCTACTCCCCCAAGCTCTCCTACTCCCCGAAGCTCTCCTACTCCCCCAAGCTCTCCTACTCACTCAAGCTCTCCTACTCCCGCAAGCTCTCCTACTCCCCCAAGCTCTCCTACTCGCCCAAGCTCTCCTACACCCCCAAGCTCTCCTACTCCCCCAAGCTCTCCTTCTCCGGTAAGCTCTCCTACTCCGGTAAGCTCGCCTAATCCCCGAAGCTCTCCTACTCTTCCAAGCTCTCCGACACCGGTAAACTCTCCTACTCCGGTAAGCTCTCCTACTCCGCCAAGCTCTCCTACTCCGCCAAGCCCTGCTACTACCCCAATCTCTCCTACTCCCCCAAGCTTTCCTACTCCCCCAAGCTCTCCTACTCCCCCAAGCTCTCCTACTCCCCCAAGCTCTCCTACTCCCCCAAGCTCTCCTACTCCCCAAAGCTCTACTACTCCGGTAAGCTATCCTACTCCGGTAAGCTCTCCTACTCACCCAAGCTCTCCTACTCCCCCAAGCTCTCCTACTCCCCCAAGCTCTCCTGCTCCCCCAAGCTCTACTACTCCAGTAAGCTCTCCTACTCCGGTAAGCTCTCCTACTCATGAACGGTCTCCTACTCCGGTACGTTCTCCTACTCCCCCAAGCTCTCCTACTCCCCCAAGCTCTCCTACTCCCACAAGCACTCCTCCTCCGGGAAGCTCTCCTCCTCTGGTATGATCTCCTAATCACCGGAACACTCCGACTCCCCCAAGCTCTCCTACTCACCCAAGCTCTCCGACTCCCCCATGATCTCCTACTCCCCCAAGCTCCCCTGCTCCCCCAAGCTCTCCTACCCCTCCAAGCTCTCCTACTCCCCCAAATTCTCCTACTCCCCCAAGCTCTAAAACTCCCCCAAGCTCTCCTACCCCCCCAAACTCTCCTACTCCCCCAAGCTCTCCTACTCCCCCAAGCTCTCGTACTCCCCCAAGCTCTCGTACTCCCCCAAGCTCTCGTACTCCCCCAAGATCTCGTAATCCCCCAAGATCTCCTCCTCCCCAAAGCTCTCCTCCTCCCCCAAGCTCTCCTCCTCCGGTATGATTTCCTAATCACCCTAACGCTCCTACTCCCCCAAGCTCTCCTACTCCTCCAAGCTCTCCTACTCCCCCAAGCTCTCCTACCCCGCCAAGCTCTCCTATTCCCCCAAGCTCTCCGACTCCCCCAAGCTCTCCTACTCCCCCAAGCTCTCCTGCTCCCCCAAGCTCTCCTACTCCCCCAAGCTCTCTTACTCCCCCAAGCTCTCCTAATACCCCAAGCTCAACTACTCCAGTATTCTCCTCTACTCCGCCATGCTCTCCTACTCCGGAAAGCTCTCCTACTCCCCCTAGCTCTCCTAATCTGGTAAGCTCTCCTACTCCCATAAGCTCTCCTACTCTACCGAGCTCTCCGACTCCCCCAAGCTCTCCTACTCCCCCAAGCTCTCCTACTCCATTATGATCGCCTACTCCCCCAAGCTCTCCTACTCCCCCAAGCTCTCCGACACCAATAAACTCTCCTACTCCAGTAAGCTCTCTGACTCCGATAAGCTCTCCGACTCCCCCAAGCTCTCCGACTCCCCCAAGCTCTCCTACTCCCCCAAGCTCTCCTACAACCCCAAGCTCTCCTACTTCCCCAAGCTCTCCTACTCCCCCAAGCTCTCCTACTCCCCCAAGCTCTCCTACTCACACAAGCTCTCCTAATCACCCTAACACTCCTACACCCCCAAGCTCTCCTACCCCGCCAAGCTCTCCTACTCGGGTAAGCTCTTCTACTCCAGGAAGCTCTCCTTCTCTCCCAAACTCTCCTATTCAAGTCAGCATGCCTACTCTCCCAAGCTCTCCTGCGCCCCCAAGCTCTCCTACTCCGGTAAGCTCTCCTGCTCTCCCAAGCTCTCCGACACCCCGAAGATCTCCTACTCCCCCAAGCTTTCGTACTCCCCCAAGCTCTCGAACTCCCCCAAGCTCTCCTCCTCCCCCAAACTCTCGTAATCCCCGAAGCTCTCCTCCTCCCCCAAGCACTCCTCCTCCTTCAAGCTCTCCACCTCCGGTAAACCCTCCTCTTCCGGTATGATCTCCTAATCACCCTAACGCTCCTACTCCCCCAAGCTCTCCTACTCACCCAAGCTCTCCTACTCCTTCAAGCTCTCCTACTGCCCCAAGCTCTCCTACTCCCCCAAGCTCTCTTACTCCCCCAAGCTCTCCTCATACCCCAAGCTCAACTACTCCAGTATTCTCCTCTACTCCACCATGCTCTCCTACTCCGGAAAGCTCTCCTACTCGCCTAGCTCTCCTAATCTGGTAAGCTCTCCTACTCCCGTAAGCTCTCCTACTCCCCCGAGCTCTCCGACTCCCCCAAGCTCTCCTACTCCCCCAAGCTCTCCTACTCCATTATGATCGCCTACTCCCCCAAGCTCTCCTACTCCCCCAAGCTCTCCGACACCAATAAACTCTCCTACTCCAGTAAGCTCTCTGACTCCGGTAAGCTCTCCGACTCCCCCAAGCTCTCCGACTCCCCCAAGCTCTCCTACTCCCCCAAGCTCTCCTACAACCCCAAGCTCTCCTACTCCCCCAAGCTCTCCTACTCCCTCAAGCTCTCCTACTCGGGTAAGCTCTTCTACTCCAGGAAGCTCTCCTTCTCTCCCAAACTCTCCTATTCAAGTCAGCATGCCTACTCTCCCAAGCTCTCCTGCGCCCCCAAGCTCTCCTACTCCGGTAAGCTCTCCTGCTCTCCCAAGCTCTCCGACACCCCGAAGATCTCCTACTCCCCCAAGCTTTCGTACTCCCCCAAGCTCTCGAACTCCCCCAAGCTCTCCTCCTCCCCCAAATTCTCGTAATCCCCCATGCTCTCCTCCTCCCCCAAGCACTCCTCCTCCTTCAAGCTCTCCACCTCCGGTAAACCCTCCTCTTCCGGTATGATCTCCTAATCACCCTAACACTCCTACTCCCCCAAGCTCTCCTACTCACCCAAGCTCTCCTACTCCGTCAAGCTCTCCTACTCCCCCAAGCTCTCCTACTCTCCCAAGCTCTCCTGCACCCCCAAGTTCTCCTACTCCACCAAGCTCTCGTACTCCCCCAAGCTCTCGTACTCCCCCGAGCAATCGTATTCCCCCAACCTCTCGTACTCCCCCATGCTCTCGTAATCCCCCAATCTCTCCTCCTCCGGTAAGCTCTCCTCCTCCGGTATGATCTCCGACTCCCACAATCTCTACAACTCCCCCAAGCTCTCCTACCCCCCAATCTCTCCTACTCCCCCAAGCTCTCCTACTCCGACAAGCTCTCGTACTCACCCAAGATCTCGTAATCCCCCAAGCTCTCCTCCTCCCCAAAGCTCTCCTCCTCCCCCAAGCTCTCGCTCTCCGGTATGATTTCCTAATCACCCTAACGCTCCTACTCCCCCAAGCTCTCCTACTCCCCCAAGCTCTCCGACACCAGTAAACTCTCCTACTCCAGTAAGCTCTCTGACTCCGGTAAGCTCTCCGACTCCCCCAAGCTCTCCGACTCCCCCAAGCTCTCCTACTCCCCCAAGCTCTCCTACTCCCCCAAGCTCTCCTACTCCCCCAAGCTCTCCTACTCCCCCAAGCTCTCCTACTCACCCAAGCTCTCCTACTCCCACAAGCTCGCCTACTCCCCCAAGCTCTCCTACTCGCCCAAGCTCTCCTACTCCCCCAAGCTCTCCTACTCCCCCAAGATTTCCTTCTCCGGTAAGCTCTCCTACTCCGGTAAGCTCGCCTAATCCCTGAAGCTCTCCTACTCTTCCAAGCTCTCCGATACCGGTAAACTCTCCTACTCCGGTAAGTTCTCCTACTCCGCCAAGCTCTCCTACTCCGCCAAGCTCTCCTACTCCCCCAATCACTCCTATTCCCCAAGCTCTCCTACTCCCCCAAGCTCTCCTACTCCCCCAAGCTCTCCTACTCCCCCAAGCTCTCCTACTCCCCCAAGCTCTCCTACTCCCCAAAGCTCTACTACTCCGGTAAGCTATCCTACTCCGATAAGCTCTCCCACTCACCCAAGCTCTCCTACTCCCCCTAGCTCTCCTACTCCCCCAAGCTCTCCTGCTCCCCCAAGCCCTACTACTCCAGTAAGCTATCCTACTCCGGTAAGCTCTCCTACTCATCCACGGTCTCCTACTCCGGTAAGTTCTCCTACTCCCCCAAGCTCTACAACTCCCCCAAGCTCTCCTACCCCCCAATCTCTCCTACTCCCCCAAGCTCTCCTACTCCGACAAGCTCTCGTACTCACCCAAGCTCTCGTACTTCCCCGAGCTCTCGTACTCCCCCAAGATCTCGTAATCCCCCAAGCTCTCCTCCTCCCCAAAGCTCTCCTCCTCCCCCAAGCTCTCGCTCTCCGGTATGATTAACTAATCACCATAACGCTCCTACTCCCCCAAGCTCTCCTACTCCCCCAAGCTCTCCGACACCAGTAAACTCTCCTACTCCAGTAAGCTCTCTGACTCCGGTAGGCTCTCCGACTCCCCCAAGCTCTCCGACTCCCCCAAGCTCTCCTACTCCCCCAAGCTGTCCTACTCCCCCAAGCTCTCCTACTCCCCCAAGCTCTCCTACTCCCCCAAGCTCTCCTACTCCCCCAAGCTCACCTACTCCGGTAAGCTCTCCTACTCGCCCAAGCTCTCCTACTCCCCCAAGCTCTCCTACTCCCCCAAGCTTTCCTACTCCGGTAAGCTCTCCTACTCCGGTAAGCTCGCCTAATCCCCGAAGCTCTCCTACTCTTCCAAGCTCTCCGATACCGGTAAACTCTCCTACTCCGGTAAGTTCTCCTACTCCGCCAAGCTCTCCTACTCCGCCAAGCTCTCCTACTCCCCCAATCACTCCTATTCCCCAAGCTCTCCTACTCCCCCAAGCTCTCCAACTCCCCCAGGCTCTCCTACTCCCCCAAGCTCTCCTACTCCCCCAAGCTCTCCTACTCCCCAAAGCTCTACTACTCCGGTAAGCTATCCTACTCCGATAAGCTCTCCCACTCACCCAAGCTCTCCTACTCCCCCTAGCTCTCCTACTCCCCCAAGCTCTCCTGCTCCCCCAAGCTCTACTACTCCAGTAAGCTATCCTACTCCGGTAAGCTCTCCTACTCATCCACGGTCTCCTACTCCGGTAAGTTCTCCTACTCCCCCAAGCTCTCCTACTCCCCCAAGCTCACCTACTCCCCCAAGCTATCCTACTCCCCCAAGCTCTCCTACTCCCCCAAGCTCCCCTACTCCCCCAAGCTCTCCTACTCCCCCAAGCTCCCCTACTCCCCCAAGCTCTCCTACCCCGCCAAGCTCTCCTAATCCCCCAAGTTCTCCTACTCCCCCAAGCTCTCCTACTCCCCCAAGCTCTCCTACTCCCCCAAGCTCTCCTACTCCCCCAAGCTCTCCTAATACCCCAAGCTCAACTGCTCCAGTATGCTCCTCTACTCCGCCATGCTCTCCGACTCCGGAAAGCTCTCCTACTCCTCCAAGCTCTCCTAATCTGGTAAGCTCTCCTACTCCAGTAAGCTCTCCTACTCCCCCGAGCTCTCCTACTCCCCCAAGCTCTCCTACTCCATTATGATCGCCTACTCCCCCAAGCTCTCCTACTCCCCCAAGCTCTCCGACACCAGTAAACTCTCCTACTCCTGTAAGCTCTCTGACTCCGGTAAGCTCTCCGACTCCCCCAAGCTCTCCGACTCCCCCAAACTCTCCTCCTCCCCCAAGCTCTCCTACTCCCCCAAGCTCTCCTACTCCCCCAAGCTCTCCTACTCCCCCAAGCTCTCCTGCTCCCCCAAGCTCTCCTACTCACCCAAGCTCTCCTACTCCCCCAAGCTCTCCTACTCCCCCAAGCTTTCCTACTCCCCCAAGCTCTCCTACTCCCCCAAGCTCTCCTACTCCCCCAAGCTCACCTACTCCGGTAAGCTCTCCTACTCCGGTAAGCTCGCCGAATCCCCGAAGCTCTCCTACTCTTCCAAGCTCTCCGACACCGGTAAACTCTCCTACTCCGTTAAGCTATCCTACTCCGCCAAGCTCTCCTACTGCGCAAAGCTCTCCTACTCCCCCAATCTGTCCGACTCCCCCAAGCTCTCCTACTCCCCCAAGCTCTCCTACTCCCCCAAGCTCTCCTACTCCCCCAAGCTCTCCTACTCCCCAAAGCTCTACTACTCCGGTCAGCTATCCACCTCCGGTAAGCTCTCCTACTCTCCCAAGCTCTCCTGCACCCCCAAGCTCTCCGACTCCCCCAAGCTCTCGTACTCCCCCAAGCTCTCGTACTCCCCCAAGCTCTCGTACTCCGCAAGCTCTCGTAATCCACCAAGCTCTCCTCCTCCCCCAAGCTCTCCTCCTCCTTCAAGCTCTCCTCCTCCGGTAAGCCCTCCTCCTCCGGTATGATCTCCTAATCACCCTAACACTCCTACACCCCCAAGTTCTCCTACTCCCCCAAGCTCTCCTACCCCCCAAGCTCTGCTACCCCGCCAGGCTCTCCTACTCGGGTAAGCTCTTCTACTCCAGGAAGCTCTCCTTCTCTCCCAAACTCTCCTATTCAAGTCAGCATGCCTACTCTCCCAAGCTCTCCTGCGCCCACAAACTCTCATACTCCGGTAAGCTCTCCTACTCTCCCAAGCTCTCCGACACCCCGAATCTCTCCTACTCCCCCAAGCTCTCGTACTTCCCCTAGCTCTCGTACTCCCCCAAGCTCTCGTACTCCCCCAAACTCTCGTAATCCCCCAAGCTCTCCTCCTCCCCCAAGCACTCCTCCTCTTTCCAGCTCTCCACCTCCGGTAAGCCCTCCTCTTCCGGTATGATCTCCTAATCACCATAACACTCCTACTCCCCCAAGCTCTCCTACTCACCCAAGCTCTCCTACTCCCCCAAGCTCTCCTACTCCCCCAAGCTCTCCTACTGCCCCAAGCTCTCCTACTCCCCCAAGCTCTCCTACCCCGCCAAGCTCTCCTACTCCCACAAGCTCTCCTACTCCCCCCAAGCACTCCTGTGCCCCCAAGCTCTCCTACTCTGGTAAGCTCTCCTACTCTCCCAAGCACTCCTGCACCCCCAAGTTCTCCTACTCCCCCAAGCTCTCGTACTCCCCCAAGCTCTCGTACTCCCACAACCTCTCGTATTCCCCCAACCTCTCGTACTCCCCCATGCTCTCGTAAACCCCCAAGCTCTCCTCCTCCGGTAAGCTCTCCTCCTCCGGTATGATCTCCTACTCCCACAATCTCTCCTACTCACCCAAGCTCTCCTACTCCCCCAAGCTCTCCTACTCCCCCAGGCTCTCCTACTCCCCCAAGCTTTCCTACCCCGCCAAGCACTCCTACTCCCCCAGCTCTCCTGCTCCCCCAAGCTCTCCTACTCCCCCAAGCTCTCCTACTCATCCAAGCTCTCCTAATCTCCCAAGCTCTCCTACTCCCCCAAGCTCTCGTGCTCCCCCAAGCTCTTGTAATCCCACAAGCTCTCCTCCTCCCCCAAGCTCTCCTCCTCCTTCAAGCTCTCCACCTCCGGTAAGCCCTCCTCCTCCGGTATGATTTCCTAATCACCCTAACACTCCTACTCCCCCAAGCTCTCCTACTCCCCCAAGTTCTCCTACTCCCGCAAGCTCTCCTACTCCCCCAAGCTCTCCTACCCCGCCAAGCTCTCCTACTCCCACAAGCTCTCCTACTCTCACAAGCTCTACTGCACACCCAAGCTCTCCTACTCCCCCAAGCTCTCGTACTCCCCCAAGCTCTCGTACTCCCCCAAGCTCTCGTACTCCCCAACTCTCGTAATCCCCCAAGCTCTCCACCTCCCCCAAGCTCTCCTTCTCCTTCAAGCTCTCCTCCTCCGATAAGCCCTCCTCCTCCGGTATGATCTCCTAATCACCTTAACACTCCTACTCCCCAAGCTATCCTACTCCCCCAAGCTCTCCTACTCACCCAAGCTCTCCTACCCCGCCAAACGCTCCTACTCCCCCAAGCTCTCCTACTCCCACAAGCTCTCCTACTCCCCCAAGCTCTCCTACTCCCCCAAGCTCCCGTACTCCCCCAAGCTCTCGTACTCCTCCAAGCTCTCGTACTCCCCCAAGATGTCGTATTCCCCCATGCTCTCGTAATCCCCCAAGCTCTCCTCCTCCGGTAAGCTCTCCTCCTCCGATATGATCTCCTACTCCCCCAAGCTCTCCTACTCACCCAAGCTCTCCTACTCCCCCAAGCTCTCCTACTCCCCCAAGCTCTCCTACTCCCCCAAGCTTTCCTACCCCGCCAAGCTCTCCAACTCCCCCAAGCTCTCCTACTCCCCGAAGCTCTCCTACTACCCCAAGCTGTCCTGCTCCACCAAGCTCTCCTACTCCCCCAAGCTCTCCTACTCCCCCAAGTTCTCCTACTCCCCCAAGCTCTCCTCCTCCCCCAAGCTCTCCTCCTGCTTCAAACTCTCCACCTCCTGTCAGCCCTCCTCCTCTGGTATGATCTCCAAATCACCCTAACACTCTGTGGGAATGTATTTTTATCAAAGCTGATACCATACGGTATTTGTGTGCCTTTTGATTAAAATGGAGTCCTGGCCCATCCAGAACTTTCTGCATTTTAGCAGCCAGCTTGCATAAACAGCTAAACCTGCTGTTAGATGGCTGATGGCCATCAGACAGCTAGGAGACAAGTCATGCTGAGACAAGTAACCCCCCATGGTGCTCTCCTATTGTCTACACTACAGGAGTTCCATGTCACCCCACCCTTATCTTCTAGCCATTATCTCTTTCCAAGACCTCATCCATTTGATGCAAACAGATAAACTGACCAGGAAATTTAAACAATCCTGACACAATACAAGCCAGGTGATAGCCCATTACCTATGACTCATGGAGTAATGGCCGTTTGGCTTTCTGATAACCCTGACAAAAGGAAATATCTGGACACCCTGTCAGGACCAGGATATAGTAATTAACTCTTTATCTGTATTCACTGACTGTGAGACAGAGCAATACACAGGGAGAGGCCAGAACTTTGGTTTTACTGTATAAATATCTTGTTAAACTAAACCATTGCGGAGGTGTTCATTTAGCCCTTGACTGAGTGAAACCTACCCCTTGCGAGCAAGTAAATTAAAAGGGAAACTTCTATCGGAGCTGTAAGTGTCGGAGTCATTCTTTTCTGAGGTCGAGATTTCGGCAGTTATTGGAGGTTCCACCGAGATGCATACTCTCTGTTCTGTGAGTAAAACGGATACAGGCATAGTGCCTCTCCAGTGAAAGGCTTCGGTGGCCAAACAAGGTGAGCCTTTGCTCACAAGAGGTTTCTTCACTGTTGAATCGCAGATGTAATCTGTTGTCCACAGCTGAGGTACTGCATCTACAAGACTCGGCATTTAAAAGTTAAAGGTATTTTTTTTATAACCATTTCTTTCTCAGCTCGCCAGCAGAAGAGAACAGGTTCTGGAAAAAATCTCGAGACAGCCCGGGGAAGGTTTCAGTAGGTAAGGGAGCGCTAGTCGATCGAAAAGGGTTCCAGGTTCTTATGTGATAAGATTTTTATTGTTTTTAATTCGGAAGGGGTTCTTATGTGATAAGACTATTAAAAAAAAGAAAAAAGAAAGCGCTAATCGATCGAAGGTTCTCATGTGATAAGATTTTTATTGTTTTTGATTCGGAAAGGGTTCTTATGTGATAAGACTATTAAAAATAAAAGAGCGCAATCGATCAAAGAGTTTGGGTACGTAACCTTAAGTTTTATCAGCTGTTATTAGGATAAGTTAAGGACTCGGTCTGTAGTGGCGTACAACGCAGACTGAGAATTTGTTTCGAGGTTATGATTTGTGTACTCACGGGAATATTGTTTGTTGTCCTTGTATTACTGTTGTGTGCAATACCTTTGTGAGTCATTGCCATTAGAGAAACGGGAAGAGTCACTAGGGAGAGTTGTGATTCGGAAAAAAAAAAAAAAAAAGATTGATTAGGAAAAGAAACAGTAACTGATTGATCAACTGCGATTGGTTCGTGCCAACATATCTCACACACCCAGACTGAGCCCGAATTAAGAGCCTTTTCAGGCCACGTAACGGCCAGGAGAAGTGGGCGTAGAGAACTCGGTTGGTCGAAAGGATTGTGAGATCAGAAACTGTGGGAAAATCTTAATCATCCAGAATGGGTGCCGGAGCAAGTTAAAACACCACAAAAGGCACACCAGCCTGTGTCATGCTCCAGAATTGTGGTCAGTCTTCAATTGACCAAAGAAACAAAAACGGTAAAGTGGACTAAGGGTGAAAACAGGCCATTTCCACCCGATGGTTCATATAATTTAGAGAGTACAACTTGTCTCCAGGAGTGTCTTATAAACAGAGATCCAGGTAGAAAAAAAAAGGAAAGTAATAGAAAAGGCCTGGGTTCCGATTCTTCAAGTCCATGTAAAATTAACAGAGGAAGTAAATCAAATGTAAAAAAAAAAGAGAACCTGATAGTGACTTATGGATAAAAAAAAAAAAATGATGCTAGCAAAATAAAAAGCTTTATTGAATGGAGAGAGACTTGTGAATGTCTTGTCTTTCAATGAGAGTGCGTGAATGTCTTGTCTTTGAATGAGAGTGTTTCTGTCTTTTTTCCTTGTGTCTGGAAACCTGTTTGTAAAGGTTGTGGAACTGCCTGTTTGTTTTAGCTCCAGCCACTTTTTCAAACAAAGTGAAGTTTTTTTTAACCCTTCATAGTGTTGTCCTGTATGTGGGAAGTTTAAGACATTTTAAGTTATTCGGATGAGAGGTTACGGAGCTAGGAAATGCACAAAGGATAGGTTTGTTGAGACATGGTCCCGGTGGTTAAAAGTTGTAATGCCTTTTTTTTTTTAAAAAGCCTTTGTGGGTCTCTCGAGGTGCAGGCTGGGGGAGTACACTCTCATTGTCCTTGGTGTAAATTCTTGGTACAAAAGCTTCTAGCTCAGTAAGAGGATTTTTTTTTGATAAAGAGTGACAGTACAATAGTTGAATTGGGATTTTGAGATATTTCAGGTGATCTCTTGATCAACATTTTGGGTGTATTGAAAAAATCTTGGGTTTGGAAGCCTTTTAATAAAATTAGAAAACAAGTACTTTACATTCTGTGATCTGTGAATCACCATAAGCATAAATGAGAAGTCCGTGTAACACACAGATTTGTCCAGTTCAGAAGCCCACACAAATGGAGGTTTGTCCATGACCTACGAGCTGTGAATGAATCTACTATATTCTCACAATGCCTAAAGAGGGATCTGGAAGATGTAATTTTACCAGCAGGTTCTACACTTGTGCAGTATGTTGACGACTTATTGCTCGCCTCACCCTCCAAATTGGCATGCGAAACGGACTCCCTTGTGTTATTAAAAGCTCTGGCCTCGAAAGGACACAAGGTGTCAAAGGCAAAGTTACAATTTGTCTCAGAAAAAGTTCGGTATCTAGGGCACGAATTGGTCAGAGATACGAGACAATTGACAAAAGACCGAGTAAAAGCAATCTGCTCTGCCCCACTACCAGTAACCAAGAGAGAAATGAAACACCTCCTCGGCATGACAGGATACTGCCGGCAATGGGTTACGAGTTATTCCGAGATTGTTAGACCACTGTTAGACATGTCCATGCCCGCACTACCAGAGAAGTTGATTTGGAATGAGGTATCCCGGAATGCTTTTCAGAACCTTAAACAATCCCTCACTTCAGCACCCGCCTTGGAATTACCAGATTACACTAAGCTATTCAACTTATTTGTGCATCACAAGTCGGGTTTTGCACAATCTGTTTTGACTCAGTTACATGGGGACAGGCAGCGACCGGTAGCATATTTCAGTACCCAACTAGACCCAGTGACACGCGGACTACCAGGATGTCTTCATTCGTTGGCAGCAGCTTATTTTGCTATGCAACAGGCTCAGACAATCAGAAATGCAGAACAAGTGGAAAATCTCCTGCGAGCCATTCAATGCCCTTTGAAACTTGCCATTATCAAATGCCAAGCACATACAGGCCAGAAGAATGAGGTGGCACTTGGGAATGCAAGAGCTGATAATGCAGCTAAGTCAGCAGCTCTGTCGAAAGGGGGGATGCAGGTGTCATTGTTCCCACTAAGGAAAAATAATTGCTCAGACCCGCCACCCACGATTAATGACGTGCTGGCCTTTCAGACACAGGCCGGTACGGAGGAGGTGGTGACCTGGACGAAGGATCAATGTTATAAAATCCAGAAGGAATATGGGTTCACCATGACGGCCGCGTGGTGGCCCCTAGATCCTTACTTCCATGGATTGCACGATGTGTTCATACATTCACACATGCGGGCAAAGGGGGATTGGCAGATTATATTTTGGCAACTTGGTATGCACCAGGTATTTCGGCAATTGCAAAACAAATCTGTGAAAATTGTGTTACCTGTCAGACAATGAATCCGGGTAAGACGGAAAAAGTAGAATCTGCCTCCCACCCAAATCCAGTCGGGCCTTTTGTACATTTACAAATGGATTTTATTGAATTACCTATGTGAATGGGATTCAAGTATGTATTAGTTATTGTAGATGTGTTCTCTAGATGGATTGAAGCCTTTCCATGTAAAAAGGCCGATGCCACTACTGTTGCTAAATGTTTGTTAAAAGAAATTGTACTGCACTTCGGAATCCCTGCTAAGCTTTCCAGTGATAACGGGTCACATTTCACGGGAACTGTCATAAGAGAAATGTGTAAAACTTTACAGATTAATCAACGTTTTCATTGCAGTTATCATTCACAATCAGCTGGACTTGTTGAAAGATATAATGGAATGCTTAAAAATAAGCTGGTAAAACTATGCAATGACACTGGACTGAAATGGACAGAACTGCTGCACTTAGCTTTGATGGTAATGCGATCTGCAACCAACAGAACAACAGGCCTGTCACCGCATGAGATAGTTATGGGACGTCCCCAACGAGTACCTTTTACAGCACCATTTACTGCAAAACAGATGGACATCCACAAAATGGAGAAAAATATGTTGAATTATTGTATTGCACTAACCAAATGTATTTCCAGCTTTCATTCACAGGTAAAGGAAGCCCAAGTCAAGCCAGCGGAAGGGAAGTGTCATAACCTGGAGCCAGGGGAATTCGTTTATATCAAGATTTTTAAAAGGAAAAGCAGTCGACAGCCAAGATTCGAAGGACCATACCAGGTCTTGCTGGCGACCAATACTGCAATCAAGGTAAAGGAAAGACCAACATGGATCCACGCATACCATTGCAAACGGGCACCCGACCAGGAGGAAGGGACGAAGGAATCAGAGGAACAGAAAAAGGAAGACTGAATAAGGAACTGTATGGACTATGGGGACTGATGGTGCTGGGCTTGACAGGGTTTTACTTCGCATTATTGATTACACCAGGGGTACAGACCCACCACCGAAGGGAATTGAACGTAAACGTTTTTATGGCACTGAGTCATAGGTATGCTCAAGAAAGAAACTTGTCGAGTTGTTGGATATGTTCCCATGTACCTGTCGACTCCAGGGGCGGTATTCCCCTGAGATCTGTCCCCTTTAACGAATCAGAAATGGTAGAATGGTTGACAGTGCAAAACAGGACAAAACAAACTAAGGGGCCAGAAACGAAGGAGCAAACATAATGGAGGTCGGCAGGGTATAAACTCACAGCCTTCCAGGGATGGTACCAGCCCAATTATGATAATAACCATGAGCCTCCCTTCCTAAGCATTACGACCAGAATAAGAAATCCTGAAGGTATAATACGCCTAGTGAGAAATGAAACTAAAGAAATGGAAATGGAGAGACTGTACAAGATCAGAATGGATTGAGTTGTCCTTGTGAAGGACAAAATGGGGGAATGTGGAAATGTATTTTTATCTAAGCTGATACCATACGGTATTTGTGTGCCTTTTGATTAAAATGGAGTCCTGGCCCTTCCAGAACTTTCTGCATTTTAGCAGCCAGCTTGCATAAACAGCTAAACCTGCTGTTAGATGGCTGATGGCCATCAGACAGCTATGAGACAAGTCATGCTGAGACAAGTAACCCCCCATGGTGCTCTCCTATTGTCTACACTACAGGAGTTCCATGTCACCCCACCCTTATCTTCTAGCCATTATCTCTTTCCGAGACCTCATCCATTTGATGCAAACAGATAAACTGACCAGGAAATTGAAACAATCCTGACACAATACAAGACAGGTGATAGCCCATTACCTATGACTCATGGAGTAATGGCCGTTTGGCTTTCTGATAACCCTGACAAAAGGAAATATCTGGACACCCTGTCAGGACCAGGATATAGTAATTAACTGTTTATCAGTATTCACTGACTGTGAGACAGAGCAATACACAGGGAGAGGCCAGAACATTGGTTTTACTGTATAAGTATCTTGTTAAACTGAACCATTGCGGAGGTGTTCATTTAGCCCTTTACTGATTGAAACCTACTCCTTGCGAGCAATTAAATTAAAAGGGAAACTTCTATCGGAGCTGTAAGTGTCGGAGTCATTCTTTTCTGAGGTCGAGATTTCGACAACTCCTACACCCCCAAGCTCTCCTACTCACCCAAGCTCTCCTACTCCCCCAAGATCTCCTACTCCCCCAAGCTCTCCTACTCCCCCAAGCTCTCCTACCCCGCCAAGCTCTCCTACTCCCCCAAGTTCTCCTAATCCCCCAAGCTCTCCAACTCCCCCAAGCTCTCCTAATCCCCCAAGCTCTCCTACTCCCCCAAGCTCTCCTACTCCCCCAAGCTCTCGTACTCCCCCAAGGTCTCGAACTCCCCCAAGCTCTCGTACTCCCCCAAGCTCTCGTAATCCCCCAAGCTCTCCTCCACTACCAAGCTCTCCTCCTTCCCCAAGCTCTCCTCCTCCGGTATGATTTCCTAATCACACTAACGCTCCTACTCCCCCAAGCTCTACTACTCCCCCAAGCTCTGCTACTCCCCCAAGATCTCCTACCCCGCCTAGTTCTCCTACTCCCCCAAGCTCTCCTACTCCCGCAAGCTCTCCTACTCCCCCAAGGTCTCCTACTCCCCCAAGCTCTCCTACTCCCCCAAGCTCTCCTAATACCCCAAGCTCATCTACTCCAGTAAGCTCCTCTACTCCGCCATGCTCTCCTACTCCGGAACGCTCTCCTACTCCCCCAAGCTCTCCTAATCTGGTAAGCTCTCCTACTCCCGTAAGCTCTCCTACTCACCCAAGCTCTCCAACTCCCCCAAGCTCTCCTACTCCCCCAATCTCTCCTACCGCCCAAGCTCTCCGACACCAGTAAACTGTCCGACTCCAGCAAGCTCTCTGACTCCAGTAAGCTCTCCGACTCCCCCAAGCTCTCCTACTCCCCCAAGCTCTCCGACTCCTCCAAGGTCTCCTACTCCCCCAAGCTCTCCTACTCCCACAAGCTCTCCTACTCCCACAAGCTCTCCTACTCCCACAAGCTCTCCTACTCCGGTAAGCTCTCCTACTCCGGTAAGCTCTCCTACTCCGCCAAGCTCTCCTACTCCCCCAAGCTCTCCTACTCCCCCAAGCTCTCCTACTCCGGTAAGCTATCCTGCTCCGGTATGCTCTCCTACTCCCCCAAGCTCTCCTACTCCCCCAAGCTCTCCTACTCCCTCAAGCTCTCCTACTCCCCCAAGCTCTCCTACTCCCCCAAGCTCTCCTACTCCCCCAAGCTCTCCTACACCCCCAAGCTCTACTACTCCGGTAAGCAATCCTACTCCGGTAAGCTCTCCTACTCTCCAAGCTCTCCTGCACCGCCAAGCTCTCCTACTCCCCCAAGCTCTCGTACTCCCCCAAGCTCTCCTACTCCCCCAAGCTCTCCAACTCCCCCAAGCTCTCCTACTCCCCCAAGCTTTCCTACCCCGCCAAGCTCTCCTACTACCCCAAGCTATCCTACTCCGCCAAGCTCTACTACTCCCGCAAGCTCTCCTACTCCCCCAAGCGCTCCGACTCCCCCAAGTTCTCCTACTCCCCCAAGCTCTCCTACTCCCCCAATCTCTCCTACTCCCACAAGCTCTCCGACACCAGTAAACTGTCCTACTCCAGTAAGCTCTCTGACTCCAGTAAGCTCTCCGACTCCCCCAAGCTCTCCGACTCCCCCAAGCTCTCCGACTCCCCCAAGCTCTCCGACTCCCCCAAGGTCTCCTACTCCCCCAAGCTCTGCTACTCCCACAAGCTCTCCTACTCCCACAAGCTCTCCTACTCCCCCAAGCTCTCCTACTCCCCCAAGCTCTCCTACTCCGCCAAGCTCTCCTACTCCGCCAAGCTCTCCTACTCCCCCAAGCTCTCCTACTCCGGTAAGCTATCCTACTCCGGTATGCTCTCCTACTCCCCCAAGCTCTCCTACTCCCCCAAGCTCTCCTACTCCCTCAAGCTCTCCTACTCCCCCAAGCTCTCCTACTCCCCCAAGCTCTCCTACACCCCCAAGCTCTACTACTCCGGTAAGCTATCCTACTCCGGTAAGCTCTCCTACTCTCCAAGCACTCCTGCACCGCCAAGCTCTCCTACTCCCCCAAGCTCTCGTACTCCCCCAAGCTCTCCTACTCCCCCAATCTCTCCAACTCCCCCAAGCTCTCCTACTCCCTCAAGCTTTCCTACCCCGCCAAGCTCTCCTACTACCCCAAGCTATCCTACTCCCCCAAGCTCTACTACTCCCGCAAGCTCTCCTACTCCCCCAAGCTCTCCTACTCCCCCAAGCTGTCCTACTCCCCCAAGCGCTCCTACTCCCCCAAGTTCTCCTACTCCCCCAAGCTCTCCTACTCCCCCAAGCTCTCGTAATCCCCCAAGCTCTCGTAATCCCCCAAGCTCTCCTCCTCCGGTAAGCTCTCCTCCTCTGGTATGATCTCCTAATAACCCTAACACTCCTACTCCCACAAGCTCTCCTACTCACACAAGCTCTCCTACTCCCCCAAGATCTCCTATCCCCCAAGCTCTCCTACTTCCCCAAGCTCTCCTACCCCGCCAAGCT
This sequence comes from Pristiophorus japonicus, assembly GCF_044704955.1. Classification (NCBI taxonomy): domain Eukaryota; kingdom Metazoa; phylum Chordata; class Chondrichthyes; family Pristiophoridae; genus Pristiophorus; species Pristiophorus japonicus. The sequence goes on from NW_027252483.1 coordinate 732,843, forward strand.
CTCCTACTCCCCCATGTTCTCCTACTCCCCCAAGCTCTCCAACTCACCCAAGCTCTCCTACTCCCCCAAGCTCTCCTACTCCCCCAAGCTCTCCTACTCCCCCAAGCTCTCCTACTCCCCCAAGCTCTCCTACTCACCCAAGCTCTCCTACTCCCCCAAGCTCAACTACTCCCCCAAGCTCTCCTACTCCCTCAAGCTCTCCTACTCCCCCAAGCTCTCCTACTCCCCCAAGCTCTACTACTCCGGTCATCTCTCCTACTCCGGTAAGCTCGCCTAATCCCCGAAGCTCTCCTGCTCTTCCAAGCTCTCCGACACCGGTAAACTCTCCTACTCCGTTAAGCTCTCCTACTCCGCCAAGCTCTCCTACTCCGCCAAGCTCTCCTACTCCCCCAATCTCTCCTACTCCACCAAGCTCTCCTACTCCCCCAAGCTCTCCTACTCCCCAAGCTCTCCTACTCCCCCAAGCTCTCCTACTCCCCAAAGCTCTACTACTCCGGTCAGCTATCCTACTCCGGTAAGCTCTCCTACTCTCCCAAGCACTCCTACTCGCCCAAGCTGTCCTACTCCCCCAAGCTCTCCTACTCCCCCAAGCTCTCCTAATCCCCCAAGCTCTCCTACTCACCCAAGCTCTCCTACTCACCCAAGCTCTCCTGCTCCCCCAAGCTCTCCTGCTCCCCCAAGCTCTCCTACTCCCCCAACTCTCCTACTCCGGTAAGCTCTCCTACTCCGGTAAGCTCGCCTAATCCCCGAAGCTATCCTACTCTTCCAAGCTCTCCGACACCGGTAAACTCTCCTACTCCGGTAAGCTCTCCTACTCCGCCAAGCTCTACTACTCCGCCAAGCTCTCCTACTCCCGCAATCTCTCCTACTCCCCCAAGCTCTCCTACTCCCCCAAGCTCTCCTACTCCCCCAAGCTCTCCTACTCCCCCAAGCTCTCCTACTCCCCCAAGCTCTCCTACTCCCCCAAGCTCTCCTACTCCCCCAAGCTCTCCTACTCCCCCAAGCTCTACTACTCCGGTAAGCTATCCTACTCCGGTAAGCTCTCCTACTCTCCCAAGCTCTCCTGCACCCACAAGCTCTACGACTCCCCCAAGCTCTCGTACTCCCGCAAGCTCTCGTACTCCCCCAAGTTCTCCTACCCCGCCAAGCTCTCCTATTCCCCCAAGCTCTCTTACTCCCCAAAGCTCTACTACTCCGGTAAGCTATCCTACTCCGGTAAGCTCTCCTACTCACCCAAGCTCTCCTACTCCCCCAAGCTCTCCTGCTCCCCCAAGCTCTCCTGCTCCCCCAAGCTCTCCTACTCCCCCAAGCTCTCCTACTCCCCCAAGCTCTCCTACTCCCCCAAGCTCTCCTACTCCCCCAAGCTCTCCTACTCCCCCAAGCTCTCCGACTCCGGTAAGCTCTCCTGCTCCGGTAAACTCGCCTAATCCCCGAAGCTCTCATACTCTTCCAAGCTCTCCGGCACCGGTAAAATCTCCTACTCCGGTAAGCTCTCCTACTCCGCCAAGCTCTCCTACTCCGCCAAGCTCTCCTACTCCCCCAATCTATCCTACTCCCCCAAGCTCTCCGACTCCCCTAAGCTCTCCTACTGCCCCAAGCTCTACAACTCCGGTAAGCTATCCTACTCCGGTAAGCTCTCCTACTCTCCCAAGCTCTCCTGCACCCCCAAGCTCTCCTACTCCCCCAAGCTCTCGTACTCCCCCAAGCTCTCGTACTCCCCCAAGCTCTCGTACTCCCCCAAGCTCTCGTAATCCACCAAGCTCTCCTCCTCCCCCAAGCTATCCTCCTCCTTCAAGCTCTCCTCCTCCGGTAAGCCCTCCTCCTCCGGTATGATCTCCTAATCACACTAACACTCCTACACCCCCAAGTTCTCCTACTCCCCCAAGCTCTCCTACTCCCCCAAGCTCTCCTACCCCGCCAGGCTCTCCTACTCGGGTAAGCTCTTCTACTCCAGGAAGCTCTCCTTCTCTCCCAAACTCTCTTATTCAAGTCAGCATGCCTGCTCTCCAAAGCTCTCCTGCGCCCCCAAGCTCTCATACTCCGGACAGCTCTCCTACTCTCCCAAGCTCTCCGACACCCAGAATCTCTCCTACTCCCCCAAGCTCTCGTACTCCCCCAAGCTCTTGTACTCCCCCAAGCTCTCGTACTCCCCCAAACTCTCGTAATCCCCCAAGCTCTCCTCCTCCCCCAAGCACTCCTCCTCCTTCCAGCTCTCCACCTCCGGTAAGCCCTCCTCTTCCGGTATGATCTCCTAATCACCATAACACTCCTACTCCCCCAAGCTCTCCTACTCACCCAAGCTCTCCTACTCCCCCAAGCTCTCCTACTCCCCCAAGCTCTCCAACTCCCCCAAGCTCTCCTACTCCCCCAAGCTCTCCTACTCCCCCAAGCTCTCCGACTCCCCCAAGCTCTCCTACTCCCCCCAAGCTCTCGAACTCCCCCAAGCTCTCGTACTCCCCCAAGCTCTCGTAATCCCACAAGCTCTCCTCCTCCCCCAAGCTCTCCTCCTTCCCCAAGCTCTCCTCCTCCGGTATGATTTTCTAATCACACTAACGCTCCTCCTCCCCCAAGCTCTGCTACTCCCCCAAGCTCTCCTACCCCGCCAAGTTCTCCTACTCCCCCAAGCTCTCCTACTCCAGTAAGCTCCTCTACTCCGCCATGCTCTCCTACTCCGGAACGCTCTCCTACTCCCCCAAGCTCTCCTAATCTGGTAAGCTCTCCTACTCCCGTAAGCTCTCCTACTCCCCCAAGCTCTCCTACTCCCCCAAGCTCTCCTACTCCCCCAAGCTCTCCTACTCCCCCAAGCTCTCCTACTCCCCCAAGCTCTCCGACACCAGTAAACTGTCCTACTCCAGTAAGCTCTCTGACTTCGGTAAGCTCTCCGACTCCCCCAAGCTCTCCTACTCCCCCAAGCTCTCCTACTCCCCCAAGCTCTCCTACTCCCCCAAGCTCTCCTACTCCCCCAAGCTCTCCTACTCCCCCAAGCTCTCCTACTCCCCCAAGCTCTCCTACTCCCCCAAGCTCTCCTACTCCCCCAAGCTCTCCTACTCTACCAAGCTTTCCTACTCCCCCAAGCTCGCCTACTCCCCCAAGCTCTCCTACTCCCCCAAGCTCTCCTACTCCCCCAAGCTCTCCTACTCCCCCAAGCTCTCCTTCTCCCCCAAGCTCTCCTACTCCGGTAAGCTCTCCTACTCCGGTAAGCTCGCCTAATCCCCGAAGCTCTCCTACTCTTCCAAGCTCTCCGACACCGGTAAACTCTCCTACTCCGGTAAGCTCTCCTACTCCGCCAAGCTCTCCTACTCCCCCAAGCTCTCCGAATCCGGTGAGCTATCCTACTCCGGTATGCTCTCCTACTCCCCCTAGCTCTCATACTCCCCCAAGCTCTCCTACTCCCTCAAGCTCTCCCACTCCACCAAGCTCTCCCACTCCACCAAGCTCTCCTACACCCCCAAGCTCTACTACTCCAGTAAGCTATCCTACTCCGGTAAGCTCTCCTACTCTCCCAAGCTCTCCTGCACCGCCAAGCTCTCATACTCCCCCAAGCTCTCGTACTCCCCCAAGCTCTCCTACTCCCCCAAGCTCTCCAACTCCCCAAAGCTCTCCAACTCCCCAAAGCTTTCCTACCCCGCCAAGCTCTCCTACTACCCCAAGCTCTCCTACTCCCCCACGCTCTCCTACTCCACCAAGCTGTCCTACTCCCCCAAACTCTCCTACTCCCCCAAGTTCTCCTACTCCCCCAAGCTCTCCTACTCCCCCAAGCTCTCGTAATCCCCCAAGCTCTCGTAATCCCCCAAGCTCTCATCCTCCCCCAAGCTCTCATCCTCCCCCAAGCTCTCATCCTCCGGTAAGCTCCCCTCCTCTGGTATGATCTCCGAATCACCCTAACACTCCTACTCCCACAAGCTCTCCTACTCACACAAGCTGTCCTACTCCCCCAAGATCTCCTACTCCCCCAAGCTCTCCTACTTCCCCAAGCTCTCCTACTCCCCCAAGCTCTCCTACTCCCCCAAGCTCTCGTACTCCCCCAAGCTCTCCGACTCACCCAAGCTCTCCTACTCCCCCAAGCTCTCCTACTCCCCCAAGCTCTCCAACTCCCCCAAGCTCTCCTACTCCCCCAAGCTCTCCTACTCCCCCAAGCTCTCCTACTCCCCCCAAGCTCTCGTACTCCCCCAAGGTCTCGAACTCCCCCAAGCTCTCGTACTCCCCCAAGCTCTCGTAATCCCACAAGCTCTCCTCCTCCCCCAAGCTCTCCTCCTTCCCCAAGCTCTCCTCCTCCGGTATGATTTTCTAATCACACTAACGCTCCTCCTCCCCCAAGCTCTGCTACTCCCCCAAGCTCTCCTACCCCGCCAAGTTCTCCTACTCCCCCAAGCTCTCCTGCTCCCGCAAGCTCTCCTACTCCCTCAAGGTCTCCTACTCCAGTAAGCTCCTCTACTCCGCCATGCTCTCCTACTCCGGAACGCTCTCCTACTCCCCCAAGCTCTCCTAATCTGGTAAGCTCTCCTACTCCCGTAAGCTCTCCTACTCCCCCAAGCTCTCCTACTCCCCCAAGCTCTCCTACTCCCCCAAGCTCTCCTACTCCCCCAAGCTCTCCTACTCCCCCAAGCTCTCCGACACCAGTAAACTGTCCTACTCCAGTAAGCTCTCTGACTTCGGTAAGCTCTCCGACTCCCCCAAGCTCTCCTACTCCCCCAAGCTCTCCTACTCCCCCAAGCTCTCCTACTCCCCCAAGCTCTCCTACTCCCCCAAGCTCTCCTACTCCCCCAAGCTCTCCTACTCCCCCAAGCTCTCCTACTCCCCCAAGCTCTCCTACTCTACCAAGCTTTCCTACTCCCCCAAGCTCGCCTATTCCCCCAAGCTCTCCTACTCCCCCAAGCTCTCCTACTCCCCCAAGCTCTCCTACTCCCCCAAGCTCTCCTTCTCCCCCAAGCTCTCCTACTCCGGTAAGCTCTCCTACTCCGGTAAGCTCGCCTAATCCCCGAAGCTCTCCTACTCTTCCAAGCTCTCCGACACCGGTAAACTCTCCTACTCCGGTAAGCTCTCCTACTCCGCCAAGCTCTCCTACTCCCCCAAGCTCTCCTACTCCCCCAAGCTCTCCGAATCCGGTGAGCTATCCTACTCCGGTATGCTCTCCTACTCCCCCTAGCTCTCATACTCCCCCAAGCTCTCCTACTCCCTCAAGCTCTCCCACTCCACCAAGCTCTCCCACTCCACCAAGCTCTCCTACACCCCCAAGCTCTACTACTCCAGTAAGCTATCCTACTCCGGTAAGCTCTCCTACTCTCCCAAGCTCTCCTGCACCGCCAAGCTCTCCTACTCCCCCAAGCTCTCGTACTCCCCCAAGCTCTCCTACTCCCCAAGCTCTCCAACTCCCCAAAGCTCTCCAACTCCCCAAAGCTTTCCTACCCCGCCAAGCTCTCCTACTACCCCAAGCTCTCCTACTCCCCCACGCTCTCCTACTCCACCAAGCTGTCCTACTCCCCCAAACTCTCCTACTCCCCCAAGTTCTCCTACTCCCCCAAGCTCTCCTACTCCCCCAAGCTCTCGTAATCCCCCAAGCTCTCGTAATCCCCCAAGCTCTCATCCTCCCCCAAGCTCTCATCCTCCCCCAAGCTCTCATCCTCCGGTAAGCTCCCCTCCTCTGGTATGATCTCCGAATCACCCTAACACTCCTACTCCCACAAGCTCTCCTACTCACACAAGCTGTCCTACTCCCCCAAGATCTCCTACTCCCCCAAGCTCTCCTACTTCCCCAAGCTCTCCTACTCCCCCAAGCTCTCGTACACCCCCAAGCTCTCGTACTCCCCCAAGCTCTCCAACTCCCCCAAGCTCTCCTACTCCCCCAAGCTTTCCTACCCCGCCAAGCTCTCCTACTACCCCAAGCTCTCCTACTCCCCCAAGCTGTCCTACTCCCCCAAGCTGTCCTACTCCCCCAACTCTCCTACTCCCCCAAGTTCTCCTACTCCCCCAAGCTCTCCTACTCCCCCAAGCTCTCCTACTCCCCCAAGCTCTCCTCCTCCCCCAAGCTCTCCTCCTCCCCCAAGCTCGCAGCCTCCCCCAAGCTCTCAGCCTCCGGTAAGCTCTCCTCCTCTGGTATGATCTCCTAATCACCCTAACACTCCTACTCCCACAAGCTCTCCTAGTCACACAAGCTCTCCTACTCCCCCAAGATCTCCTACTCCCCCAAGCTCTCCTACTTCCCCAAGCTCTCCTACCCCGCCAAGCTCTCCTACTCCCCCAAGTTCTCCTACTCCACCAAGCTCTCCAACTCCCCCAAGCTCTCCTACGCCCACAAGCTCTCCTACTCACCCAAGCTCCCCTACTCCCCCAAGCTCTCCTACGCCCCCAAGCTCACCTACTCCCCCAAGCTCTCCTACTCCCCCAAGCTCTCCTACTCACCCAAGCTCTCCTACTCACCCAAGCTCAACTACTCCCCCAAGCTCTCCTACTCCCCCAAGCTCTCCGATTCCCCCAAGCTCTCCTACTCCCCCAAGCTCTACTACTCCGGTCAGCTCTCCTACTCCGGTAAGCTCGCCTCATCCCCGAAGCTGTCCTACTCTTCCAAGCTCTCCGACACCGGTAAACTCTCCTACTCCGGTAAGCTCTCCTACTCCGCCAAGCTCTCCTACTCCGCCAAGCTCTCCTACTCCCCCAATCTCTCCTACACCCCCAAGCTCTCCTACTCCCCCAAGCTCTCCTACTCCCCCAAGCTCTCCTACTCCCCCAAGCTCTCCTGCTCCCCAAAGCTCTACTACTCCGGTAAGCTATCCTACTCCGGTAAGCTCTCCTACTCGCCCAAGCTCTCCTACTCGCCCAAGCTCTCCTACTCCCCCAAGCTCTCCTACTCCCCCAAGCTCTCCTACTCCCCCAAGCCCTCCTACTCACCCAAGCTATCCTACTCCGGTAAGCTCTCCTACTCCGGTAAGCTCGCCTAATCCCCAAGCTCTCCTACTCTTCCAAGCTCTCCGACACCGGTAAACTCTTCTACTCCGGTAAGCTCTCCTACTCCGCCAAGCTCTCCTACTCCGCCAAGCTCTCCTACTCCCACAATCTCTCCTACTCCCCCAAGCTCTCCTACTACCCCAAGCTCTCCTACTCCCCCAAGCTCTCCTACTCCCCCAAGCTCTCCTACTCCCCCAAGCTCTCCTACTCCCCCAAGCTCTCCTACTCCCCCAAGCTCTACTATTCCGGTAAGCTGTCCTACTCCGGTAAGCTCTCCTACTCTCCCAAGCTCTCCTGCACCCACAAGCTCTCGTACTCCCCCAAGCTCTCGTACTCCCCCAAGCTCTCGTACTCCCCCAAGCTCTCGTAATACCCCAAGCTCTCCTCCTTCCCCAAGCTCTCCTCCTTCCCCAAGCTCTCCTCCTCCTTCAAGCTCTCCTCCTCCTTCAAGCCCTCCTCCTCCGGTATGATATCCTAATCACCCGAACACTCCTACACCCCCAAGCTCTCCTACTCCCCCAAGCTCTCCTACTCCCCCAAGCTCTCCTACCCCGCCAAGCTCTCGTACTCCCCCAAGCTCTCGTACTCCGCCAAGCTCTCGTACTCCCCCAAGATCTCGTATTCCCCCAAGCTCTCCTCTTCCCCAAAGCTCTCTTCCTCCCCCAAGCTCTCCTCCTCCGGTATGATTTCCTAATCACCCTAACGCTCCTACTCCCCCAAGCTCTCCTATTCCCCCAAGCTCTCCTACTCCCCCAAGCTCTCCTACTCCGCCAAGCTCTCCTACTCCCCCAAGCTCTCCTACTCCCCCAAGCTCTCCTAATACCCCAAGATCAACTACTCCAGTATGCTCCTCTACTCCGCCATGCTCTCCTACTCCGGAAAGCTCTCCTACTCCCCCAAGCTCTCCTAATCTGGTAAGTTCTCCTACTCCCGTAAGCTCTCCTACTCCCCCGAGCTCTCCTACTCCCCCAAGCTCTCCTACTCCCCCAAGCTCTCCTACTCCATTCTGATCGCATACTCCCCCAAGCTCTCCTACTCCGCCAAGCTCTCCGACACCAGTAAACTCTCCGACTCCAGTAAGCTCTCTGACTCCGGTAAGCTCTTCTACTCCTCCAAGCTCTCCTACTCCCCCAAGCTCTCCTACTCCCCCAAGCTCTCCTGCTCCTCCAAGCTCTCCTACTCACCCAAGCTCTCCTACCCCGCCAAGCTCTCCTACTCCCACAAGCTCTCCTACTCCCCCAAGCACTCCTGTGCCCCCAAGCTCTCCTACTCTGGTAAACTCTCCTACTCTCCCAAGCTCTCCTGCGCCCCCAAGTTCTCCTACTCCCCCAAGCTCTCCTACTCCCCCAAGCTCTCCTACTACCCCATGCTCTCCTACCCCGCCAAGCTCTCCTATTCCCCCAAGCTCTCCTACTCCCCCAAGCTCTCCTACTCCCCCAAGCTCTCCTACTCCCCCAAGCTCTCCTACTCCCCCAAGCTCTCCTACTCCCCCAAGCTCTCCTGCTCCTCCAAGCTCTCCTACTCACCCAAGCTCTCCTACTCCCCCAAGCTCTCCTACTCCCCCAAGCTCTCCTACTCCCCCAAGCTCTCCTACTCCCCCAAGCTCTCCTACTCCCCCAAGCTCTCCTACTCCAGTAAGCTCGCCTAATCCCCGAAGCTCTCCTACTCTTCCAAGCTCTCCGACACCGGTAAACTCTCCTACTCCGGTAAGCTCTCCTACTCCGCCAAGCTCTCCTACTCCGCCAAGCTCTCCTACTCCCCCAAGCTCTCCTACTCCCCCAAGCTCTCCTACTCCCCCAAGCTCTCGTACTCCCCCAAGCTCTCCGACTCCCCCAAGCTCTCCTACTCCCCCAAGCTCTCCTACTCCCCCAAGCTCTCCAACTCCCCCAAGCTCTCCTACTCCCCCAAGCTCTCCGACTCCCCCAAGCTCTCCTACTCCCCCCAAGCTCTCGTACTCCCCCAAGGTCTCGAACTCCCCCAAGCTCTCGTACTCCCCCAAGCTCTCGTAATCCCACAAGCTCTCCTCCTCCCCCAAGCTCTCCTCCTTCCCCAAGCTCTCCTCCTCCGGTATGATTTTCTAATCACACTAACGCTCCTCCTCCCCCAAGCTCTGCTACTCCCCCAAGCTCTCCTACCCCGCCAAGTTCTCCTACTCCCCCAAGCTCTCCTGCTCCCGCAAGCTCTCCTACTCCCTCAAGGTCTCCTACTCCCCCAAGCTCTCGTACTCCCCAAGCTCTCCTACTCCCCCAAGCTCTCCTACTCCAGTAAGCTCCTCTACTCCGCCATGCTCTCCTACTCCGGAACGCTCTCCTACTCCCCCAAGCTCTCCTAATCTGGTAAGCTCTCCTACTCCCGTAAGCTCTCCTACTCCCCCAAGCTCTCCTACTCCCCCAAGCTCTCCTACTCCCCCAAGCTCTCCTACTCCCCCAAGCTCTCCTACTCCCCCAAGCTCTCCGACACCAGTAAACTGTCCTACTCCAGTAAGCTCTCTGACTTCGGTAAGCTCTCCGACTCCCCCAAGCTCTCCTACTCCCCCAAGCTCTCCTACTCCCCCAAGCTCTCCTACTCCCCCAAGCTCTCCTACTCCCCCAAGCTCTCCTACTCCCCCAAGCTCTCCTACTCCCCCAAGCTCTCCTACTCTACCAAGCTTTCCTACTCCCCCAAGCTCGCCTATTCCCCCAAGCTCTCCTACTCCCCCAAGCTCTCCTACTCCCCCAAGCTCTCCTACTCCCCCAAGCTCTCCTTCTCCCCCAAGCTCTCCTACTCCGGTAAGCTCTCCTACTCCGGTAAGCTCGCCTAATCCCCGAAGCTCTCCTACTCTTCCAAGCTCTCCGACACCGGTAAACTCTCCTACTCCGGTAAGCTCTCCTACTCCGCCAAGCTCTCCTACTCCCCCAAGCTCTCCTACTCCCCCAAGCTCTCCGAATCCGGTGAGCTATCCTACTCCGGTATGCTCTCCTACTCCCCCTAGCTCTCATACTCCCCCAAGCTCTCCTACTCCCTCAAGCTCTCCCACTCCACCAAGCTCTCCCACTCCACCAAGCTCTCCTACACCCCCAAGCTCTACTACTCCAGTAAGCTATCCTACTCCGGTAAGCTCTCCTACTCTCCCAAGCTCTCCTGCACCGCCAAGCTCTCCTACTCCCCCAAGCTCTCGTACTCCCCCAAGCTCTCCTACTCCCCAAGCTCTCCAACTCCCCAAAGCGCTCCAACTCCCCAAAGCTTTCCTACCCCGCCAAGCTCTCCTACTACCCCAAGCTCTCCTACTCCCCCACGCTCTCCTACTCCACCAAGCTGTCCTACTCCCCCAAACTCTCCTACTCCCCCAAGTTCTCCTACTCCCCCAAGCTCTCCTACTCCCCCAAGCTCTCGTAATCCCCCAAGCTCTCGTAATCCCCCAAGCTCTCATCCTCCCCCAAGCTCTCATCCTCCCCCAAGCTCTCATCCTCCGGTAAGCTCCCCTCCTCTGGTATGATCTCCGAATCACCCTAACACTCCTACTCCCACAAGCTCTCCTACTCACACAAGCTGTCCTACTCCCCCAAGATCTCCTACTCCCCCAAGCTCTCCTACTTCCCCAAGCTCTCCTACTCCCCCAAGCTCTCGTACACCCCCAAGCTCTCGTACTCCCCCAAGCTCTCCAACTCCCCCAAGCTCTCCTACTCCCCCAAGCTTTCCTACCCCGCCAAGCTCTCCTACTACCCCAAGCTCTCCTACTCCCCCAAGCTGTCCTACTCCCCCAAGCTGTCCTACTCCCCCAACTCTCCTACTCCCCCAAGTTCTCCTACTCCCCCAAGCTCTCCTACTCCCCCAAGCTCTCCTACTCCCCCAAGCTCTCCTCCTCCCCCAAGCTCTCCTCCTCCCCCAAGCTCGCAGCCTCCCCCAAGCTCTCAGCCTCCGGTAAGCTCTCCTCCTCTGGTATGATCTCCTAATCACCCTAACACTCCTACTCCCACAAGCTCTCCTAGTCACACAAGCTCTCCTACTCCCCCAAGATCTCCTACTCCCCCAAGCTCTCCTACTTCCCCAAGCTCTCCTACCCCGCCAAGCTCTCCTACTCCCCCAAGTTCTCCTTCTCCCCCAAGCTCTCCAACTCCCCCAAGCTCTCCTACGCCCACAAGCTCTCCTACTCACCCAAGCTCCCCTACTCCCCCAAGCTCTCCTACGCCCCCAAGCTCACCTACTCCCCCAAGCTCTCCTACTCCCCCAAGCTCTCCTACTCACCCAAGCTCTCCTACTCACCCAAGCTCAACTACTCCCCCAAGCTCTCCTACTCCCCCAAGCTCTCCGATTCCCCCAAGCTCTCCTACTCCCCCAAGCTCTACTACTCCGGTCAGCTCTCCTACTCCGGTAAGCTCGCCTCATCCCCGAAGCTGTCCTACTCTTCCAAGCTCTCCGACACCGGTAAACTCTCCTACTCCGGTAAGCTCTCCTACTCCGCCAAGCTCTCCTACTCCGCCAAGCTCTCCTACTCCGCCAATCTCTCCTACACCCCCAAGCTCTCCTACTCCCCCAAGCTCTCCTACTCCCCCAAGCTCTCCTACTCCCCCAAGCTCTCCTGCTCCCCAAAGCTCTACTACTCCGGTAAGCTATCCTACTCCGGTAAGCTCTCCTACTCTCCCAAGCTCTCCTACTCGCCCAAGCTCTCCTACTCCCCCAAGCTCTCCTACTCCCCCAAGCTCTCCTACTCCCCCAAGCCCTCCTACTCCCCCAAGCTATCCTACTCCGGTAAGCTCTCCTACTCCGGTAAGCTCGCCTAATCCCCAAGCTCTCCTACTCTTCCAAGCTCTCCGACACCGGTAAACTCTTCTACTCCGGTAAGCTCTCCTACTCCGCCAAGCTCTCCTACTCCCACAATCTCTCCTACTCCCCCAAGCTCTCCTACTACCCCAAGCTCTCCTACTACCCCAAGCTCTCCTACTCCCCCAAGCTCTCCTACTCCCCCAAGCTCTCCTACTCCCCCAAGCTCTCCTACTCCCCCAAGCTCTCCTACTCCCCCAAGCTCTCCTACTCCCCCAAGCTCTACTATTCCGGTAAGCTGTCCTACTCCGGTAAGCTCTCCTACTCTCCCAAGCTCTCCTGCACCCACAAGCTCTACTACACCCCCAAGCTCTCGTACTCCCCCAAGCTCTCGTACTCCCCCAAGCTCTCGTACTCCCCCAAGCTCTCGTAATACCCCAAGCTCTCGTAATACCCCAAGCTCTCCTCCTTCCCCAAGCTCTCCTCCTCCTTCAAGCTCTCCTCCTCCTTCAAGCCCTCCTCCTCCGGTATGATCTCCTAATCACCCGAACACTCCTACACCCCCAAGCTCTCCTACTCCCCCAAGCTCTCCTACTCCCCCAAGCTCTCCTACCCCGCCAAGCTCTCGTACTCCCCCAAGCTCTCGTACTCCGCCAAGCTCTCGTACTCCCCCAAGATCTCGTATTCCCCCAAGCTCTCCTCTTCCCCAAAGCTCTCTTCCTCCCCCAAGCTCTCCTCCTCCGGTATGATTTCCTAATCACCCTAACGCTCCTACTCCCCCAAGCTCTCCTATTCCCCCAAGCTCTCCTACTCCCCCAAGCTCTCCTACTCCGCCAAGCTCTCCTACTCCGCCAAGCTCTCCAACTCCCCCAAGCTCTCCTAATACCCCAAGATCAACTACTCCAGTATGCTCCTCTACTCCGCCATGCTCTCCTACTCCGGAAAGCTCTCCTACTCCCCCAAGCTCTCCTAATCTGGTAAGTTCTCCTACTCCCGTAAGCTCTCCTACTCCCCCGAGCTCTCCTACTCCCCCAAGCTCTCCTACTCCCCCAAGCTCTCCTACTCCATTCTGATCGCATACTCCCCCAAGCTCTCCTACTCCGCCAAGCTCTCCGACACCAGTAAACTCTCCGACTCCAGTAAGCTCTCTGACTCCGGTAAGCTCTTCTACTCCTCCAAGCTCTCCTACTCCCCCAAGCTCTCCTACTCCCCCAAGCTCTCCTGCTCCTCCAAGCTCTCCTACTCACCCAAGCTCTCCTACCCCGCCAAGCTCTCCTACTCCCACAAGCTCTCCTACTCCCCCAAGCACTCCTGTGCCCCCAAGCTCTCCTACTCTGGTAAACTCTCCTACTCTCCCAAGCTCTCCTGCACCCCCAAGTTCTCCTACTCCCCCAAGCTCTCCTACTCCCCCAAGCTCTCCTACTACCCCATGCTCTCCTACCCCGCCAAGCTCTCCTATTCCCCCAAGCTCTCCTACTCCCCCAAGCTCTCCTACTCCCCCAAGCTCTCCTACTCCCCCAAGCTCTCCTACTCCCCCAAGCTCTCCTACTCCCCCAAGCTCTCCTGCTCCTCCAAGCTCTCCTACTCACCCAAGCTCTCCTACTCCCCCAAGCTCTCCTACTCCCCCAAGCTTTCCTACTCCCCCAAGCTCTCCTACTCCCCCAAGCTCTCCTACTCCCCCAAGCTCTCCTACTCCCCCAAGCTCTCCTACTCCAGTAAGCTCGCCTAATCCCCGAAGCTCTCCTACTCTTCCAAGCTCTCCGACACCGGTAAACTCTCCTACTCCGGTAAGCTCTCCTACTCCGCCAAGCTCTCCTACTCCGCCAAGCTCTCCTACTCCCCCAAGCTCTCCTACTCCCCCAAGCTCTCCTCCCCCGCCAAGCTCTCGTACTCCCCCAAGCTCTCGTACTCCTCCAAGCTCTCGTACTCCCCCAAGATCTCGTATTCCCCCAAGCTCTCCTCCTCCCCAAAGCTCTCCTACTCTCCCAAGCTCTCCTCCTCCGGTATGATTTCCTAATCACCCGAACGCTCCTACTCCCCCAAGCTCTCCTATTCCCCCAAGCTCTCCTACTCCCCCAAGCTCTCCTACTCCGCCAAGCTCTCCTACTCCCCCAAGCTCTCCTACTCCCCCAAGCTCTCCTAATACCCCAAGCTCAACTACTCCAGTATGCTCCTCTACTCCGCCATACTCTCCTACTCCGGAAAGCTCTCCGACTCCCCCAAGCTCTCCTAATCTGGTAAGCTCTCCTACTCCCGTAAGCTCTTCTACTCCCCCGAGCTCTCCTACTCCCCCAAGCTCTCCTACTCCCCCAAGCTCTCCTACTCCGGTAAGCTCTCCTACTCCGGTAAGCTCGCCTAATCCCCGAAGCTCTCCTACTCTTCCAAGCTCTCCGACACCGGTAAACTCTCCTACTCCGGTAAGCTCTACTACTCCGCCAAGCTCTCCGACTCCGCCAAGCTCTCCTACTCCCCCAATCTCTCCTACTCCCCCAAGCTCTCCTACTCCCCCAAGCTCTCCTACTCCCCCAAGCTCTCCTGCTCCCCCAAGCTCTCCTACTCCCCCAAGCTCTCCTACTCCCCCAAGCTCTGCTACTCCCCAAAGCTCTACTATTCCGGTAAGCTGTCCTACTCCGGTAAGCTCTCCTACTCTCCCAAGCTCTCCTGCACCCACAAGCTCTACTACTCCCCCAAGCTCTCGTACTCCCCCAAGCTCTCGTACTCCCCCAAGCTCTCGTACTCCCCAAGCTCTCGTAATACCCCAAGCTCTCCTCCTCCCCCAAGCTCTCCTCCTCCTTCAAGCTCTCCTCCTCCGGTAAGCCCTCCTCCTCCGGTATGATCTCCTAATCACCCGAACACTCCTACACCCCCAAGCTCTCCTACTCCCCCAAGCTCTCCTACTCCCCCAAGCTCTCCTACTCCCCCAAGCTCTCCTACTCCCCCAAGCTCTCCTACTACCCCAAGCTCTCCTACTACCCCAAGCTCTCCTACCCCGCCAAGCTCTCCTATTCCCCCAAGCTCTCCTACTCCCCCAAGCTCTCCTACTCCCCCAAGCTCTCCTACTCCCCCAAGCTCTCCTACTCCCCCAAGCTCTCCTACTCCCCCAAGCTCTCCTACTCCCCCAAGCTCTCCTACTCCCCCAAGCTCAACTACTCCAGTATGCTCCTCTACTCCGCCATGCTCTCCTACTCCGGAAAGCTCTCCTACTCCCCCAAGCTCTCCTAATCTGGTAAGCTCTCCTACTCCCGTAAGCTCTCCTACTCCCCCGAGCTCTCCTACTCCCCCAAGCTCTCCTACTCCCCCAAGCTCTCCTACTCCATTCTGATCGCATACTCCCCCAAGCTCTCCTACTCCCCCAAGCTCTCCGACACCAGTAAACTCTCCGACTCCAGTAAGCTCTCTGACTCCGGTAAGCTCTCCGACTCCCCCAAGCTCTCCGACTCCCCCAAGCTCTCCGACTCCCCCAAGCTCTCCGACTCCCCCAAGCTCTCCGACTCCCCCAAGCTCTCCGACTCCCCCAAGCTCTCCGACTCCCCCAAGCTCTCCTACTCCCCCAAGCTCTCCTACTCCCCCAAGCTCTCCTACTCCCCCAAGCTCTCCTGCTCCCCCAAGCTCTCCTACTCACCCAAGCTCTCCTACTCCCCCAAGCGCTCCTATTCCCCAAGCTATCCTACTCCCCCAAGCTCTCCTGCTCCCCCAAGCTCTCCTACTCCCCCAAGCTCTCCTACTCCGGTAAGCTCTCCTACTCCAGTAAGCTCGCCTAATCCCCGAAGCTCTCCTACTCTTCCAAACTCTCCGACACCGGTAAACTCTCCTACTCCGGTAAGCTCTCCTACTCCGCCAAGCTCTCCTACTCCGCCAAGCTCTCCATCTCCCCCAATCTCTCCTGCTCCCCCAAGCTCTCCTACTCCCCCAAGCTCTCCTACTCCCCCAAGCACTCCTACTCCCCCAAGCACTCCTACTCCCCCAAGCTCTCCTACTCCTCCAAGCTCTCTTACTCCCCAAAGCTCTACTACTCCGGTAAGCTATCCTACTCCGGTAAGCTCTCCTACTCACCCAAGCTCTCCTACTCCCCCAAGCTCTCCTACTCCCCCAAGCTCTCCTGCTCCCCCAAGCTCTCCTGCTCCCCCAAGCTCTCCTACTCCCCCAAGCTCTCCTACTCCGGTAAGCTCTCGTACTCCGGTAAGCTCGCCTAATCCCCGAAGCTCTCCTACTCTTCCAAGCTCTCCGGCACCGGTAAACTCTCCTACTCCGGTAAGCTCTCCTACTCCGCCAAGCTCTCCTACTCCCCCAAGCTCTCCTACTCCCCCAAGCTCTCCTACTCCCCCAAGCTCTCCTACTCCCCCAAGCTCTCCTACTCCCCCAAGCTCTCCTACTCCCCCAAGCTCTCCTACTCCCCCAAGCTCTCCTACTCCGCCAAGCTCTCCTACTCCGCCAAGCTCTCCTACTCCCCCAAGCTCTACTACTCCGGTATGCTATCCTACTCCGGTAAGCTCTCCTACTCTCCCAAGCTCTCCTGCACCCCCAAGCTCTCCTACTCCCCCAACTCTCGTACTCCCCCAAGCTCTCGTACTTCCTCAAGCTCTCGTACTCCCCAAGCTCTCGTAATCCACAAAGCTCTCCTCCTCCCCCAAGCTCTCCTCCTCCTTCAAGCTCTCCTCCTCCGGTAAGCCCTCCTCCTCTGGTTTGATCTCCTAATCACCCTAACACTCCTACACCCCCAAGTTCTCCTACTCCCCCAAGCTCTCCTACTCGCCCAAGCTCTCCTACCCCGCCAGGCTCTCCTACTCGGGTAAGCTCTTCTATTCCAGGAAGCTCTCCTTCTCTCCCAAACTCTCCTATTCAAGTCAGCATGCCTACTCTCCCAAGCTCTCCTGCGCCCCCAAGCTCTCATACTCCGGTAAGCACTCCTACTCTCCCAAGCACTCCGACACCCCCAAGTTCTCCTACTCACCCAAGCTCTCGTACTCCCCAAAACTCTCGTAATCCCCCAAGCTCTCCTCCTCCCATAAGCACTCCTCCTACTTCCAGCTCTCCACCTCCGGTAAGCCCTCCTCTTCCAGTATGATCTCCAAATCACCATAACACTCCTACTCCCCCAAGCTCTCATACTCACCCAAGCTCTCCTACTCCCCCAAGCTCTCCTACTCCCCCAAGCTCTCCTACTCCCCCAAGCTCTCCTACTCCCCCAAGCTCTCCTACCCCGCCAAGCTCTCCTACTCCCACAAGCTCTCCTACTCCCCCAAGCACTCCTGTGCCCCCAAGCTCTCCTACTCTGGTAAACTCTCCTACTCTCCCAAGCTCTCCTGCACCCCCAAGTTCTCCTACTCCCCCAAGCTCTCCTACTCCCCCAAGCTCTCCTACTACCCCATGCTCTCCTACCCCGCCAAGCTCTCCTACTCACCCAAGCTCTCCTACTCCCCCAAGCTCTCCTACTCCCCCAAGCTTTCCTACTCCCCCAAGCTCTCCTACTCCCCCAAGCTCTCCTACTCCCCCAAGCTCTCCTACTCCGGTAAGCTCTCCTACTCCAGTAAGCTCGCCTAATCCCCGAAGCTCTCCTACTCTTCCAAGCTCTCCGACACCGGTAAACTCTCCTGCTCCGGTAAGCTCTCCTACTCCGCCAAGCTCTCCTACTCCGCCAAGCTCTCCTACTCCGCCAAGCTCTCCTACTCCGCCAAGCTCTCCTGCTCCCCCAAGCTCTCCTGCTCCCCAAGCTCTCCTACTCCCCCAAGCTCTCCTACTCCCCCAAGCTCTCCTGCTCCCCAAAGCTCTACTACTCCGGTAAGCTATCCTACTCCGGTAAGCTCTCCTACTCTCCCAAGCTCCCCGACTCTCCCAAGCTCTCCTACTCCCCCAAGCTCTCCTACTCACCCAAGCTCTCCTACTCCCCCAAGCTCTCCTACTCCCCCAAGCTCTCCTGCTCCCCCAAGCTCTCCTACTCCCCCAAGCTCTCCTACTCCCCCAAGCTCTCCTACTCCGGTAAGCTCTCCTACTCCGGTAAGCTCGCCTAATCCCCGAAGCTCTCCTACTCTTCCAAGCTCTTCGACACCGGTAAACTCTTCTACTCCGGTAAGCTCTACTACTCCGCCAAGCTCTCCGACTCCGCCAAGCTCTCCTACTCCCCCAATCTATCCTACTCCCCCAAGCTCTCATACTCCCCCAAGCTCTCCTACTCCCCCAAGCTCTCCTACTCCCCCAAGCTCTCCTACTCCCCCAAGCTCTCCTACTCCCCCAAGCTCTCCTACTCCCCCAAGCTCTCCTACTCCCCCAAGCTCTGCTACTCCCCAAAGCTCTACTATTCCGGTAAGCTGTCCTACTCCGGTAAGCTCTCCTACTCTCCCAAGCTCTCCTGCACCCACAAGCTCTACTACTCCCCCAAGCTCTCGTACTCCCCCAAGCTCTCGTACTCCCCCAAGCTCTCGTACTCCCCCAAGCTCTCGTAATACCCCAAGCTCTCCTCCTCCCCCAAGCTCTCCTCCTCCTTCAAGCTCTCCTCCTCCGGTACGCCCTCCTCCTCCGGTATGATCTCCTAATCACCCGAACACTCCTACACCCCCAAGCTCTCCTACTCCCCCAAGCTCTCCTACTCCCCCAAGCTCTCCTCCCCCGCCAAGCTCTCGTACTCCCCCAAGCTCTCGTACTCCTCCAAGCTCTCGTACTCCCCCAAGATCTCGTATTCCCCCAAGCTCTCCTCCTCCCCAAAGCTCTCTTCCTCCCCCAAGCTCTCCTCCTCCGGTATGATTTCCTAATCACCCGAACGCTCCTACTCCCCCAAACTCTCCTATTCCCCCAAGCTCTCCTACTCCCCCAAGCTCTCCTACTCCGCCAAGCTCTCCTACTCCCCCAAGCTCTCCTACTCCCCCAAGCTCTCCTAATACCCCAAGCTCAACTACTCCAGTATGCTCCTCTACTCCGCCATGCTCTCCTACTCCGGAAAGCTCTCCGACTCCCCCAAGCTCTCCTAACCTGGTAAGCTCTCCTACTCCCGTAAGCTCTTCTACTCCCCCGAGCTCTCCTACTCCCCCAAGCTCTCCTACTCCCCCAAGCTCTCCTACTCCGGTAAGCTCTCCTACTCCGGTAAGCTCGCCTAATCCCCGAAGCTCTCCTACTCTTCCAAGCTCTCCGACACCGGTAAACTCTCCTACTCCGGTAAGCTCTACTACTCCGCCAAGCTCTCCGACTCCGCCAAGCTCTCCTACTCCCCCAATCTCTCCTACTCCCCCAAGCTCTCCTACTCCCCCAAGCTCTCCTGCTCCCCCAAGCTCTCCTACTCCCCCAAGCTCTCCTACTCCCCCAAGCACTCCTACTCCCCCAAGCTCTGCTACTCCCCAAAGCTCTACTATTCCGGTAAGCTGTCCTACTCCGGTAAGCTCTCCTACTCTCCCAAGCTCTACTGCACCCACAAGCTCTACTACTCCCCCAAGCTCTCGTACTCCCCCAAGCTCTCGTACTCCCCCAAGCTCTCGTATTCCTCAAGCTCTCGTAATACCCCAAGCTCTCCTCCTCCCCCAAGCTCTCCTCCTCCTTCAAGCTCTCCTCCTCCGGTAAGCCCTCCTCCTCCGGTATGATCTCCTAATCACCCGAACACTCCTACACCCCCAAGCTCTCCTACTTCCCCAAGCTCTCCTACTCCCCCAAGCTCTCCTACTCCCCCAAGCTCTCCTACTCCCCCAAGCTCTCCTACTACCCCAAGCTCTCCTACTACCCCAAGCTCTCCTACTACCCCAAGCTCTCCTACTACCCCAAGCTCTCCTACTACCCCAAGCTCTCCTACCCCGCCAAGCTCTCCTATTCCCCCAAGCTCTCCTACTCCCCCAAGCTCTCCTACTCCCCCAAGCTCTCCTACTCCCCCAAGCTCTCCTACTCCCCCAAGCTCTCCTACTCCCCCAAGCTCTCCTACTCCCCCAAGCTCAACTACTCCCCCAAGCTCAACTACTCCAGTATGCTCCTCTACTCCGCCATGCTCTCCTACTCCCCCAAGCTCTCCTAATCTGGTAAGCTCTCCTACTCCCGTAAGCTCTCCTACACCCCCGAGCTCTCCTACTCCCCCAAGCTCTCCTACTCCCCCAAGCTCTCCTACTCCATTCTGATCGCATACTCCCCCAAGCTCTCTTACTCCCCCAAGCTCTCCGACTCCAGTAAGCTCTCTGACTCCGGTAAGCTCTCCGACTCCCCCAAGCTCTCCGACTCCCCCAAGCTCTCCGACTCCCCCAAGCTCTCCGACTCCCCCAAGCTCTCCGACTCCCCCAAGCTCTCCGACTCCCCCAAGCTCTCCGACTCCCCCAAGCTCTCCGACTCCCCCAAGCTCTCCGACTCCCCCAAGCTCTCCGACTCCCCCAAGCTCTCCGACTCCCCCAAGCTCTCCTACTCCCCCAAGCTCTCCTACTCCCCCAAGCTCTCCTACTCCCCCAAGCTCTCCTGCTCCCCCAAGCTCTCCTACTCACCCAAGCTCTCCTACTCCCCCAAGCGCTCCTATTCCCCAAGCTATCCTACTCCCCCAAGCTCTCCTACTCCCCCAAGCTCTCCTACTCCCCCAAGCTCTCCTGCTCCTCCAAGCTCTCCTACTCACCCAAGCTCTCCTACTCCCCCAAGCTCTCCTACACCCCCAAGCTTTCCTACTCCCCCAAGCTCTCCTACTCCCCCAAGCTCTCCTACTCCCCCAAGCTCTCCTACTCCGGTAAGCTCTCCTACTCCAGTAAGCTCGCCTAATCCCCGAAGCTCTCCTACTCTTCCAAGCTCTCCGACACCGGTAAACTCTCCTGCTCCGGTAAGCTCTCCTACTCCGCCAAGCTCTCCTACTCCGCCAAGCTCTCCTTCTCCCCCAATCTCTCCTGCTCCCCCAAGCTCTCCTACACCCCAAGCTCTCCTACTCCCCCAAGCTCTCCTACTCCCCCAAGCTCTCCTACTCCCCCAAGCTCTCCTGCTCCCCAAAGCTCTACTACTCCGGTAAGCTATCCTACTCCGGTAAGCTCTCCTACTCTCCCAAGCTCCCCGACTCGCCCAAGCTCTCCTACTCCCCCAAGCTCTCCTACTCACCCAAGCTCTCCTACTCCCCCAAGCTCTCCTACTCCCCCAAGCTCTCCTGCTCCCCCAAGCTCTCCTATTCCCCCAAGCTCTCCTACTCCCCCAAGCTCTCCTACTCCCCCAAGCTCTCCTACTCCGGTAAGCTCTCCTACTCCGGTAAGCTCGCCTAATCCCCGAAGCTCTCCTACTCTTCCAAGCTCTTCGACACCGGTAAACTCTTCTACTCCGGTAAGCTCTACTACTCCGCCAAGCTCTCCGACTCCGCCAAGCTTTCCTACTCCCCCAATCTATCCTACTCCCCCAAGCTCTCCTACTCCCCCAAGCTCTCCTACTCCCCCAAGCTCTCCTACTCCCCCAAGCTCTCCTACTCCCCCAAGCTCTCCTACTCCCCCAAGCTCTCCTACTCCCCCAAGCTCTGCTACTCCCCAAAGCTCTACTATTCCGGTAAGCTGTCCTACTCCGGTAAGCTCTCCTACTCTCCCAAGCTCTCCTGCACCCACAAGCTCTACTACTCCCCCAAGCTCTCGTACTCCCCCAAGCTCTCGTACTCCCCCAAGCTCTCGTACTCCCCAAGCTCTCGTAATACCCCAAGCTCTCCTCCTCCCCCAAGCTCTCCTCCTCCTTCAAGCTCTCCTCCTCCGGTACGCCCTCCTCCTCCGGTATGATCTCCTAATCACCCGAACACTCCTACACCCCCAAGCTCTCCTACTCCCCCAAGCTCTCCTACTCCCCCAAGCTCTCCTCCCCCGCCAAGCTCTCGTACTCCCCCAAGCTCTCGTACTCCTCCAAGCTCTCGTACTCCCCCAAGATCTCGTATTCCCCCAAGCTCTCCTCCTCCCCAAAGCTCTCTTCCTCCCCCAAGCTCTCCTCCTCCGGTATGATTTCCTAATCACCCGAACGCTCCTACTCCCCCAAACTCTCCTATTCCCCCAAGCTCTCCTACTCCCCCAAGCTCTCCTACTCCGCCAAGCTCTCCTACTCCCCCAAGCTCTCCTACTCCCCCAAGCTCTCCTAATACCCCAAGCTCAACTACTCCAGTATGCTCCTCTACTCCGCCATGCTCTCCTACTCCGGAAAGCTCTCCGACTCCCCCAGGCTCTCCTAATCTGGTAAGCTCTCCTACTCCCGTAAGCTCTTCTACTCCCCCGAGCTCTCCTACTCCCCCAAGCTCTCCTACTCCCCCAAGCTCTCCTACTCCGGTAAGCTCTCCTACTCCGGTAAGCTCGCCTAATCCCCGAAGCTCTCCTACTCTTCCAAGCTCTCCGACACCGGTAAACTCTCCTACTCCGGTAAGCTCTACTACTCCGCCAAGCTCTCCGACTCCGCCAAGCTCTCCTACTCCCCCAATCTCTCCTACTCCCCCAAGCTCTCCTGCTCCCCCAAGCTCTCCTACTCCCCCAAGCTCTCCTACTCCCCCAAGCTCTGCTACTCCCCAAAGCTCTACTATTCCGGTAAGCTGTCCTACTCCGGTAAGCTCTCCTACTCTCCCAAGCTCTACTGCACCCACAAGCTCTACTACTCCCCCAAGCTCTCGTACTCCCCCAAGCTCTCGTACTCCCCCAAGCTCTCGTACTCCCCAAGCTCTCGTAATACCCCAAGCTCTCCTCCTCCCCCAAGCTCTCCTCCTCCTTCAAGCTCTCCTCCTCCGGTAAGCCCTCCTCCTCCGGTATGATCTCCTAATCACCCGAACACTCCTACACCCCCAAGCTCTCCTACTTCCCCAAGCTCTCCTACTCCCCCAAGCTCTCCTACTCCCCCAAGCTAACCTACTCCCCCAAGCTCTCCTACTCCCCCAAGCTCTCCTACTACCCCAAGCTCTCCTACTACCCCAAGCTCTCCTACCCCGCCAAGCTCTCCTATTCCCCCAAGCTCTCCTACTCCCCCAAGCTCTCCTACTCCCCCAAGCTCTCCTACTCCCCCAAGCTCTCCTACTCCCCCAAGCTCTCCTACTCCCCCAAGCTCTCCTACTCCTCCAAGCTCAACTACTCCCCCAAGCTCAACTACTCCAGTATGCTCCTCTACTCCGCCATGCTCTCCTACTCCGGAAAGCTCTCCTACTCCCCCAAGCTCTCCTAATCTGGTAAGCTCTCCTACTCCCGTAAGCTCTCCTACTCCCCCGAGCTCTCCTACTCCCCCAAGCTCTCCTACTCCCCCAAGCTCTCCTACTCCATTCTGATCGCATACTCCCCCAAGCTCTCTTACTCCCCCAAGCTCTCCGACACCAGTAAACTCTCCGACTCCAGTAAGCTCTCTGACTCCGGTAAGCTCTCCGACTCCCCCAAGCTCTCCGACTCCCCCAAGCTCTCCGACTCCCCCAAGCTCTCCGACTCCCCCAAGCTCTCCGACTCCCCCAAGCTCTCCGACTCCCCCAAGCTCTCCGACTCCCCCAAGCTCTCCGACTCCCCCAAGCTCTCCGACTCCCCCAAGCTCTCCGACTCCCCCAAGCTCTCCTACTCCCCCAAGCTCTCCTACTCCCCCAAGCTCTCCTGCTCCCCCAAGCTCTCCTACTCACCCAAGCGCTCCTATTCCCCAAGCTATCCTACTCCCCCAAGCTCTCCTGCTCCCCCAAGCTCTCCTACTCCCCCAAGCTCTCCTACTCCGGTAAGCTCTCCTACTCCAGTAAGCTCGCCTAATCCCCGAAGCTCTCCTACTCTTCCAAACTCTCCGACACCGGTAAACTCTCCTACTCCGGTAAGCTCTCCTACTCCGGTAAGCTCTCCTACTCCGCCAAGCTCTCCATCTCCCCCAATCTCTCCTGCTCCCCCAAGCTCTCCTACTCCCCCAAGCTCTCCTACTCCCCCAAGCACTCCTACTCCCCCAAGCACTCCTACTCCCCCAAGCTCTCCTACTCCCCCAAGCTCTCTTACTCCCCAAAGCTCTACTACTCCGGTAAGCTATCCTACTCCGGTAAGCTCTCCTACTCACCCAAGCTCTCCTACTCCCCCAAGCTCTCCTCCTCCCCCACGCTCTCCTGCTCCCCCAAGCTCTCCTGCTCCCCCAAGCTCTCCTACTCCCCCAAGCTCTCCTACTCCGGTAAGCTCTCGTACTCCGGTAAGCTCGCCTAATCCCCGAAGCTCTCCTACTCTTCCAAGCTCTCCGGCACCGGTAAACTCTCCTACTCCGGTAAGCTCTCCTACTCCGCCAAGCTCTCCTACTCCGCCAAGCTCTCCTACTCCCCCAATCTATCCTACTCCCCCAAGCTCTCCTACTCCCCCAAGCTCTCCTACTCCCCCAAGCTCTCCTACTCCGCCAAGCTCTCCTACTCCGCCAAGCTCTCCTACTCCCCCAAGCTCTCCTACTCCGGTATGCTATCCTACTCCGGTAAGCTCTCCTACTCTCCCAAGCTCTCCTGCACCCCCAAGCTCTCCTACTCCCCCAACTCTCGTACTCCCCCAAGCTCTCGTACTCCCCCAAGCTCTCGTACTCCCCAAGCTCTCGTAATCCACAAAGCTCTCCTCCTCCCCCAAGCTCTCCTCCTCCTTCAAGCTCTCCTCCTCCGGTAAGCCCTCCTCCTCTGGTATGATCTCCTAATCACCCTAACACTCCTACACCCCCAAGTTCTCCTACTCCCCCAAGCTCTCCTACTCCCCCAAGCTCTCCTACCCCGCCAGGCTCTCCTACTCGGGTAAGCTCTTCTACTCCAGGAAGCTCTCCTTCTCTCCCAAACTCTCCTATTCAAGTCAGCATGCCTACTCTCCCAAGCTCTCCTGCGCCCCCAAGCTCTCATACTCCGGTAAGCACTCCTACTCTCCCAAGCTCTCCGACACCCCCAAGTTCTCCTACTCCCCCAAGCTCTCGTACTCCCCAAAACTCTCGTAATCCCCCAAGCTCTCCTCCTCCCCCAAGCACTCCTCCTACTTCCAGCTCTCCACCTCCGGTAAGCCCTCCTCTTCCAGTATGATCTCCAAATCACCATAACACTCCTACTCCCCCAAGCTCTCATACTCACCCAAGCTCTCCTACTCCCCCAAGCTCTCCTACTCCCCCAAGCTCTCCTACTCCCCCAAGCTCTCCTACTCCCCCAAGCTCTCCTACCCCGCCAAGCTCTCCTACTCCCACAAGCTCTCCTACTCCCCCAAGCACTCCTGTGCCCCCAAGCTCTCCTACTCTGGTAAACTCTCCTACTCTCCCAAGCTCTCCTGCACCCCCAAGTTCTCCTACTCCCCCAAGCTCTCCTACTCCCCCAAGCTCTCCTACTACCCCAAGCTCTCCTACCCCGCCAAGCTCTCCTATTCCCCCAAGCTCTCCTACTCCCCCAAGCTCTCCTACTCCCCCAAGCTCTCCTACTCCCCCAAGCTCTCCTACTCCCCCAAGCTCTCCTACTCCCCCAAGCTCTCCTACTTCCCCAAGCTCAACTACTCCAGTATGCTCCTCTACTCCGCCATGCTCTCCTACTCCGGAAAGCTCTCCTACTCCCCCAAGCTCTCCTAATCTGGTAAGCTCTCCTACTCCCGTAAGCTCTCCTACTCCCCCGAGCTCTCCTACTCCCCCAAGCTCTCCTACTCCCCCAAGCTCTCCTACTCCATTCTGATCGCATACTCCCCCAAGCTCTCCTACTCCCCCAAGCTCTCCGACACCAGTAAACTCTCCGACTCCAGTAAGCTCTCTGACTCCGGTAAGCTCTCCGACTCCCCCAAGCTCTCCGACTCCCCCAAGCTCTCCGACTCCCCCAAGCTCTCCGACTCCCCCAAGCTCTCCGACTCCCCCAAGCTCTCCGACTCCCCCAAGCTCTCCGACTCCCCCAAGCTCTCCGACTCCCCCAAGCTCTCCTACTCCCCCAAGCTCTCCTGCTCCCCCAAGCTCTCCTGCTCCCCCAAGCTCTCCTACTCACCCAAGCTCTCCTACTCCCCCAAGCGCTCCTATTCCCCAAGCTTTCCTACTCCCCCAAGCTCTCCTGCTCCCCCAAGCTCTCCTACTCCCCCAAGCTCTCCTACTCCGGTAAGCTCTCCTACTCCAGTAAGCTCGCCTAATCCCCGAAGCTCTCCTACTCTTCCAAACTCTCCGACACCGGTAAACTCTCCTACTCCGGTAAGCTCTCCTTCTCCGCCAAGCTCTCCTACTCCGCCAAGCTCTCCATCTCCCCCAAGCTCTCCTACTCCCCCAAGCTCTCCTACTCCCCCAAGCTCTCCTACTCCCCCAAGCACTCCTACTCCCCCAAGCACTCCTACTCCCCCAAGCACTCCTACTCCCCCAAGCTCTCCTACTCCCACAAGCTCTCTTTTTCCCCAAAGCTCTACTACTCCGGTAAGCTATCCTACTCCGGTAAGCTCTCCTACTCACCCAAGCTCTCCTACTCCCCCAAGCTCTCCTACTCCCCCAAGCTCTCCTGCTCCCCCAAGCTCTCCTGCTCCCCCAAGCTCTCCTGCTCCCCCAAGCTCTCCTGCTCCCCCAAGCTCTCCTGCTCCCCCAAGCTCTCCTGCTCCCCCAAGCTCTCCTGCTCCCCCAAGCTCTCCTACTCCCCCAAGCTCTCCTACTCCGGTAAGCTCTCCTACTCCGGTAAGCTCTCCTACTCCGGTAAGCTCGCCTAATCCCCGAAGCTCTCCTACTCTTCCAAGCTCTCCGGCACCGGTAAACTCTCCTACTCCGGTAAGCTCTCCTACTCCGGTAAGCTCTCCTTCTCCGCCAAGCTCTCCTACTCCGCCAAGCTCTCCATCTCCCCCAATCTCTCCTGCTCCCCCAAGCTCTCCTACTCCCCCAAGCTCTCCTACTCCCCCAAGCACTCCTACTCCCCCAAGCACTCCTACTCCCCCAAGCTCTCCTACTCCCACAAGCTCTCTTTTTCCCCAAAGCTCTACTACTCCGGTAAGCTATCCTACTCCGGTAAGCTCTCCTACTCACCCAAGCTCTCCTACTCCCCCAAGCTCTCCTACTCCCCCAAGCTCTCCTGCTCCCCCAAGCTCTCCTGCTCCCCCAAGCTCTCCTGCTCCCCCAAGCTCTCCTGCTCCCCCAAGCTCTCCTGCTCCCCCAAGCTCTCCTGCTCCCCCAAGCTCTCCTGCTCCCCCAAGCTCTCCTGCTCCCCCAAGCTCTCCTGCTCCCCCAAGCTCTCCTGCTCCCCCAAGCTCTCCTGCTCCCCCAAGCTCTCCTACTCCGGTAAGCTCTCCTACTCCGGTAAGCTCTCCTACTCCGGTAAGCTCGCCTAATCCCCGAAGCTCTCCTACTCTTCCAAGCTCTCCGGCACCGGTAAACTCTCCTACTCCGGTAAGCTCTCCTACTCCGCCAAGCTCTCCTACTCCGCCAAGCTCTCCTACTCCGCCAAGCTCTCCTACTCCGCCAAGCTCTCCTACTCCCCCAAGCTCTCCTACTCCCCCAAGCTCTCCTACTCCCCCAAGCTCTCCTACTCCGCCAAGCTCTCCTACTCCCCCAGGCTCTCCTACTCCCCCAAGCTCTACTACTCCGGTATGCTATCCTACTCCGGTAAGCTCTCCTACTCTCCCAAGCTCTCCTGCACCCCCAAGCTCTCCTACTCCCCCAACTCTCGTACTCCCCCAAGCTCTCGTACTTCCTCAAGCTCTCGTACTCCCCAAGCTCTCGTAATCCACCAAGCTCTCCTCCTCCCCCAAGCTCTCCTCCTCCTTCAAGCTCTCCTCCTCCGGTAAGCCCTCCTCCTCTGGTATGATCTCCTAATCACCCTAACACTCCTACACCCCCAAGTTCTCCTACTCACCCAAGCTCTCCTACTCCCCCAAGCTCTCCTACCCCGCCAGGCTCTCCTACACGGGTAAGCTCTTCTACTCCAGGAAGCTCTCCTTCTCTCCCAAACTCTCCTATTCAAGTCAGCATGCCTACTCTCCCAAGCTCTCCTGCGCCCCCAAGCTCTCATACTCCGGTAAGCACTCCTACTCTCCCAAGCTCTCCGACACCCCCAAGTTCTCCTACTCCCACAAGCTCTCGTACTCCCCCAAACTCTCGTAATCCCCCAAGCTCTCCTCCTCCCCCAAGCACTCCTCCTACTTCCAGCTCTCCACCTCCGGTAAGCCCTCCTCTTCCAGTATGATCTCCAAATCACCATAACACTCCTACTCCCCCAAGCTCTCATACTCACCCAAGCTCTCCTACTCCCCCAAGCTCTCCTACTCCCCCAAGCTCTCCTACTCCCCCAAGCTCTCCTACTCCCCCAAGCTCTCCTACCCCGCCAAGCTCTCCTACTCCCACAAGCTCTCCTACTCCCCCAAGCACTCCTGTGCCCCCAAGCTCTCCTACTCTGGTAAACTCTCCTACTCTCCCAAGCTCTCCTGCACCCCCAAGTTCTCCTACTCCCCCAAGCTCTCGTACTCCCCCAAGCTCTCCTAATCCCCCAAGCTCTCCTACTCCCCAAGCTCCCGTACTCCCCCAAGCTCTCGTACTCCCCCAAGCTCTCGTACTCCCCCAAGCTGTCGTACTCCCCCATGCTCTCGTAATCCCCCAAGCTCTCCTCCTCCGGTGAGCTCTCCTCCTCCGGTATGATCTCCTACTCCCCCAAGCTCTCCTACTCACCCAAGTCTCCTACTCCCCCAAGCTCTCCTACTCCCCCAATCTCTCCTACTCACCCAAGCTCTCCTACTCCCCGAAGCTCTCCTACTACCCCAAGCTGTCCTACTCCCCCAAGCTCTCCTACTCCCCCAAGCTCTCCTACTCCGCCAAGCTCTCCTACTCCACCAAGCTCTCCTACTCCACCAAGCTCTCCTACTCCACCAAGCTCTCCTACTCCGGTAAGCTCGCCTAATCCCCGGAGCTCTCCTACTCTTCCAACCTCTCCGACACCGGTAAACTCTTCTACTCCGGTAAGCTCTCCTACTCCCCCAATCTCTCCTACTCCCCCAAGCTCTCCTACTCCCCCAAGATCTCCTACTCCCCCAAGCTCTCCTACTCCCCCAAGCTCTCCTACTCCCCCAAGCTCTCCTACTCCCCCCAAGCTCTCCTACTCCCCCCAAGCTCTACTACTCCGGTAAGCTCTCCTACTCTCCCAAGCTCTCCTGCACCCACAAGCTCTACCACTCCCCCAAGCTCTCGTACTCCCCCAAGCTCTCGTACTCCCCCAAGCTCTCGTACTCCCCAAGCTCTCGTAATAACCCAAGCTCTCCTCCTCCCCCAAGCTCTCCTCCTCCTTCAAGCTCTCCTCCTCCGGTAAGCCCTCCTCCTCCGGTATGATCTCCTAATCACCCGAACACTCCAACACCCCCAAGCTCTCCTACTCCCCCAAGCTCTCCTACTCCCCCAAGCTCTCCTACCCCGCCAAGCTCTCGTACTCCCCCAAGCTCTCGTACTCCCCCAAGCTCTCGTACTACCCCAAGATCTCGTAATCCCCCAAGCTCTCCTCCTCCTCAAAGCTCCCTTCCTCCCCCAAGCCCTCCTCCTCCGGTATGATTTCCTAATCACCCTAACGCTCCTACTCACCCAAGCTCTACTACTCCCCCAAGCTCTCCTACCCCGCCAAGCTCTCCTATTCCCCCAAGCTCTCCTACTCCCCCAAGCTCTCCTGCTCCCCCAAGCTCTCCTACTCCCCCAAGCTCTCCTACTCCCCCAAGCTCTCCTACTCCCCCAAGCTCTCCTAATACCCCAAGCTCAACTACTCCAGTATGCTCCTCTACTCCGCCATGCTCTCCTACTCCGGAAAGCTCTCCTACTCCCCCAAGCTCTCCTAATCTGCTAAGCTCTCCTACTCCCGTAAGCTCTCCTACTCCCCCGAGCACTCCTACCCCCCCAAGCTCTCCTACTCCCCCAAGCTCTCCTACTCCATTATGATCGCATACTCCCCCAAGCTCTCCTACTCCCCCAAGCTCTCCGACACCAGTAAACTCTCCTACTCCAGTAAGCTCTCTGACTAAGGTAAGCTCTCCGACTCCCCCAAGCTCTCCTACTCCCCCAAGCTCTCCTACTCCCCCAAGCTCTCCTACTCCCCCAAGCTCTCCTACTCCCCCAAGCTCTCCTACTCCCCCAAGCTCTCCTACTCCCCCAAGCTCTCCTACTCCCCCAAGCTCTCCTACTCCCCCAAGCTCTCCTACTCCCCCAAGCTCTCCTACTCCCCCAAGCTCTCCTACTCCCCCAAGCTCTCCTACTCCCCCAAGCTCTCCTACTCCCCCAAGCTCTCCTACTCCCCCAAGCTCTCCTACTCCCCCAAGCTCTCCTACTCACCCAAGCTCTCCTACTCACCCAAGCTCTCCTACTCACCCAAGCTCTCCTACTCCCCCAAGCTCACCTACTCCCCCAAGCTTTCCTACTCCCCCAAGCTCTCCTACTCCCCCAAGCTCTCCTAATCCCCCAAGCTCTCCTACTCCCCCAAGCTCTCCGACACCGGTAAACTCTCCTACTCCGGTAAGCTCTCCTACTCCGCTAAGCTCTCCTACTCCGCCAAGCTCTCCTTCTCCCCCAATCTCTCCTGCTCCCGCCAAGCTCTCCTACTCTCCCAAGCTCTCCTACTCCCCCAAGCTCTCCTACTCCCCCAAGCTCTCCTACTCCCCCAAGCTCTCCGACTCCCCCAAGCTCTCCTACTCACCCAAGCTCTCCTACTCACCCAAGCTCTCCTACTCACCCAAGCTCTCCTACTCCCCCAAGCTCTCCTTCTCCCCCAATCTCTCCTAATCCGGTAAGCTCTCCTACTACAGTAAGCTCTCTGACTCCGGTAAGCTCTCCGACTCCCCCAAGCTCTCCTACTCCGCCATGCTCTCCTACTCCCTCAAGCTCTCCTACTTCCCCAAGCTCTACTAATCCGGTAACCTATCCTACTCCGGAAAGCTCTACTACTCTTCCACGCTCTCCTACTCCGGGAAGCTCTTCTACTCCGGGAAGCAATCCTACTCTTCCACGCTCTCCTATTCCGGTAAGCTCTCCTACTCCCCCAAGCTCTCCGACACCAGTAAACTCTCCTACTCCAATAAGCTCTCTGACTCCGGTTAGCTCTCTGACTCCCCCAAGCTCTCCTACTCCCCCAAGCTCTCTTACTCCCCCAAGCTCTCCTACTCCCCCAAGCTCTCCTACACACCCAGGCTCTCCTACTCCCCCAAGCTCTCCAACTCACCCAAGCTCTCCTACTCCCACAAGCTCTCCTACTCCCCCAAGCTCTCCTAATCCGGTAAGCTCTCCTACTCCGGTAAGCTCTCCTAATCCCCCAAGCTCTCCTACTCTTCCAAGCTCTCCTACTCCGGTGAGCTCTCCTACTCCAGTATGACCGTCTACTCCCCCAAGCTCTCCAACTCCCCCAAGCTGTCCGACACCAGTAAACTCTCTTACTCCGGAAAGCTCTTCTACTCCGCCAAGCTCTCCTACTCCGCCAAGCTCTCCTACTCCCCCAATCTCTCCTATTCCCCCAATCTCTTCTACTCCACCAAGCTATCCTACTGCCCCAAGCTCTCCTACTCCCCCAAGCTCTCCTACTCCCCCAAGCTCTACTACTCCGGGAAGCTATCCTACTCCGGTAAGCTCTCCTACTCTTACACGCTCTCCTACTCCGGGAAGCTCTCCTACTCCGGTAAGCTCTCCTACTCTTCCACGCTCTCCTCCTCCGGTAAGCTCTCCTCCTCCGGTGTGATCTCCTAATCCCCCAAGCTCTCCTACTCCCCCAAGCTCTCCTACTCCCCCAAGCTCTCCTACTCCGGTAATCTCTCCAAACTCCAGTAAGCTCTCCTACTCCGGTAAGCTCTCCTACTCCGGTCAGCTCTCCTGCTCTTCCACGCTCTCCTACTCCGGTAAGCTCTCCAACTCTGGTAAGCTCTCCTACTCCGGTAAGCTCTCCTACTCCGGTAAGCTCTCCTACTCCGGTAAGCTCTCCTGCTCTTCCACACTCTCCTACTCCGGAAAGTTCTCCAACTCCAGTAAGCTCTCCTCCTCCCGAAAGCTCTCCTCCTCCCGCAAGCTCTCCTCCTCCCGCAAGCTCACCTGCTCCCACAAGCTCTCCTACACCCGCAAGCTATTCTACTCCGGTAAGCTCTCCTACTCCACAAGCTCTCCTACTCACACAAGCTCTCCTACTCAGGTAAGCTCTTCTACTACAGGAAGCACTCCTTCTCTCCCAAGCTCTCCTATTCCAGTCAACGTTCCTACTCTCCCAAGCTCTCCTGCAACCCCAAACTCTCCTACTTCGGTAAGCTCTCCTACTCTCCCAAGCTCTCCTACACCCCATAGCTCTCCTACTCCCCCAAGCTCTCGTACTCCCCCAAGCTCTCCTACTTCCCCAAGCTCTCCTACTCCCCCAAGCTCTCCTACTCCCCCAAGCTCTCCTACTCCCCCAAGCTCTCCTACTTCAGTATGATCGACCACTCCGCCAAGCTCTCATACTCCAGCAAGCTCTCCGACACCAGTAAACTCTCCTGCTCCAATAAGCTCTCTGACTCCGGTAAGCTCTCCGACTCCCCCAAGCTCTCCTACTCCCCCAAGCTCTCCTACTCCCCCAAGCTCTCCTACTCCCCCAAGCTCTCCTACTCCCCCAGGCTCTCCTACTCCCCCAGGCTCTCCTACTCCCCCAAGCTCTCCTACTCCCCCAAGCTCTCCTACTCCCCCAAGCTCTCCTACTCACCCAAGCTCTCCTACTCACCCAAGCTCTCCTACTCCCACAAGCTCTCCGACTCCCCCAAGCTCTCCAAATCCGGTAAGCTCTCCTACTCCGGTAAGCTCTCCTAATCCCGCAAGCTCTCATACTTTTCCAAGCTCTCCTACTCCTGTAAGCTCTCCTACTCCAGTATGATCGTCTACTCGCCCAAGCTCTCCAACTCCCCCAAGCTCTCCGACACCAGTAAACTCTCGTACTCCGGTAAGCTCTCCTACTACCCCAAGCTCTCCTACTCCGCCAAGCTCTCCTACTCCCCCAAGCTCTCCTGCAACCCCAAACTCTCCAACTTCGGTAAGCTCTCCTACTCCGGTAAGCTCTCCTACTCCGGTCAGCTCTCCTGCTCTTCCACGCTCTCATACTCCGGGAAGCTCTCCAACTCTGGTAAGCTCTCCTACTCCGGTAAACTCTCCTACTCCGGTAAGCTCTCCTACTCTTCCACACTCTCCTCCTCCCGCAAGCTCTCCTCCTCCCGCAAGCTCTCCTACTCCCGCAAGCTATTCTACTCCGGTAAGCTCTCCTACTCCCACAGCTCTCCTACTCACACAAGCTCTCCTACTCAGGTAAGCTCTTCTACTCCAGGAAACTCTCCTTCTCTCCCAAGCTCTCACCCACCGGTAAGCCCTCCTCCTCCGGTATCATCTCCGAATCACCCCAACACTCCTACTCCCCCAAGCTCTCCTACTCACCCAAGCTCTCCTACTCCCCCAAGCTCTCCTACTCCCCAAGCTCTCCTACTCCCCCAAGCACTCCTACTCTCCCAAGCACTCCTAATCCCCCAAGCTCTCCTACTCCCCCAAGCTCTCCTACTACCCCAATCTCTCCTACTCCACCAAGCTCTCCTAATCCCCCAAGTTCTCCTACTCCCCCAAGCTCTCCTACTCCCCCAAGTTCTCCTACTCCCCCAAGATCTCCTACTCCCTCAAGCTCTCCAACTCCCCCAAGCTCTCGTATTCCCCCAAGCTCTCGTAATCCCCCAAGATCTCGTACTCCCCCAAGCTCTCGTAATCCCACAAGCTCTCCTCCTCCCCCAAGCTCTCCTCCCCCAAGCTCTCCTCCTCCGGTATGATTTCCTAATCACCCTAACGCTCCTACTCCCCCAAGCTCTCCTACTCCCCCAAGCTCTCCTACTCCCCAAAACTCTCCTACCCCGCCAAGCTCTCCTACTCCCCCAAGCTCTCCTACTCCCCCAAGCTCTCCTACTCCCCCAAGCTCTCCTACTCCCCCAAGCTCTGCTACTCGCCCAAGCTTTCCTACTCCCCCAAGCTCTCCTACTCCCCCAAGCTCTCCTACTCCCCCAAGCTCTCCTACTCCCCCAAGCTCTCCTACTCCCCCAAGCTCTCCTACTCCCCCAAGCTCTCCTACTCCCCCAAACTCTCCGAATCCGGTAAGCTCTCCTACTCCGGTAAGCTCTCCTAATCCCCCAAGCTCTCCTACTCTTCCAAGCTCTCCTACTCCGGTGAGCTCTCCTACTCCAGTATGACCGTCTACTCCCCCAAGCTCACCTACTCCCCCAAGCTTTCCTACTCCCCCAAGCTCTCCTACTCCCCCAAGCTCTCCTACTCCCCCAAGCTCTCCTACTCCGGTAAGCTCGCCTAATCCCCGAAGCTCTCCTTCTCTTCCAAGCTCTACGACACCGGTAAACTCTCCTACTCCGGTAAGCTCTCCTACTCCGCTAAGCTCTCCTACTCCGCCAAGCTCTCCTTCTCCCCCAATCTCTCCTGCTCCCGCCAAGCTCTCCTACTCCCCCAAGCTCTCCTACTCCCCCAAGCTCTCCTACTCCCCCAAGCTCTCCTACTCCGCCAAGCTCTCCGACTCCCCCAAGCTCTCCGACTCCCCCAAGCTCTCCGACTCCCCCAAGCTCTCCGACTCCCCCAAGCTCTCCGACTCCCCCAAGCTCTCCTACTCCCCCAAGCTCTCCTACTCCCCCAAGCTCTCCTACTCCCCCAAGCTCTCCTACTCCCCCAAGCTCTCCTACTCCCCCAAGCTCTCCTACTCCCCCAAGCTCTCCTACTCCCCCAAGCTCTCCTACTCCCCCAAGCTCTCCTACTCCCCCAAGCTCTCCTACTCCCCCAAGCTCTCCTACTCCCCCAAGCTCTCCTACTCCCCCAAGCTCTCCTTCTCCCCCAATCTCTCCTAATCCGGTAAGCTCTCCTACTACAGTAAGCTCTCTGACTCCGGTAAGCTCTCCGACTCCCCCAAGCTCTCCGACTCTGCCATGCTCTCCTACTCCCTCAAGCTCTCCTACTTCCCCAAGCTCTACTAATCCGGTAACCTATCCTACTCCGGAAAGCTCTACTACTCTTCCACGCTCTCCTACTCCGGGAAGCTCTTCTACTCCGGGAAGCAATCCTACTCTTCCACGCTCTCCTATTCCGGTAAGCTTTCCTACTCCCCCAAGCTCTCCGACACCAGTAAACTCTCCTACTCCAATAAGCTCTCCGACTCCGGTAAGCTCTCTGACTCCCCCAAGCTCTCCTACTCCGCCAAGCTCTCCTACTCCCCCAAGCTCTCCTACTCCCCCAAGCTCTCCTACACACCCAGGCTCTCCTACTCCCCCAAGCTCTCCTACTCACCCAAGCTCTCCTACTCCCACAAGCTCTCCTACTCCCCCAAGCTCTCCTAATCCGGTAAGCTCTCCTACTCCGGTAAGCTCTCCTAATCCCCCAAGCTCTCCTACTCTTCCAAGCTCTCCTACTCCGGTGAGCTCTCCTACTCCAGTATGACCGTCTACTCCCCCAAGCTCTCCAACTCCCCCAAGCTGTCCGACACCAGTAAACTCTCTTACTCCGGAAAGCTCTTCTACTCCGCCAAGCTCTCCTACTCCGCCAAGCTCTCCTACTCCCCCAATCTCTCCTACTCCCCCAATCTCTTCTACTCCACCAAGCTATCCTACTGCCCCAAGCTCTCCTACTCCCCCAAGCTCTCCTACTCCCCCAAGCTCTACTACTCCGGGAAGCTATCCTACTCCGGTAAGCTCTCCTACTCTTACACGCTCTCCTACTCCGGGAAGCTCTCCTACTCCGGTAAGCTCTCCTACTCTTCCACGCTCTCCTCCTCCGGTAAGCTCTCCTCCTCCGGTATGATCTCCTAATCCCCCAAGCTCTCCTACTCCCCCAAGCTTTCCTACTCCCCCAAGCTCTCCTACTCCGGTAATCTCTCCAAACTCCAGTAAGCTCTCCTACTCCGGTAAGCTCTCCTACTCCGGTCAGCTCTCCTGCTCTTCCACGCTCTCCTACTCCGGTAAGCTCTCCAACTCTGGTAAGCTCTCCTACTCCGGTAAGCTCTCCTACTCCGGTAAGCTCTCCTGCTCTTCCACACTCTCCTACTCCGGAAAGTTCTCCAACTCCAGTAAGCTCTCCTCCTCCCGAAAGCTCTCCTCCTCCCGCAAGCTCTCCTCCTCCCGCAAGCTCTCCTGCTCCCACAAGCTCTCCTACACCCGCAAGCTATTCTACTCCGGTAAGCTCTCCTACTCCACAAGCTCTCCTACTCACACAAGCTCTCCTACTCAGGTAAGCTCTTCTACTACAGGAAGCACTCCTTCTGTCCCAAGCTCTCCTATTCCAGTCAACGTTCCTACGCTCCCAAGCTCTCCTGCAACCCCAAACTCTCCTACTTCGGTAAGCTCTCCTACTCTCCCAAGCTCTGCTACACCCCATAGCTCTCCTACTCCCCCAAGCTCTCGTACTCCCCCAAGCTCTCCTACTTCCCCAAGCTCTCCTACTCCCCCAAGCTCTCCTACTCCCCCAAGCTCTCCTACTCCCCCAAGCTCTCCTACTTCAGTATGATCGACCACTCCGCCAAGCTCTCATACTCCAGCAAGCTCTCTGACACCAGTAAACTCTCCTACTCCAATAAGCTCTCTGACTCCGGTAAGCTCTCCGACTCCCCCAAGCTCGCCTACTCCCCCAAGCTCTCCTACTCCCCCAAGCTCTCCTACTCCCCCAAGCTCTCCTACTCCCCCAGGCTCTCCTACTCCCCCAGGCTCTCCTACTCCCCCAGGCTCTCCTACTCCCCCAGGCTCTCCTACTCCCCCAGGCTCTCCTACTCCCCCAGGCTCTCCGACTCCCCCAAGCTCTCCAAATCCGGGAAGCTCTCCTACTCCGGTAAGCTCTCCTAATCCCGCAAGCTCTCATACTTTTCCAAGCTCTCCTACTCCTGTAAGCTCTCCTACTCCAGTATGATCGTCTACTCGCCCAAGCTCTCCAACTCCCCCAAGCTCTCCGACACCAGTAAACTCTCGTACTCCGGTAAGCTCTCCTACTACCCCAAGCTCTCCTACTCCCCCAAGCTCTCCTACTCCCCCAAGCTCTCCTACTCCCCCAAGCTCTCCTGCAACCCCAAACTCTCCAAATTCGGAAAGCTCTCCTAGTCTGCCAACTCCAGTAAGCACTCCTACTCCGGTAAGCTCTCCTACTCCGGTCAGCTCTCCTGCTCTTCCACGCTCTCCTACTCCGGGAAGCTCTCCAACTCTGGTAAGCTCTCCTACTCCGGTAAACTCTCCTACTCCGGTAAGCTCTCCTACTCTTCCACACTCTCCTCCTCCCGCAAGCTCTCCTCCTCCCGCAAGCTCTCCTACTCCCGCAAGCTATTCTACTCCGGTAAGCTCTCCTACTCCCACAAGCTCTCCTACTCACACAAGCTCTCCTACTCAGGTAAGCTCTTCTACTCCAGGAAACTCTCCTTCTCTCCCAAGCTCTCACCCACCGGTAAGCCCTCCTCCTCCGGTATCATCTCCGAATCACCCCAACACTCCTACTCCCCCAAGCTCTCCTACTCACCCAAGCTCTCCTACTCCCCCAAGCTCTCCTACTCCCCCAAGCTCTCCTACTCCCCCAAGCACTCCTACTCCCCCAAGCACTCCTAATCCCCCAAGCTCTCCTACTCCCCCAAGCTCTCCTACTCCCCCAATCTCTCCTACTCCACCAAGCTCTCCTAATCCCCCAAGCTCTCCTACTCCCCCAAGCTCTCCTACTCCCCCAAGATCTCCTACTCCCCCAAGCTCTCCTACTCCCCCAAGCTCTCCTACTCCCCCAATCTCTCCTACTCCACCAAGCTCTCCTACTCCACCAAGCTCTCCTACTCCACCAAGCTCTCCTACTCCCCCAAGCTCTCCTACTCCCCCAAGCACTCCTAATCCCCCAAGCTCTCCTACTCCCCCAAGCTCTCCTACTCCCCCAAGCTCTCCTACTCCCCCAATCTCTCCTACTCCACCAAGCTCTCCTAATCCCCCAAGTTCTCCTACTCCCCCAAGCTCTCCTACTCCCCCAAGCTCTCCTACTCCCCCAAGATCTCCTACTCCCCCAAGCTCTCCTACTCCCCCAAGCTCTCCTACTCCCCCAAGATCTCCTACTCCCTCAAGCTCTCCAACTCCCCCAAGCTCTCGTATTCCCCCAAGCTCTCGTAATCCCCCAAGATCTCGTACTCCCCCAAGCTCTCGTAATCCCACAAGCTCTCCTCCTCCCCCAAGCTCTCCTCCCCCAAGCTCTCCTCCTCCGGTATGATTTCCTAATCACCCTAACGCTCCTACTCCCCCAAGCTCTCCTACTCCCCCAAGCTCTCCTACTCCCCAAAACTCTCCTACCCCGCCAAGCTCTCCTACTCCCCCAAGCTCTCCTACTCCCCCAAGCTCTCCTACTCCCCCAAGCTCTCCTACTCGCCCAAGCTTTCCTACTCCCGCAAGCTCTGCTACTCCCCCAAGCTCTCCTACTCCCCCAAGCTCTCCTACTCCCCCAAGCTCTCCTACTCCCCCAAGCTCTCCTACTCCCCCAAGCTCTCCTACTCCCCCAAGCTCTCCTAATCCGGTAAGCTCTCCTACTCCGGTAAGCTCTCCTAATCCCCCAAGCTCTCCTACTCTTCCAAGCTCTCCTACTCCGGTGAGCTCTCCTACTCCAGTATGACCGTCTACTCCCCCAAGCTCTCCAACTCCCCCAAGCTGTCCGACACCAGCAAACACTCTTACTCCGGAAAGCTCTTCTACTCCGCCAAGCTCTCCTACTCCGCCAAGCTCTCCTACTCCCCCAATCTCTCCTACTCCCCCAATCTCTCCTACTCCCCCAATCTCTCCTACTCCCCCAATCTCTCCTACTCCCCCAATCTCTCCTACTCCCCCAAGCTCTCCTACTCCCCCAAGCTCTCCTACTCCCCCAAGCTCTCCTACTCCGGGAAGCTATCCGACTCCGACAAGCTCTCCTACTCTTCCACGCTCTCCTACTCCGGGAAGCTCTCCTACTCCGGTAAGCTCTCCTACTCCGGTAAGCTCTCCTACTCCGGTAAGCTCTCCTACTCCGGTAAGCTCTCCTACTCCGGTAAGCTCTCCTACTCCGGTAAGCTCTCCTACTCCGGTAAGCTCTCCTACTCTTCCACGCTCTCCGACTCCGGTAAGCTCTCCTACTCGCCCAAGCTCTCCTACTCCCCGAAGCTCTCCTACTCCCCCAAGCTCTCCTACTCCCCCAAGCTCTCCTACTCCCCCAAGCTCTCCTACTCCGGTAAGCTCTCCGACTCGCCCAAGCTCTCCTACTCCCCCAAGCTCTCCTGCAACCCCAAACTCTCCAACTTCGGTAAGCTCTCCTAGTCTCCCAAGCTCTCCTACACCCCCAAGCTCTCCTACTCCCCCAAGCTCTCCTACTCCCCCAAGCTCTCCTACTCCCCCAAGCTCTCCTACTTCAGTATGATCGCCCACTCCGCCAAGCTCTCATACTCCCCCAAGCTCTCCGACACCAGTAAACTCTCCTACTCCAATAAGCTCTCTGACTCCGGTAAGCTCTCCGACTCCCCCAAGCTCTCCTACTCACCCAAGCTCTCCTGCTCCCCCAAGCTCTCCTACTCCCCCAAGCTCTCCTACTCCCCCAAGCACTCCTACTCAACCAAGCTCTCCTACTCCCCAAAGCTCTCCTACTCCCCCAAGCTCTCCTACTCCCCCAAGCTCCCCTACTCCGGTAAGCTCTCCGACTCGCCCAATCTCTCCTACTCCCCCAAGCTCTCCTGCAACCCCAAACTCTCCTACTTCGGTAAGCTCTCCTACTCTCCCAAGCTCTCCTACACCCCATTGCTCTCCTACTCCCCAAAGCTCTCGTACTCCCCCAAGCTCTCCTACTTCCCCAAGCTCTCCTATTCCCCAAGCTCTCCTACTCCCCCAAGCTCTCCTAATCCCCCAAGCTCTCCTACTTCAGTATGATCGCCCACTCCGCCAAGCTCTCATACTCCCCCAAGCTCTCCGACACCAGTAAACTCTCCTACTCCAATAAGCTCTCTGACTCCGATAAGCTCTCCGACTCCCCCAAGCTCTCCTACTCACCCAAGCTCTCCTGCTCCCCCAAGCTCTCCTACTCCCCCAAGCCCTCCTACTCCCCCAGGCTCTCCTACTCCCCCAAGCTCTCCTACTCCGGTAATCTCTCCAACTCCAGTAAGCACTCCTACTCCGGTAAGCTCTCCTACTCCGGTCAGCTCTCCTGCTCTTCCACGCTCTCCTACTCCGCCAAGATCTCCTACTCCCCCAAGCTCTCCAACTCCCCCTAGCTCTCCTACTCCCCCAAGCTCTCCTACTCCCCCAAGCTCTCCTACTCCCCCAAGCTCTCCGACTCACCCAAGCTCTCCGACTCACCCAAGCTCTCCTACTCCCCCAAGGTCTCCTACTCCCCCAAGCTCTCCTACTCCCCCGAGCTCTCCTACTCCCCCAAGCTCTCCTACTCCCCCAAGCTCTCCTACTCCCCCAAGCTCTCCTACTCCCCCAAGCTCTCCTACTCCCCCAAGCTCTCCTACTCCCCCAAGCTCTCCTACTCCCCCAAGCTCTCCTACTCCCCCAAGCTCTCCTACTCCCCCAAGCTCTCCTAATCCGGTAAGCTCTCCTACTCCGGTAAGCTCTCCTAATCACCCAAGCCCTCCTACTCTTCCAAGCTCTCCTACTCCGGTAAGCTCTCCTACTCCAGTATGATCGTCTACTCCCCCAAGCTCTCCAACTCCCCCAAGCTCTCCGACACCAGAAACTCTCTTACTCCGGAAAGCTCTTCTACTCCGCCAAGCTCTCCTACTCCGCCAGCTCTCCTACTCCGCCAAGCTCTCCTACTCCCCCAATCTCTCCTACTCCCCCAATCTCTCCTACTCCCCCAATCTCTCCTACTCCCCCAAGCTCTCCTACTCCCCCAAGCTCTCCTACTCCCCCAAGCTCTCCTACTCCCCCAAGCTCTCCTACTCCCCCAAGCTCTCCTACTCCCCCAAGCTCTCCTACTCCCCCAAGCTCTCCTACTCCCCCAAGCTCTACTACTCCCCCAAGCTCTACTACTCCGGGAAGCTATCCTACTCCGGTAAGCTCTCCTACTCTTCCACGCTCTCCTACTCAGGGAAGCTCTCCTACTCCGGTAAGCTCTCCTACTCTTCCACGCTCTCCTACTCCGGTAAGGTCTCCTACTCGCCCAAGCTCTCCTACTCCCCCAAGCTCTCCTACTCCCCCAAGCTCTCCTACTCCCCCAAGCTCTCCTACTCCGGTAGGCTCTCCTACTCGCCCAAGCTCTCCTACTCCCCCAACTTCTCCTACTCCCCCAAGCTCTCCTACTCCCCCAAGCTCTCCTACTCCCCCAAGCTCTCCTACTCCGGTAATCTCTCCAACTCCGGTAAGCACTCCTACTCCGGTAAGCTCTCCTACTCCGGTCAGCTCTCCTGCTCTTCCACGCTCTCCTACTCCGGGAAGCTCTCCAACTCTGGTAAGCTCACCTACTCCGGTAAGCTCTCCTACTCTTCCAAAATCTCCTACTCCGGTAAGCTCTCAGACTCCGGCAAGCTCTCCTCCTCCCGCAAGCTCTCCTCCTCCCGCAAGCTCTCCTACTCCCGCAAGCTATTCTACTCCGGTAAGCTCTCCTACTCCCACAAGCTCTCCTACTCACACAAGCTCTCCTACTCACACAAGCTCTTCTACTCCAGCAAGCTCTCCTTCTCTCCCAAGCTCTCACCCTCCGGTAAGCCCTCCTCCTCCGGTATGATCTCCTAATCACCCCAACACTCCTAACTCCCCCAAGCTCTCCTACTCCCCCAAGCTCTCCTACTCCCCCATGCTCTCCTACTCTCCCAAGCACTCCTACTCCCCCAAGCTCTCCTACTCCCCCAAGCTCTCCTACTCCCCCAAGCTCTCCTACCCCACCAAGCTCTCCTACTCCCCCAAGTTCTCCTACTCCCCCAAGCTCTCCTACTCCCCCAAGCTCTCCTACTCCCCAAAGATCTCCTACTCCGTCAAGCTCTCCAACTCCCCCAAGCTCTCGTACTCCCCCAAGCTCTCGTAATCCCCCAAGATCTCGTACTCCCCCAAGCTCTCGTAATCCCACAAGCTCTCCTCCTCCCCCAAGCTCTCCTCCTCCGGTATGATTTCCTAATCACCCTAACGCTCCTACTCCCGCAAGCTCTCCTACTCCCCCAAGCACTCCTACTCCCCCAAACTCTCCTACCCCGCCAACCTATCTACTCCCCCAAGCTCTCCTGCTCCCCCAAGCTCTCCTACTCCCCCAAGCTCTCCTACTCCGCCAAGCTCTCCTCCTCCCCCAAGCTCTCCTACTCCCCCAAGCACTCCTACTCCCCCAAGCTCTCCTAATCCCCCAAGCTCAACTACTCCAGTAAGCTCCTCTACTCCGCCATGCTCTCCTACTCCAGAAAGCTCTCCTACTCCCCTAAGCTCTCCTAATCTGGTAAGCTCTCCTTCTCCGGTAAGCTCTCCTACTCCCCCAAGCTCTCCTACTCCGCCAAGCTCTCCTACTCCCCCAAGCTCTCCTACTCCCTCAAGCTCTCCTACTCCCCCAAGCTCTCCTACTCCCCCAAGCTCTCCTACTCTCCCAAGCACTCCTAATCACCCCAGCACTCCTACTCCCCCAAGCTCTCCTACTCACCCAAGCTCTCCTACTCCCCCAAGCTCTCCTACTCCCCCAAGCTCTCCTACTCTCCCAAGCACTCCTAATCCCCCAAGCTCTCCTACTCCCCCAAGCTCTTCTACTCCCCCAATCTCTCCTACCCCACCAAGCTCTCCTACTCCCCCAAGTTCTCCTACTCCCCCAAGCTCTCCTACTCCCCCAAGCTCTCCTACTCCCCCAAGATCTCCTACTCCCTCAAGCTCTCCAACTCCCCCAAGCTCTCGTATTCCCCCAAGCTCTCGTAATCCCCCAAGATCTCGTACTCCCCCAAGCTCTCTTAATCCCACAAGCTCTCCTCCTCCCCCAAGCTCTCCTCCCCCAAGCTCTCCTCCTCCGGTATGATTTCCTAATCACCCTAACGCTCCTACTCCCCCAAGCTCTCCTACTCCCCCAAGCTCTCCTACTCCCCAAAACTCTCCTACCCCGCCAAGCTCTCCTACTCCCCCAAGCTCTCCTACTCCCCCAAGCTCTCCTACTCCCCCAAGCTCTCCTACTCCCCCAATCTCTCCTACTCCCCCAATCTCTCCTACTCCCCCAATCTCTCCTACTCCCCCAATCTCTCCTACTCCCCCAATCTCTCCTACTCCCCCAATCTCTCCTACTCCCCCAATCTCTCCTACTCCCCCAATCTCTCCTACTCCCCCAATCTCTCCTACTCCCCCAATCTCTCCGACTCCCCCAAGCTCTCCTACTCACCCAAGCTCTCCTGCTCCCCCAAGCTCTCCTTCTCCCCCAAGCTCTCCTACTCCCCCAGGCTCTCCTACTCCCCCAAGCTCTCCTACTCACCCAAGCTCTCCGACTCCCCCAAGCTCTCCTACTCCCCCAAGCTCCCCTACTCCGGAAAGCTCTCCGACTCTCCCAAGCTCTCCGACTCCCCCAAGCTCTCCTGCAACCCCAAACTCTCCTACTTCGGTAAGCTCTCCTACTCTCCCAAGCTCTCCTACACCCCATAGCTCTCCTACTCCCCCACGCTCTCGTACTCCCCCAAGCTCTCCTACTTCCCTAAGCTCTCCTACTCCCCCAAGCTCTCCTACTCCCCCAAGCTCTCCTAATCCCCCAAGCTCTCCTACTTCAGTATGATCGCCCACTCCGCCAAGCTCTCATACTCCCCCAAGCTCTCCGACACCAGTAAACTCTCCTACTCCAATAAGCTCTCTGACTCCGGTAAGCTCTCCGACTCCCCAAAGCTCTCCTACTCACCCAAGCTCTCCTGCTCCCCCAAGCTCTCCTACTCCCCCAAGCTCTCCTACTCCCCCAGGCTCTCCTACTCCCCCAAGCTCTCCTACTCCCCCAAGCTCTCCTACTCCCCCAAGCTCTCCTACTCCGGTAATCTCTCCAACTCCAGTAAGCACTCCTACTCCGGTAAGCTCTCCTACTCCGGTCAGCTCTCCTGCTCTTACACGCTCTCCTACTCCGGGAAGCTCTCCAACTCTGGTAAGCTCTCCTACTCCGGTAAACTCTCCTACTCCGGTAAGCTCTCCTACTCTTCCAAACTCTCCTACTCCGGTAAGCTCTCAGACTCCGGCAAGCTCTCCTCCTCCCGCAAGCTCTCCTCCTCCCGCAAGCTCTCCTACTCCCGCAAGCGATTCTACTCCGGTAAGCTCTCCTACTCCCACAAGCTCTCCTACTCACACAAGCTCTCCTACTCAGGTGAGCTCTTCTACTCCAGCAAGCTCTCCTTCTCTCCCAAGCTCTCACCCTCCGGTAAGCCCTCCTCCTCCGGTATGATCTCCTAATCACCCCAACACTCCTACTCCCCCAAGCTCTCCTACTCACCCAAGCTCTCCTACTCCCCCAAGCTCTCCTACTCCCCCAAGCTCTCCTACTCCGGTAAACTCTCCTACTCCGGTCAGCTCTCCTACTCTTCCAAACTCTCCTACTCCGGTAAGCTCTCAGACTCCCGCAAGCTCTCCTCCTCCCGCAAGCTCTCCTACTCCCGCAAGCTATTCTACTCCGGTAAGCTCTCCTACTCCCACAAGCTCTCCTACTCACACAAGCTCTCCTACTCAGGTAAGCTCTTCTACTCCAGCAAGCTCTCCTTCTCTCCCAAGCTCTCACCCTCCGGTAAGCCCTCCTCCTCCGGTATGATCTCCTAATCACCCCAACACTCCTACTCCCCCAAGCTCTCCTACTCTCCCAAGCACTCCTACTCCCCCAAGCTCTCCTACTCCCCCAAGCTCTCCTACTCCCCCAAGCTCTCCTACCCCACCAAGCTCTCCTACTCCCCCAAGTTCTCCTACTCCCCCAAGCTCTCCTACTCCCCCAAGCTCTCCTACTCCCCCAAGCTCTCCTACTCCCCCAAGCTCCTCTACTCCGCCATGCTCTCCTACTCCGGAAAGCTCTCCTACTCCCCTAAGCTCTCCTAATCTGGTAAGCTCTCCTT
Source organism: Pristiophorus japonicus (assembly GCF_044704955.1). NCBI lineage: Eukaryota > Metazoa > Chordata > Chondrichthyes > Pristiophoridae > Pristiophorus > Pristiophorus japonicus. Next base: position 777,337 of record NW_027252483.1, read on the forward strand.
CTCCGGTAAGCTCTCCTACTCCCCCAAGCTCTCCTACTCCGCCAAGCTCTCCTACTCCCCCAAGCTCTCCTACTCCCCCAAGCTCTCCTACTCCCCCAAGCTCTCCTACTCCCCCAAGCTCTCCTACTCCCCCAAGCTCTCCGACTCACCCAAGCTCTCCGACTCACCCAAGCTCTCCGACTCACCCAAGCTCTCCTACTCCCCCAAGCTCTCCTACTCCCCCAAGCTCTCCTACTCCCCCAAGCTCTCCTACTCCCCCAAGCTCTCCTACTCCCCCAAGCTCTCCTACTCCCCCAAGCTCTCCTACTCCCCCAAGCTCTCCTACTCCCCCAAGCTCTCCTACTCCCCCAAGCTCTCCTACTCCCCAAGCTCTCCTACTCCCCAAGCTCTCCTAATCCGGTAAGCTCTCCTACTCCGGTAAGCTCTCCTAATCCCCCAAGCTCTCCTACTCTTCCAATCTCTCCTACTCCGGTAAACTCTCCTACTCCAGTATGATCGTCTACTCCCCCAAGCTCTCCAACTCCCCCAAGCTCTCCGACACCAGTAAACTCTCTTACTCCGGAAAGCTCTTCTACTCCGCCAAGCTCTCCTACTCCGCCAAGCTCTCCTACTCCCCCAATCTCTCCTACTCCCCCAATCTCTCCTACTCCCCCAATCTCTCCTACTCCCCCAAGCTCTCCTACTCCCCCAAGCTCTCCTACTCCCCCAAGCTCTCCTACTCCCCCAAGCTCTACTACTCCGGGAAGCTATCCTACTCCGGTAAGCTCCCCTACTCTTCCACGCTCTCCTACTCCGGGAAGCTCTCCTACTCAGGTAAGCTCTCCTACTCTTCCACGCTCTCCTACTCCGGTAAGCTCCCCTACTCGCCCAAGCTCTCCTACTCCCCCAAGCTCTCCTACTCCCCCAAGCTCTCCTACTCCCCCAAGCTCTCCTACTCCCCCAAGCTCTCCTACTCGCCCAAGCTCTCCTACTCGCCCAAGCTCTCCTACTCCCCCAACTTCTCCTACTCCCCCAAGCTCTCCTACTCCCCCAAGCTCTCCTACTCCGGTAATCTCTCCAACTCCAGTAAGCTCTCCTACTCCGGTAAGCTCTCCTACTCCGGTAAGCTCTCCGACTCTTCGACGCTCACCTACTCCGTTAAGCTTTCCTACTCTTCCACGCTGTCCTACTCCGGTAAGCTCTCCTACTCCGTTAAGCTCTCCTACTCCGGTAAGCTCTCCTACTCTTACACGCTCTCCTACTCCGGTAAGCTCTCCTACTCCGGTAAGCTCTCCTACTCCCGCAAGCTCTCCTACTCCCGCAAGCTTTCCTACTCCCGCAAGCTATTCTACTCCGGTAAGCTCTACTACTCCCACAATCTCTCATACTCCCAGAAGCTCTCCTACTCGGGTAAGATCTTCGACTCCAGGAAGATCTCCTTCTCTCCCAAACTCTCCGATTCCAGTCAGCGTTCCTACTCTCCCAAGCTCTCCTGCGCCGCCACGTTCTCCTACTCTGGTAAGCTCTCCTACTCTCCAAAGCTCTCCTACACCCCGAAGCTCTCCTACTCCCCCAAGCTCTCGTACTCGCCCAAGCTCTCGTACTCCCCCAAGCTCACGTACTCCCTCAAGCTCTCGTAATCCCACAAGCTCTCCTCCTCCCCCAAGCTCTCCTCCTCCTTCAAGCTCTCCACCTCCGGTAAGCCCTCCTCCTCCGGTATGATCTCCTCATCACCCTAAAACTCCTACTCCCCCTAGCTCTCCTACTCACCCAAGCTCTCCTACTCCCCCAAGCTCTCCGACTCCCCCAAGCTCTCCTACTTCGCCAAGCTCTCTTACTCCCCCAAGCTCTCCTACTCCCCCAAGCTCTCCTACCCCGCCAAGATCCCCTACTCCCACAAGCTCTCCTACTCACCCAAGCTCTCCTATTCCCCCAAGCTCTCCTACTCCCCCAAGCTCTCCTACTCCCCCAAGCTCTCCTACTCACCCAAGCTATCCTACTCCCCCAAGCTCTCCTACTCCCCCAAGCTCTCCTACTCACCCAAGCTCTCCTATTCCCCCAAGCTCTCCTACTCCCCCAGGCTCTCCTACTCCCCCAAGCTCTCCTACTCCCCAAAGCTCTCCTTCTCCCCAAAGCTCTCCTAATCCGGTAAACTCTCCTACTCCGGTAAGCTCTACTACTCCGCCAAGCTCTCCTACTCCGGTAAGCTCTCCTACTCCCGCAAGCTCTCCTACTCCCGCAAGCTCTCCTACTCCTGCAAGCTCTCCTACTCCCGCAAGCTTTCCTACTCCCGCAAGCTATTCTACTCCGGTAAGCTCTCCTACTCCCACAAGATCTCCTACTCCCACAAGCTCTCCTACTCGGGTAAGCTCTTCTACTCCAGGAAGCTCTCCTTCTCTCCCAAACTCTAGGATTCAAGTCAGCATGCCTACTCTCCCAAGCTCTCCTGTGCCCCCAAGCTCTCCTACTCCGGTAAGCTCTCCTACTCTCCCAAGCTCTCCTACACCCCGAAGCTCTCCTACTCCCCCAAGCTCTCGTACTCCCCCAAGCTCTCGTACTCCCCCAAGCTCTCGTACTACCCCAAACTCAACTAATCCCTCAAGCTCTCCTCCTCCGCCAAGCTCTCCTCCTCCTTCAAGCTCTCCACCTTCGGTAAGCCCTCCTGCTTCCGGATAATCTCCTAATCACCCGAACACTCCTACTCCCCCAAGCTCTCCTACTCACCCAAGCTCTCCTACTCCCACAAGCTCTCCTACTTCCCACAAACTCTCCTACTCTCCCAAGCTCTCCTAGTCCCCCAAGCTCTCCTTCCCCGCCAAGCTCTCCTACTCCCAAAAGCTCTCCTACTCCCCCAAGCTCTCGTACTCCCCCAAGCTCTCGTATTCCCCCAAGCTCTCGTACTCCCCAAGCTCTCGTAATCCCCCAAGCTCTCCTCCGCCCCCAAGCGCTCCTCCTCCTGCAAACTCTCCTCCTCCGGTAAGCCCTCCTCCTCCGGTATGATCTCCTAATCACCCTAACACTCCTACTCCCCCAAGCTCTCCTACTTCTCAAGCTCTCCGATTCCCCCAAGCTCTCGTACTCCCCCAAGCTCTCGTATTCCCCCAAGCTCTCGTACTCCACCATGCTCTCGTAATCCCCGAAACTCTCCTCCTCCTGTAAGCTCTCCTCCTCCGGTATGATCTCCTACTCCCCCAAATCTCCTACTCACCCAAGCTCTCCTACTCCCCCAAGCTCTCCTACTCCCCCAAGCTCTCCTACTCCCCCAAGCTCTCCTACCCCGCCAAGCTCTCCTACTCCCCCAAGCTCTCCTACTCCCCCAAGCTCTCCTACTCCCCCGAGCTCTCCTACTCCCCCAAGCTCTCCCACTCCCCCAAGCTCTCCTACTCCCCCAAGCTCGCCTACTCCCTCTAGCTTTCCTACCCGGCCAAGCTCTCCTACTCCCCCAAGCTCTCCTACTCCCCCGAGCTCACCTACTCCCCGAAGCTCTCCTACTCCCCCAAGCTCACCTACTCCCCCAAGCTTTCCTACCCCGCCAATCTCTCCTGCTTCCCCAAATTCTCCTACTCCCCCAAGCTCTCCTACTCCCTCCCCCAAGCTCTCCTACTCCCCCAAGCTCTCCTCCTCCCCCAAGCTCTACTACTCCCCCAAGCTCTCCTACTCCCCCAAGCTCTCCTACTCCCCCAAGCTCTCCTAATCCGGTAAGCTCTCCTACTCCGGTAAGCTCTCCTAAACCCCCAAGCTCTCCTGCTCTTCCAAGCTCTCCTACTCCGGTAAGCTCTCCTACTCCAGTATGATCGTCGACTCCCCCAAGCTCTCCAACTCCCCGAAGCTCTCCGACACCAGTAAACTCTCCTACTTCGGGAAGCTCTCCTACTCCGCCAAGCTCTCCTACTCCGGCAAGCTCTCCTACTCCGGCAAGCTCTCCTACTCCCCCAATCTCTCCTACTCCCCCAAGCTCTCCGACACCCCCAAGCTCTGCTACTCCGCCAAGCTCTCCTACTCCCCCAATCTCTCCTACTCCCCCAAGCTCTCCCACTCCCCCAAGCTCTCCTACTCCCCCAAGCTCTCCTACTCCCCCAAGCTCTCCTTCTCCCCCAAGCTCTCCTACTCCCCCAAGCTCTACTACTCCAGTAAGCTATCCTACTCCGGGAAGCTCTCCTACTCTTCCACGCTCTCCTACTCCGGAAAGCTCTCCTACTCCGGTAAGCTCTCCTACTCCCCCAAGCTATCCTACTCCCCCAAGCTCTCCTACTCCCCCAAGCTCTCCTCCTCCCCCAAGCTCTCCTACTCCCCCAAGCTCTCCTACCCCGCCAAGCTCTCCTTCTCCCCCAAGTTCTCCTACTCCCCCAAGCTCTCTAACTTCACCAAGCTCTCCTACCCCCACAATCTCTCCTACTCCCCCAAGCTCTCCTACTCCCTCAAGCTCTCGTACTCCCCCAAGCTCTCGTACTCCCCCAAGCTCTCGTACTCCCCCATGATCTCGTAATCCCCCAAGCTCTCCTCCTCCCCAAAGCTCTCCTACTCCCCCAAGCTCTCCTACTCCCCCAAGCTCTCCTACTCCCCCAAGCTCTCCTAGCCCGCCAAGCTCTCCTATTCCCCCAAGCTCTCCAACTCCCCCAAGCTCTCCAACTCCCCCAAGCTCTCCTACTCCCCCAAGCTCTCCTACTCCCCCAAGCTCTCCTACTCCCCCAAGCTCTCCTACTCCCCCAAGCTCAACTATTCCAGTTTGCTCCTCTACTCCGCCATGCTCTCCTACTCCGGAAAGCTCTCCTACTCCCCCAAGCTCTCCTAATCTGGTAAGCTCTCCTACTCCAGTATGATCGTCGAATCCCCCAAGCTCTCCAACTCCCCCAAGCTCTCCGACACCAGTAAACTCTCCTACTCTGGCAATCTCTCCTACTCCCCCAATCTCTCCTACTCCCCCAAGCTCACCCACTCCCCCAAGCTCTCCTACACCCCCAAGCTCTCCTACTCCGCCAAGCTCTCCTACTCCGCCAAGCTCTCCTACTCCGCCAAGCTCTCCTACTCCCGCAATCTCTCCTACTCCCCCAAGCTCTCCCACTCCCCCAAGCTCTCCTACTCACCCAAGCTCTCCTACTCCCCCAATCTCTCCCACTCCCCCAAGCTCTCCCACTCCCCCAAGCTCTCCTACTCCCCCAAGCACTCCTACTCCCCCAAGCTCTCCTACTCCCCCAAGCTCTCCTACTCCCCCAAGCTCTACTACTCCAGTAAGCTTTCCTACTCCGGTAAGCTCTCCTACTCTTCCACGCTCTCCTACTCCGGAAAGCTCTCCTACTCCGGTAAGCTCTCCTACTCATCCACGGTCTCCTACTGCGGTAAGTTCTCCTACTCCCCGAAGCTCTCCTACTCCCCCAAGCTCTCCTACTCCCCCAAGCTATCCTACTCCCCCAAGCTCTCCTACTCCCCCAAGCTCTCCTACTCCCCCAAGCTCTCCTCCTCTGGTAAGCTCTCCTCCTCTGGTATGATCTCCTAATCACCCGAACACTCCTACTCCCCCAAGCTCTCCTACTCACCCAAGCTCTCCTACTCCCCCAAGATCTCCTACTCCCCCAAGCTCTCCTACTCCCCCAAGCTCTCCTACCCCGCCAAGCTCTACTACTCCCCCAAGTTCTCCTACTCCCCCAAGCTCTCCAACTCCCCCAAGCTCTCCTACTCCCCCAAGCTCTCCTACTCCCCCAAGCTCTCCTCCTCCCCCAAGCTCTACTACTCCCCCAAGCTCTCCTACTCCACCAAGCTCTCCTAATCCGGTAAGCTCTCCTACTCCGGTAAGCTCTCCTAATCCCCCAAGCTCTCCTACTCTTCCAAGCTCTCCTACTCCGGTAAGCTCTCCTACTCCAGTATGATCGTCGACTCCCCCAAGCTCTCCAACTCCCCCAAGCTCTCCGACACCAGTAAACTCTCCTACTCCGGTAAGGTCTCCTACTCCCCCAATCTCTCCTACTCCCCCAAGCTCACCCACTCCCCCAAGCTCTCCTAAACCCCCAAGCTCTCCTAAAACCCCAAGCTCTCCTACTACGCCAAGCTCTCCTACTCCCCCAAGCTCTCCTACTCACCCAAGCTCTCCTACTCCCCAAAGCTCTCCTACTCCCCCAAGCTCTCCTACTCCCCCAAGCTTTCCTAACCCGCCAAGCTCTCCTACTCCCCCAAGCTCTCCTGCTCCCCCAAGCTCTCCTCCTCCCCCAAGCTCTCCTACTCCCCCAAGCTCTCCTACTCCCCCAAGCTCTCCTACTCCCCCAAGCTCTCCTACTCCCCCAAGCTCTCCTACTCCCCCAAGCTCTCCTCCTCCCCCAAGCTCTCCTCCTCCCCCAAGCTCTGCTACTCACCCAAGCTCTCCTACTCCCGCAAGCTCTCCTAATCCGGTAAGCTCTCCTACTCCGGTAAGCTCTCCTAATCCCCCAAGCTCTCCTACTCTTCCAAGCTCTCCTACTCCGGTAAGCTCTCCTACTCCAGTATGATCGTCGACTCCCCCAAGCTCTGCAGCTCCCCCAAGCTCTCCGTCACCAGTAAACTCTCCTACTCCGGTAAGCTCTCCTACTCCGCCAAGCTCTCCTACTCTGGCAATCTCTCCTACTCCCCCAATCTCTCCTACTCCCCCAAGCTCACCCACTCCCCCAAGCTCTCCTACACCCCCAAGCTCTCCTACTCCGCCAAGCTCTCCTACTCCCCCAATCTCTCCTACTCCCCCAAGCTCTCCCACTCCCCCAAGCTCTCCTACTCCCCCAAGCTCTCCTACTCCCCCAAGCTCTCCTACTCCCCCAAGCTCTCCTACTCCCCCAAACTCTCCTACTCCCCCAAGCTCTACTACTCCAGTAAGCTATCCTTCTCCGATAAGCTCTCCTACTCTTCCACGCTCTCCTACTCCGGAAAGCTCTCCTACTCCGGTAAGCTCTCCTACTCATCCACGGTATCCTACTGCGGTAAGTTCTCCTACTCCCCGAAGCTCTCATACTCCCCCAATCTCTCCTACTCCCCCAAGCTCTCCTACTCCCCCAAGCTATCCTACTCCCCCAAGCTCTCCTACTCCCCCAACTCTCCTCCTCTGGTAAGCTCTCCTCCTCTGGTATGATCTCCGAATCACCCGAACACTCCTACTCCCCCAAGCTCTCCTACTCACCCAAGCTCTCCTACTCACCCAAGCTCTCCTACTCCCCCAAGATCTCCTACTCCCCCAAGATCTCCTACTCCCCCAAGATCTCCTACTCCCCCAAGATCTCCTACTCCCCCAAGCTCTCCTACCCCGCCAAGCTCTACTACTCCCCCAAGTTCTCCTACTCCCCCAAGCTCTCCAACTCCCCCAAGCTCTCCTACTCCCCAAAGCTCTACTACTCCGGTAAGCTACCCTACTCCGGTAATCTCTCCTACTCACCCAAGCTCTCCTAATCCCCCAAGCTCTCCTACTCCCCCAAGCTCTCCTGCTCCCCCAAGCTCTCCTAATCCCCCAAGCTCTCCTACTCCCCCAAGCTTTCCTACCCCGCCAAGCTCTCCTACTCCCCCAAGCTCTCCTGCTCCCCCAAGCTCTCCTCCTCCCCCAAGCTCTCCTCCTCCCCCAAGCTCTCCTACTCCCCCAAGCTCTCCTACTCCCCCAAGCTCTCCTACTCCCCCAAGCTCTCCTACTCCCCCAAGCTCTCCTACTCCCCCAAGCTCTCCTACTCCCCCAAGCTCTCCTACTCCCCCAAGCTCTCCTACTCCCCCAAGCTCTCCTACTCCCCCAAGCTCTCCTCCTCCCCCAAGCTCTACTACTCCCCCAAGCTCTACTACTCCCCCAAGCTCTACTACTCCCCCAAGCTCTCCTACTCCCCCAAGCTCTCCTAATCCGGTAAGCTCTCCTACTCCGGTAAGCTCTCCTACTCCGGTAAGCTCTCCTACTCCGGTAAGCTCTCCTAATCCCCCAAGCTCTCCTACTCTTCCAAGCTCTCCTACTCCGGTAAGCTCTCCTACTCCAGTATGATCGTCGACTCCCCCAAGCTCTCCAACTCCCCCAAGCTCTCCGACACCAGTAAACTCTCCTACTCTGGCAATCTCTCCTACTCCCCCAATCTCTCCTACTCCCCCAAGCTCACCCACTCCCCCAAGCTCTCCTACACCCCCAAGCTCTCCTACTCCGCCAAGCTCTCCTACTCCCGCAATCTCTCCTACTCCCCCAAGCTCTCCCACTCCCCCAAGCTCTCCTACTCACCCAAGCTCTCCTACTCCCCCAATCTCTCCTATTCCTCCAAACTCTCCTACTCCCCCAAGCTCTACTACTCCAGTAAGCTATCCTACTCCGGTAAGCTCTCCTACTCTTCCACGCTCTCCTACTGCGGTAAGTTCTCCTACTCCCCGAAGCTCTCCTACTCCCCCAAGCTCTCCTACTCCCCCAAGCTCTCCTACTCCCCCAAGCTATCCTACTCCCCCAAGCTCTCCTACTCCCCCAAGCTCTCCTACTCCCCCAAGCTCTCCTACTCCCCCAAGCTCTCCTCCTCTGGTATGTTCTCCGAATCACCCGAACACTCCTACTCCCCCAAGCTCTCCTACTCACCCAAGCTCTCCTACTCACCCAAGATCTCCTACTCCCCCAAGCTCTCCTACTCCCCCAAGCTCTCCTACCCCGCCAAACTCTACTACTCCCCCAAGTTCTCCCACTCCCCCAAGCTCTCCAACTCCCCCATGCTCTCCTACTCCCCCAAGCTCTCCTCCTCCCCCAAGCTCTACTACTCCCCCAAGCTCTACTACTCCCCCAAGCTCTCCTACTCCACCAAGCTCTCCTAATCCGGTAAGCTCTCCTACTCCGGTAAGCTCTCCTAATCCCCCAAGCTCTCCTACTCTTTTAAGCTCTCCTACTCCGGTAAGCTCTCCTACTCCAGTATGATCGTCGACTCCCCCAAGCTCTCCAACTCCCCCTAGCTCTCCGACACCAGTAAACTCTCCTACTCCGGTAAGCTCTCCTACTCCGCCAAGCTCTCCTACTCTGGCAATCTCTCCTACTCCCCCAATCTCTCCTACTCCCCCAAGCTCACCCACTCCCCCAAGCTCTCCTACACCCCCAAGCTCTCCTATTCCGCCAAGCTCTCCTACTCCCCCAATCTCTCCTACTCCCCCAAGCTCTCCCACTCCCCCAAGCTCTCCTACTCCGCCAAGCTCTCCTACTCCCCCAAGCTCTCCTACTCCCCCAAACTCTCCTACTCCCCCAAGCTCTACTACTCCAGTAAGCTATCCTACTCCGGTAAGCTCTCCTACTCTTCCACGCTCTCCTACTCCGGAAAGCTCTCCTACTCCGGTAAGCTCTCCTACTCATCCACGGTCTCCTACTGCGGTAAGTTCTCCTACTCGCCCAAGCTCTCCTACTCCCCCAAGCTCTCCTACTCCCCCAAGCTATCCTACTCCCCCAAGCTCTCCTACTCCCCCAAGCTCTCCTCCTCCGGTAAGCTCTCCTCCTCTGGTATGATCTCCTAATCACCCGAACACTCCTACTCCCCCAAGCTCTCCTACTCCCCCAAGATCTCCTACTCCCCCAAGATCTCCTACTCCCCCAAGCTCTCCTACCCCGCCAAGCTCTACTACTCCCCCAAGTTCTCCTACTCCCCCAAGCTCTCCAACTCCCCCAAGCTCTCCTACTCCCCCAAGCTCTCCTCCTCCCCCAAGCTCTACTACTCCCCCAAGCTCTCCTACTCCACCAAGCTCTCCTAATCCGGTAAGCTCTCCTACTCCGGTAAGCTCTCCTAATCCCCCAAGCTCTCCTACTCTTCCAAGCTCTCCTACTCCGGTAAGCTCTCCTACTCCAGTATGATCGTCGACTCCCCCAAGCTCTCCAACTCCCCCAAGCTCTCCGACACCAGTAAACTCTCCTACTCCGGTAAGGTCTCCTACTCCCCCAATCTCTCCTACTCCCCCAGGCTCACCAACTCCCCCAAGCTCTCCTAAACCCCCAAGCTCTCCTAAAACCCCAAGCTCTCCTACTCCGCCAAGCTCTCCTACTCCCCCAAGCTCTCCTACTCACCCAAGCTCTCCTACTCCCCAAAGCTCTCCTACTCCCCCAAGCTCTCCTACTCCCCCAAGCTTTCCTAACCCGCCAAGCTCTCCTACTCCCCCAAGCTCTCCTGCTCCCCCAAGCTCTCCTGCTCCCCCAAGCTCTCCTACTCCCCCAAGCTCTCCTACTCCCCCAAGCTCTCCTACTCCCCCAAGCTCTCCTACTCCCACAAGCTCTCCTACTCCCACAAGCTCTCCTCCTCCCCCAAGCTCTGCTACTCACCCAAGCTCTCCTACTCCCCCAAGCTCTCCTAATCCGGTAAGCTCTCCTACTCCGGTAAGCTCTCCTAATCCCCCAAGCTCTCCTACTCTTCCAAGCTCTCCTACTCTTCCAAGCTCTCCTACTCCGGTAAGCTCTCCTACTCCAGTATGATCGTCGACTCCCCCAAGCTCTCCAGCTCCCCCAAGCTCTCCGTCACCAGTAAACTCTCCTACTCCGGTAAGCTCTCCTACTCCGCCAAGCTCTCCTACTCTGGCAATCTCTCCTACTCCCCCAATCTCTCCTACTCCCCCAAGCTCTCCTACACCCCCAAGCTCTCCTACTCCGCCAAGCTCTCCTACTCCCCCAATCTCTCCTACTCCCCCAAGCTCTCCCACTCCCCCAAGCTCTCCTACTCCCCCAAGCACTCCTACTCCCCCAAGTTCTCCTACTCCCCCAAACTCTCCTACTCCCCCAAGCTCTACTACTCCAGTAAGCTATCCTTCTCCGATAAGCTCTCCTACTCTTCCACGCTCTCCTACTCCGGAAAGCTCTCCTACTCCGGTAAGCTCTCCTACTCATCCACGGTATCCTACTGCGGTAAGTTCTCCTACTCCCCGAAGCTCTCCTACTCCCCCAAGCTCTCCTACTCCCCCAAGCTCTCCTACTCCCCCAAGCTCTCCTACTCCCCCAAGCTCTCCTACTCCCCCAAGCTCTCCTACTCCCCCAACTCTCCTCCTCTGGTAAGCTCTCCTCCTCTGGTATGATCTCCGAATCACCCGAACACTCCTACTCCCCCAAGCTCTCCTACTCACCCAAGCTCTCCTACTCCCCCAAGATCTCCTACTCCCCCAAGATCTCCTACTCCCCCAAGATCTCCTACTCCCCCAAGCTCTCCTACCCCGCCAAGCTCTACTACTCCCCCAAGTTCTCCTACTCCCCCAAGCTCTCCAAATCCCCCAAGCTCTCCTACTCCCCAAAGCTCTACTACTCCGGTAAGCTACCCTACTCCGGTAATCTCTCCTACTCACCCAAGCTCTCCTAATCCCCCAAGCTCTCCTGCTCCCCCAAGCTCTCCTGCTCCCCCAAGCTCTCCTAATCCCCCAAGCTCTCCTACTCCCCCAAGCTTTCCTACCCCGCCAAGCTCTCCTACTCCCCCAAGCTCTCCTGCTCCCCCAAGCTCTCCTCCTCCCCCAAGCTCTCCTCCTCCCCCAAGCTCTCCTACTCCCCCAAGCTCTCCTACTCCCCCAAGCTCTCCTACTCCCCCAACTCTCCTCTTCCCCCAAGCTCTCCTACTCCCCCAAGCTCTCCTACTCCCCCAAGCTCTCCTACTCCCCCAAGCTCTCCTACTCCCCCAAGCTCTCCTACTCCCCCAAGCTCTCCTCCTCCCCCAAGCTCTACTACTCCCCCAAGCTCTACTACTCCCCCAAGCTCTCCTACTCCCCCAAGCTCTCCTAATCCGGTAAGCTCTCCTACTCCGGTAAGCTCTCCTACTCCGGTAAGCTCTCCTACTCCGGTAAGCTCTCCTAATCCCCCAAGCTCTCCTACTCTTCCAAGCTCTCCTACTCCGGTAAGCTCTCCTACTCCAGTATGATCGTCGACTCCCCCAAGCTCTCCAACTCCCCCAAGCTCTCCGACACCAGTAAACTCTCCTACTCTGGCAATCTCTCCTACTCCACCAATCTCTCCTACTCCCCCAAGCTCACCCACTCCCCCAAGCTCTCCTACACCCCCAAGCTCTCCTACTCCGCCAAGCTCTCCTACTCCCGCAATCTCTCCTACTCCCCCAAACTCTCCTACTCCCCCAAGCTCTACTACTCCAGTAAGCTATCCTACTCCGGTAAGCTCTCCTACTCCGGAAAGCTCTCCTACTCCGGTAAGCTCAACTACTCATCCACGGTATCCTACTGCGGTAAGTTCTCCTACTCCCCGAAGCTCTCCTACTCCCCCAAGCTCTCCTACTCCCCCAAGCTCTCCTACTCCCCCAAGCTATCCTACTCCCCCAAGCTCTCCTACTCCCCCAAGCTCTCCTCCTCTGGTAAGCTCTCCTCCTCTGGTATGATCTCCGAATCACCCGAACACTCCTACTCCCCCAAGCTCTCCTACTCACCCAAGCTCTCCTACTCACCCAAGCTCTCCTACTCCCCCAAGCTCTCCTACTCCCCCAAGCTCTCCTACCCCGCCAAACTCTACTACTCCCCCAAGTTCTCCCACTCCCCCAAGCTCTCCAACTCCCCCATGCTCTCCTACTCCCCCAAGCTCTCCTCCTCCCCCAATCTCTCCTACTCCCCCAATCTCTCCTACTCCCCCAAGCTCACCCACTCCCCCAAGCTCTCCTACACCCCCAAGCTCTCCTATTCCGCCAAGCTCTCCTACTCCCCCAATCTCTCCTACTCCCCCAAGCTCTCCCACTCCCCCAAGCTCTCCCACTCCCCCAAGCTCTCCTACTCCCCCAAGCTCTCCTACTCCCCCAAACTCTCCTACTCCCCCAAGCTCTACTACTCCAGTAAGCTATCCTACTCCGGTAAGCTCTCCTACTCTTCCACGCTCTCCTACTCCGGAAAGCTCTCCTACTCCGGTAAGCTCTCCTACTCATCCACGGTCTCCTACTGCGGTAAGTTCTCCTACTCGCCCAAGCTCTCCTACTCCCCCAAGCTCTCCTACTCCCCCAAGCTATCCTACTCCCCCAAGCTCTCCTACTCCCCCAAGCTCTCCTCCTCCGGTAAGCTCTCCTCCTCTGGTATGATCTCCTAATCACCCGAACACTCCTACTCCCCCAAGCTCTCCTACTCACCCAAGCTCTCCTACTCCCCCAAGATCTCCTACTCCCCCAAGATCTCCTACTCCCCCAAGGTCTCCTACCCCGCCAAGCTCTACTGCTCCCCCAAGTTCTCCTACTCCCCCAAGCTCTCCAACTCCCCCAAGCTCTCCTACCCCCACAATCTCTCCTACTCCCCCAAGCTCTCCTACTCCCCCAAGCTCTCGTACTCCCCCAAGCTCTCGTACTCCCCCAAGCTCTCGTACTCCCCCATGATCTCGTAATCCCCCAAGCTCTCCTCCTCCCCAAAGCTCTCCTCCTCCCCCAAGCTCTCCTCCTCCGGTAGATTTCCTAATCACCCTAACGCTCCTACTCCCCCTCGCTCTCCTACTCCCCCAAGCTGTCCTACTCCCCCAAGCTCTCCTACCCCGCCAAGCTCTCCTATTCCCCCAAGCTCTCCTACTCCCCCAAGCTCTCCTACTCCCCCAAGCTCTCCTACTCCCCCAAGCTCTCCTACTCCCCCGAGCTCTCCTACTCCCCCGAGCTCTCCTAATACCCCAAGCTCAACTACTCCAGTTTGCTCCTCTGCTCCGCCATGCTCTCCTACTCCGGAAAGCTCTCCTACTCCCCCAAGCTCTCCGAATCTGGTAAGCTCTCCTGCTCCCGTAAGCTCTCCGACTTCCCCGAGCTCTCCTACTCCCCCAAGCTCTACTACTCCCCCAAGCTCTCCGACTCCATTATGATCGCCTACTCCCCCAAGCTCTCCTACCCCCCCAAGCTCTCCGACACCAGTAAACTCTCCTACTCCAGTAAGCTCTCTGACTCCGGTAAGCTCTCCGACTCCCCAAAGCTCTCCGACTCCCCCAAGCTCTCCCACTCCCCAAAGTTCTCCTACTCCCCGAAGCTCTCCTACTCCCCCAAGTTCTCCTACTCCCCCAAGCTATCCTACTCCCCAAGCTCTCCTACTCCCCCAAGCCATCCTACTCCCCCAAGCTCTCCTACTCCGGTAAGCTCTCCTAATCCCCCAAGCTCTCCTACTCTTCCAAGCTCTCCTACTCCGGTAAGCTCTCCTACTCCAGTATGATCGTCGACTCCCCCAAGCTCTCCAACTCCCCCAAGCTCGCCGACACCAGTAAACTCTCCTACTCCGGTAAGGTCTCCTACTCCCCCAATCTCTCCTACTCCCACAAGCTCACCCACTCCCCCAAGCTCTCCTAAACCCCCAAGCTCTCCTACTCCGCCAAGCTCTCCTACTCCCCCAATCTCTCCTACTCCCCCAAGCTCTCCCACTACCCCAAGCTCTCCTACTCCCCCAAGCCCTCCTACTCCCACAAGCTCTCCTACTCCCCCAAACTCTCCTACTCCCCCAAGCTCTACTACTCCAGTAAGCTATCCTACTCCGGTAAGCTCTTCTACTCTTACACGCTCTCCTACTCCGGAAAGCTCTCCTACTCCAGTAAGCTCTCCTACTCATCCACGGTCTCCTACTGCGGTAAGTTCTCCTACTCGCCCAAGCTCTCCTACTCCCCCAAGCTCTCCTACTCCCCCAAGCTATCCTACTCCCCCAAGCTCTCCTTCTCCCCCAAGCTCTCCTCCTCCCCCAAGCTCTACTCCTCTGGTATGATCTCCTAATCACCCGAACACTCCTACTCCCCCAAGCTCTCCTACTCACCCAAGCTCTCCTACTCCCCCAAGCTCTCCTACACCCCCAAGCTCTCCTACTCCCCCAAGCTTTCATAACCCGCCAAGCTCTCCTGCTCCCCCAAGCTCTCCTCCTCCCCCAAGCTCTCCTCCTCCCCCAAGCTCTCCTCCTCCCCCAAGCTCTCCTCCTCCCCCAAGCTCTACTACTCACCCAAGCTCTACTACTCCCCCAAGCTCTCCTAATCCGGTAAGCTCTCCTACTCCGGTAAGCTCTCCTAATCCCCCAAGCTCTCCTACTCTTCCAAGCTCTCCTACTCCGGTAAGCTCTCCTACTCCAGTATGATCGTCGACTCCTCCAAGCTCTCCAGCTCCCCCAAGCTCTCCGTCACCAGTAAACTCTCCTACTCCAGTAAGCTCTCCTACTCCGCCAAGCTCTCCTACTCTGGCAATCTCTCCTACTCCCCCAATCTCTCCTACTCCCCCAAGCTCACCCACTCCCCCAAGCTCTCCTACACCCCCAAGCTCTCCTACTCCCCCAATCTCTCCTCCTCCCCCAAGCTCTCCTCCTCCGGTAGATTTCCTAATCACCCTAACGCTCCTACTCCCCCTCGCTCTCCTACTCCCCCAAGCTGTCCTACTCCCCCAAGCTCTCCTACCCCGCCAAGCTCTCCTATTCCGCCAAGCTCTCCTACTCCCCCAAGCTCTCCTACTCCCCCAAGCTCTCCTACTCCCCCAAGCTCTCCTACTCCCCCAAGCTCTCCTACTCCCCCAAGCTCTCCTACTCCCCCAAGCTCTCCTACTCCCCCAAGCTCTCCTAATACCCCAAGCTCAACTACTCCAGTTTGCTCCTCTACTCCGCCATGCTCTCCTACTCCGGAAAGCTCTCCTACTCCCCCAAGCTCTCCGAATCTGGTAAGCTCTCCTACTCCCGTAAGCTCTCCTACTTCCCCGAGCTCTCCTACTCCCCCAAGCTCTACTACTCCCCCAAGCTCTCCGACTCCAATATGATCGCCTACTCCCCCAAGCTCTCCTACCCCCCCAAGCTCTCCGACACCAGTAAACTCTCCTACTCCAGTAAGCTCTCTGACTCCGGTAAGCTCTCCGACTCCCCCAAGCTCTCCGACTCCCCCAAGCTCTCCTACGCCCCCAAGCTCTCCTACTCCACCAAGCTCTCCTACTCCCACAAGCTCTCCTACTCCCCCAAGCTCTCCTACTCACCCAAGCTCTCCTACTCACCCAAGCTCTCCTACTCACCCAAGCTCTCCTACTCCCCCAAGCTCTACTACTCCCCCAAGCTCTCCTACTCCCCCAAGCTCTCCGACTCCCCCAAGCTCTCCTACTCCGGTAAGCTCTCCTACTCCGGTAAGCTCGCCTAATCCCCGAAGATCTCCGACTCTTCCAAACTCTCCGACACCGGTAAACTCTCCTACTCCGGTAAGCTCTCCTACTCCGCCAAGCTCTCCTACTCCGCCAAGCTCTCCTACTCCCCCAAGCTCTCCTACTCCCCCAAGCTCTCCTACTCCCCCAAGCTCTCCTACTCCCCCAAGCTCTCCTACTCCCCCAAGCTCTCCTACTCCCCCAAGCTCTCCTACTCCCCCAAGCTCTCCTACTCCCCCAAGCTCTCCTACTCCCCCAAGCTCTCCTACTCCCCCAAGCTCTCCTACTCCCCCAAGCTCTCCTACTCCCCCAAGCTCTCCTACTCCCCCAAGCTCTCCTACTCCCCCAAGCTCTCCTACTCCCCCAAGCTCTCCTACTCCCCCAAGCTCTCCTACTCCCCCAAGCTCTCCTACTCCCCCAAGCTCTCCTACTCCCCCAAGCTCTCCTACTCCCCCAAGCTCTCCTACTCCCCCAAGCTCTCCTACTCCCCCAATCTCTCCTACTCCCCCAATCTCTACTACTCCCCAAATCTCTACTACTCCGGTAAGCTATCCTACTCCGGTAAGCTCTCCGACAAACCCAAGCTCTCCTACTCCCCCAAGCTCTCCTACTCCGGTAAGCTCTCCTACTCCGGTAAGCTCGCCTAATCCCCGTAGCTCTCCTACTCTTCCAAGCTCTCCGGCACCGGTAAACTCTCCTACTCCGGTAAGCTCTCCTACTCCGCCAAGCTCTCCTTCTCCGCCAAGCTCTCCTTCTCCGCCAATCTCTCCTACTCCCCCAAGCTCTCCTACTGCCCCAAGCTATCCTACTCCCTCAAGCTCTCCTCCTCCCCCAAGCTCTCCTCCTCCCCCAAGCTCTCCTCCTCCCCCAAGCTCTCCTACTCCGGTAAGCTATCCTACTCCGGTAAGCTCTCCTACTCTCCCAAGCTCTCCTGCACCCCCAAGCTCTCCTACTCCCCCAAGCTCTCGTACTCCCCCAAGCTCTCGTACTCCCCCAAGCTCTCGTACTCCCCAAGCTCTCGTAATCCCCCAAGCTCTCCTCCTCCCCCAAGCTCTCCACCTCCTTCAAGCTCTCTTCCTCCGGTAAGCCCTCCTCCTCCGGTATGATCTCCTAATCACCCTAACACTCCTACACCCCCAAGCTCTCCTACTCCCCCAAGCTCTCCTACTCCCCCAAGCTCTCCTACCCCGCCAAGCTCTCCTACTCCCCCAAGCTCTCCTGCTCCCCCAAGCTCTCCTACCCCGCCAAGCTCTCCTACTCGGGTAAGCTCTTCTACTCCAGGTAGCTCTCCTTCTCTCCCAAACTCTCCTATTCAAGTCAGCATGCCTAATCTCCCAAGCTCTCCTGCGCCCCCAAGCTCTCCTACTCCAGTAAGCTCTCCTACTCTCCCAAGCTCTCCGACACCCCGAAGCTCTCCTACACCCGCAAGCTCTCGTACTCCCCCAAGCTCTCGTACTCCCCCAAGCGCTCGTACTCCCCCAAGCTCTTGTAATCCCCCAAGCTCAACTCCTCCCCCAAACACTCCTCCTCCTTCAAGCTCTCCACCTCCGGTAAGCCCTCCTCTTCCGGTATGATCTCCTAATCACCCTAACACTCCTACTCCCCCAAGCTCTCCTACTCCCCCAACCTCTCCTACTCCCCCAAGCTCTCCTACCCCGCCAAGCTGTCCTACTCCCACAAGCTCTCCTACTCCCACAAGCTCTCCTACTCCCCCAAGCTCTCCTGTGCCCCCAAGCTCTCCTACTCCGGTAAGCTCTCCTACTCTCCCAAGCTCTCCTGCACCCCCAAATTCTCATACTCCCCCAAGCTGTCGTACTCCCCCAAGCTCTCCTACTCCCCCAAGCTCTCCTACTCCCCCAAGCTCTCCTACTCCTTAAAGCTCTACTACTCCTTAAAGCTCTACTACTCCGGTAAGCTATCCTACTCCGGAAAGCTCTCCTGCTCACCCAAGCTCTCCTACTCCCCCAAGCTCTCCTACTCCCCAAGCTCTCCTGCTCCCGCTAGCTCTACTACTCCAGTAAGCTATCCTACTCCGGTAAGCTCTCCTACTCATCCACGGTCTCCTACACCGGTAAGTTCTCCTACTCCCCCAATCTCTCCTACTCCCCCAAGCTCTCCTACTCCCCCAAGCTATCCTACTCCCCCAAGCTCTCCTACTCCCCCAAGCTCTCCTACTCCCCCAAGCTCTCCTACTCCCCCAAGCTCTCCTACTCCCCCAAGCTCTCCTACTCCCCCAAGCTCTCCTCCTCCGGGAAGCTCTCCTCCTCTGGTATGATCTCCTTATCACTCGAACACTCCTACTCCCGCAAGCTCTCCTACTCACCCAAGCTCTCCTACTCCCCCAAGATCTCCTACTCCCCCAAGCTCTCCTACTCCCCCAAGTTCTCCTACTCCCCCAAGCTCTCCAACTGCCCCAAGCTCTCCTACCCCCCCAATCTCTCCTACTCCCCCAAGCTCTCCTACTCCCCCAAGCTCTCCTACTCCCCCAAGGTCTCCTACCCCGCCAATCTCTCCTTCTCTCCCAAACTCTCCTATTCAAGTCAGCATGCCTACTCTCCCAAGCTCTCCTGCGCCCCCAAGCTCTCCTACTCCAGTAAGCTCTCCTACTCTCCCAAGCTCTCCGACACCCCGAAGCTCTCCTACACCCCAAAGCTCTCGTACTCCCCCAAGCTCTCGTACTCCCCCAAGCTCTCGTACTCCCCCAAGCTCTTGTAATCCCCCAAGCTCAACTCCTCCCCCAAACACTCCTCCTCCTTCAAGCTCTCCACCTCCGGTAAGCCCTCCTCTTCCGGTATGATCTCCTAATCACCCTAACACTCCTACTCCCCCAAGCTCTCCTACTCCCCCAACCTCTCCTACTCCCCCAAGCTCTCCTACCCCGCCAAGCTGTCCTACTCCCACAAGCTCTCCTACTCCCGCAAGCTCTCCTGTGCCCCCAAGCTCTCCTACTCCGGTAAGCTCTCCTACTCTCCCAAGCTCTCCTGCACCCCCAAATTCTCATACTCCCCCAAGCTGTCGTACTCCCCCAAGCTCTCCTACTCCCCCAAGCTCTCCTACTCCTCCAAGCTCTCCTACTCCTTAAAGCTCTACTACTCCGGTAAGCTATCCTACTCCGGAAAGCTCTCCTGCTCACCCAAGCTCTCCTACTCCCCCAAGCTCTCCTACTCCCCAAGCTCTCCTGCTCCCGCTAGCTCTACTACTCCAGTAAGCTATCCTACTCCGGTAAGCTCTCCTACTCATCCACGGTCTCCTACTCCGGTAAGTTCTCCTACTCCCCCAATCTCTCCTACTCCCCCAAGCTCTCCTACTCCTCCAAGCTATCCTACTCCCCCAAGCTATCCTACTCCCCCAAGCTATCCTACTCCCCCAAGCTATCCTCCTCCGGGAAGCTCTCCTCCTCTGGTATGATCTCCTTATCACTCGAACACTCCTACTCCCGCAAGCTCTCCTACTCACCCAAGCTCTCCTACTCCCCCAAGATCTCCTACACCCCCAAGCTCTCCTACTCCCCCAAGTTCTCCTACTCCCCCAAGCTCTCCAACTGCCCCAAGCTCTCCTACCCCCCCAATCTCTCCTACTGCCCCAAGCTCTCCTACTCCCCCAAGCTCTCGTACTCCCCCAACCTCTCGTACTCCCCCAAGATCTCGTAATCCCCCAAGCTCTCCTCCTCCCCCAAGCTCTCCTCCTCCCCCAAGCTCTCCTCCTCCGGTATGATTTCCTAATCACCCTAACGCTCCTACTCCCCCAAGATCTCCTACTCCCCCAAGCTCTCCTACTCCCCCAAGCTCTCCTACCCCGCCAAGCTCTCCTATTCCCCCAAGCTCTCCTACTCCCCCAAGCTCTCCTACTCCCCCAAGCTCTCCTACTCCCCAAAGCTCTCCTACTCCCCCAAGCTCTCCTAATACCCCAAGCTCAACTACTCCAGTATGTTCCTCTACTCCGCCATGCTCTCCTACTCCGGAAAGCTCTCCTACTCCCCCAAGCTCTCCTAATCTGGTAAGCTCTCCTACTCCCGTAAGCTCTCCTACTCCCGCGAGCTCTCCTACTCCCCCAAGCTCTCCTACTCCCCCAAGCTCTCCTACTCCATTATGATCGCCTACTCCCCCAAGCTCTCCTACTCCCCCAAGCTCTCCGACACCAGTAAACTCTCCTTCTCCAGTAAGCTCTCCTACTCCCCAAAGCTCTCCTACTGCCCCAAGCTCTCCTACTCCCCCAAGCTCTCCTACTCCCCCAAGCTCTCCTACTCCCCCAAGCTCTCCTACTCCCCCAAGCTCTCCTACTCCCCCAAGCTCTCCTACTCCCCCAAGCTCTCCTACTCCCCCAAGCTCTCCTACTCCCCCAAGCTCTCCTACTCCCCCAAGCTCTCCTACTCCCCCAAGCTCTCCTACTCCCCCAAGCTCTCCTACTCCCCCAAGCTCTCCTACTCCCCCAAGCTCTCCTACTCCCCCAAGCTCTCCTACTCCCCCAAGCTCCCCTACTCCCCCAAGCTCTCCTACTCCCCCAAGCTCTCCTACTCCCCCAAGCTCTCCTACTCCGGTAAGCTCGCCTAATCCCCGAAGCTCTCATACTCCGCCAAGCTCGCATACTACCCCAATCTCTCCTACTCCCCCAAGCTCTCCTACTCCCCCAAGCTCTCCTACTCCCCCAAGCTCTCCTACTCCGGTAAGCTCTCCTACTCCGGTAAGCTCGCCTAATCCCCGAAGCTCTCCTACTCTTCCAAGCTCTCCGGCACCGGTAAACTCTCCTACTCCGGTAAGCTCTCCTACTCCGCCAAGCTCTCCTACTCCAACAATCTCTCTTACTCCCCCAAGCTCTCTTACTCCCCCAAGCTCTCCTACTCCCACAAGCTCTCCTACTCCCACAAGCTCTCCTACTCCCACAAGCTCTCCTACTCCCCCAAGCTCTCCTACTCCCCCAAGCTCTCCTACTCCCCCAAGCTCTCCTACTCCCACAAGCTCTCCTACTCCCACAAGCCCTCCTACGCACCCAAGCTCTCCTGCGGCCCAAGCTCTGCTACTCCGGTAAGCTCTCCTACTCTCCCAAGCTCTACTGCACACCCAAGCTCTCCTACTCCCCCAAGCTCTCCTACTCCCGCAAGCTCTCCTACTCCCCCAAGCTCTCCTACTCCCCCAAGCTCTCCTACTCCCCCAAGCTCCCGTACACCCCCAAGCTCTCGTACTCCCCCAAGCTGTCGTACTCCCCCATGCTCTCGTAATCCCCCAAGCTCTCCTCCTCCGGTAAGCTCTCCTCCTCCGGTATGATCTCCTACTCCCCCAAGCTCTCCTACTCACCCAAGCTCTCCTACTCCCCCAAGCTCTCCTACTCCCCCAAGCTCTCCTACTCCCCCAAGCTTTCCTTCCCCGCCAAGCTCTCCAACTCCCCCAAGCTCTCCTACTCCCCGAAGCTCTCCTACTACCCCAAGCTGTCCTACTCCCCCAAGCTCTCCTACTCCCCCATGCTCTCCTACTCCCACAAGCTCTCCTACTCCCCCAAGCTCTCCTACTCCCCCGAGCTCTCCTACTCCCCCAAGCTCTCCTACTCCCCCAAGCTCTCCTACTCCCCCAAGCTCTCCTACTCCCCCAAGCTCTCCTACTCCCACAAGCTCTCGTACTCCCCCAAGCTCTCGTACTCCCCGAAGCTGTCGTACTCCCCCATGCTCTTGTAATCCCCCAAGCTCTCCTCCTCCGGTAAGCTCTCCTCCTCCGGTATGATCTCCTACTCCCCCAAGCTCTCCTACTCCCCCAAGCTCTCCTACACCCCCAAGCTCTCGTAATCCCCCAAGCTCTCGTAATCCCCCAAGCTCTCCTCCTACTCCAAGCTCTCATCCTCCCCCAAGCTCTCATCCTCCGGTAAGCTCTCATCCTCTGGTATGATCTCCAAATCACCCTAACACTCCTACTCCCCCAAGCTTTCCTACTCACCCAAGCTCTCCTATTCCCCCAAGATCTCCTACACCCCCAAGCTCTCCTACTCCCCCACGCTCTCCTACCCCGCCAAGCTCTCCTACTCCCCCAAGTTCTCCTTCTCCCCCAAGCTCTCCAACTCCCCCAAGGTCTCCTACTCCCCCAAGCTCTCCCACTCCCCCAAGCTCTCCTACTCCCCCAAGCTCTCCTACTCCCCCAAGGTCTCGTACTCCACCAAGCTCTCGTACTCCACCAAGCTCTCGTAACCCCCAAGCTCTCCTCCTCCCCAAGCTCTCCTCCTCCCCCAAACTCTCCTCCTCCGATATGATTTCCTAATCACCCTAACGCTCCTACTCCCCCAAGCTCTCCTACTCCCCCAAGCTCTCCTACTCCCCCAAGCTCTCCTACCCCGCCAAGTTCTCCTACTCCCCCAAGCTCTCCTACTCCCCCAAGATCTCCTACTCCCCAAGCTCTCCTACTCCCCCAAGCTCTCCTACTCCCCCAAGCTCTCCTACTCCCCCAAGCTCTCCTACTCCCCCAAGCTCAACTACTCCAGTAAGCTCCTCTACTCCGCCATGCTCTCCTACTCCGGAAAGCTCTCCTACTCCCCCAAGCTCTCCTAATCTGGTAAGCTCTCCTACTCCCGTAAGCTCTCCTACTCCCCCAAGCTCTCCTACTCCCCGAAGCTCTCCTACTCCCCCAAGGTCTCCTACACCCCCAAGCTCTCCGACACCAGTAAACTCTCCTACTCCAGTAAGCTCTCTGACTCCAGTAAGCTCTCCGACTCCCCCAAGCTCTCCGACTCCACCAAGTTCTCCTACTCCCCCAAGCTCTCCTATTCACCCAAGCTCTCCGACTCGTCCAAGCTCTCGTACTCCCCCAAGCTCTCCTACTCCACCAAGCTCTCCTACTCCGGTAACCTCTCCTACTCCGGTAAGCTCGCCTAATCCCCGAAGCTCTCCTACTCTTCCAAGCTCTCCGACACCGGTAAACTCTCCTACTCCGGTAAGCTCTCCTACTCCGCCAAGCTCTCCTACTCCGCCAACTCTCCTACTCCCCCAAGCTCTCCTACTCCGGTAAGCTATCCTACTCCGGTAAGCTCTAGTACTCCCCCAAGCTCTCCGACTCCCCCAAGCTTTCCTACCCCGCCAAGCTCTCCTACTCCCCCAAGCTCTCCTACTCCCCCAAGCTCTCCTACTACCCCAAGCTCTCCTACTCCGGTAAGCTATCCTACTCCGGTAAGCTCTAGTACTCCCCCAAGCTCTCCTACTCCCCCAAGCTTTCCTACCCCGCCAAGCTCTCCTACTCCCCCAAGCTCTCCTACTCCCCCAAGCTCTCCTACTACCCCAAGCTCTCCTACTCCCCCAAGCTCTCCTACTCCCCCAAGCTCTCCTACTCCCCCAAGCTCTCCTACTCCCCCAAGCTGTCCTACTCCCCCAAGCTCTCCTACTCCACCAAGCTCTCCTACTCCACCAAGCTCTCCTACTCCACCAAGCTCTCCTGCTCCCACAAGCTCTCCTACCCCGCCTAGCTCTCCTACTCCCCCAAGTTCTCCTACTCCCCCAAGCTCTCCTTCTCCCCCAAGCACTCGTAATCCCGCAAGCTCTCGTAATCCCCCAAGCTCTCCTCCTCCCCCAAGCTCTCATCCTCCCCCAAGCTCTCCTCCTCCGTTAAGCTCTCCTCCTCTGGTATGATCTCCTAATCACCCTAACACTCCTACTCCCCCAAGCTCTCCTACTCACCCAAGCTCTCCTACTCCCCCAAGCTCTCCTACTCCCCCAAGCTCTCCTACTCCCGCAAGCTCTCCTACTCCCCCAAGCTCTCCTACTCCCCCAAGCTCTCCTACTCCCCCAAGCTCTCCTGCTCCCCCAAGCTCTCCTGCTCCCCCAAGCTCTCCTGCTCCCCCAAGCTCTCGTAATCCCCCAAGCTCTCCTACTCCCCCAAGCTCTCCTACTCCCCCAAGCTCTCCTACCCTGCCAAGCTCTCTTACTCCCCCAAGTTCTCCTGCTCCCCCAAGCTCTCCTACTTCCCCAAGCTCTCATCCTCCCCCAAGCTCTCCTCCTCCGGTAAGCTCTCCTCCTCTGGGATGATCTCCTAATCACCCTAACACTCCTACTCCCCCAAGCTCTCCTACTCACACAAGCTCTCCTACTCCCCCAAGATCTCCTACTCCCCCAAGCTCTCCTACTCCCCCAAGCTCTCCTACCCCGCCAAGCTCTCCTACTCCCCCAAGTTCTCCTACTCCCCCAAGCTCTCCTACTCCCCCAAGCTCTCCTGCTCCCCCAAGCTCTCCTACCCCGCCAAGCTCTCCTACTCACCCAAGTTCTCCTACTCCCCCAAGCTCTCCTACTCCCCCAAGCTCTCCTACTCCCCCAAGGTCTCCTTCTCCCCCAAGCTCTCCTACTCCCCCAAGCTCTCCTACTCCCCCAAGCTCTCCTACTCCCCCAATCTCTCCTATTCACCCAAGCTCTCCTACTCCCCCAAGCTCTCATACTCCCCCAAGCTCTCCTACTCCCCCAATCTCTCCTATTCACCCAAGCTCTCCTACTCCCCCAAGCTCTCCTACCCCGGTAAGCTCGCCTAATCCCCGAAGCTCTCCTACTCTTCCAAACTCTCCGACACCGGTAAACTCTCCTACTCCGGTAAGCACTCCTGCTCCGCCAAGCTCTCCTACGCCGCCAAGCTCTCCTACTCCCCCAAGCTCTCCTACTCCGGTAAGCTATCCTACTCCGGTAATCTCTCCTACTCCCCCAAGCTCTCCTACTCCCCCAAGCTCTCCTACTCCCTCAAGCTCTCCTACTCCCCCAAGCTCTCCTACTCCCCCAAGCTCTCCCACTCCCCCAAGCTCTACTACTCCGGTAAGCTATCCTACTCCGGTAAGCTCTCCTACTCTCCCAAGCTCTCCTGCACCCCCAAGCTCTCCTACTCCCCCAAGCTCTCGTACTCCCCCAAGCTTTCCTACTCCCCCAAGCTCTCCTACTCCCCCAAGCTCTCCTACTCCCCCAAGCTTTCCTACCCCGCCAATCTCTCCTACTCCTCCAAGCTCTCCTACTACCCCAAGCTCTCCTACACCCGCAAGCTCTCCTACTCCCGCAAGCTCTCCTACTCCCGCAAGCTCTCCTACTCCCCCAAGCTCTCCTACTCCCCCAAGCTCTCCTACTCCCGCAAGCTCTCCTACTCCCGCAAGCTCTCCTACTCCCCCAAGCTCTCCTGCTCCCCCAAGCTCTCCTGCTCCCCCAAGCTCTCCTGCTCCCCCAAGCTCTCCTACTCCCCCAAGCTCTCCTACTCCCCCAAGCTCTCGTAATCTCCCAAGCTCTCCTACTCCCCCAAGCTCTCCTACCCTGCCAAACTCTCTTACTCCCCCAAGTTCTCCTGCTCCCCCAAGCTCTCCTACTCCCCCAAGCTCTCATCCTCCCCCAAGCTCTCCTCCTCCGGTAAGCTCTCCTCCTCTGGGATGATCTCCTAATCACCCTAACACTCCTACTCCCCCAAGCTCTCCTACTCACACAAGCTCTCCTACTCCCCCAAGATCTCCTACTCCCCCAAGCTCTCCTACTCCCCCAAGCTCTCCTACCCCGCCAAGCTCTCCTACTCCCCCAAGTTCTCCGACCCCTCCAAGCTCTCCAACTCCCCCAAGCTCTCCTACTCCCCCAAGCTCTCCTACTCACCCAAGCTCTCCTACTCCCCCAAGCTCTCCTACTCCCCCAAGCTCTCCTACTCCCCCAAGATCTCCTACTCCCCCAAGCTCTCCTACTCCCCCAAGCTCTCCTACACACCCAAGCTCTCCTACACACCCAAGCTCAACTACTCCCCCAAGCTCTCCTACTCCCCCAAGCTCTCCTACTCCCCCAAGCTCTCCTACTCCCCCAAGCTCTCGTACTCCCCCAAGCTCTCGTACTCCCCCAAGCTGTCGTACTGCCCTATGCTCTCGTAATCCCACAAGTTCTCCTCCTCCGGTATGATCTCCTACTCCCCCAAGCTCTCCTACTCACCCAAGCTCTCCTACTCCCCCAAGCTCTCCTACTCCCCCAAGCTCTCCTACTCCCCCAAGCTCTCCTACTCCCCCAAGCTCTCCTACTCCCCCAAGCTCTCCTACTCCCCCAAGCTCTCCTACTCCCCCAAGCTTTCCTTCCCCGCCAAGCTCTCCAACTCCCTCAAGCTCTCCTACTCCCCGAAGCTCTCCTATTCCCCCAAGCTCTCCTACTCCCCCAAGCTCTCCTACTCCCCCAAGCTCTCCTACTCCCCCAAGCTTTCCTACTCCCCCAAGCTCTCCTACTCCCCCAAGCTCTCCTACTCCCCCAAGCTTTCCTACCCCGCCAATCTCTCCTACTCCCCCAAGCTCTCCTACTACCCCAAGCTCTCTTACTCCCCCAAGCTCTCCTACTCCCGCAAGCTGTCCTACTCCCCCAAGCTCTCCTACTCCCCCAAGCTCTCCTACTCCCCCAAGCTCTCCTACTCGCCCAAGCTCTCCTGCTCCCCCAAGCTCTCCTACTCACCCAAGTTCTCCTACTCCCCCAAGCTCTCCTACTCCCCCAAGCTCTCCTACTCCCCCAAGGTCTCCTTCTCCCCCAAGTTCTCCTACTCCCCCAAGCTCTCCTACTCCCCCAATCTCTCCTATTCACCCAAGGTCTCCTACTCCCCCAAGCTCTCGTACTCCCCCAAGCTCTCCTACTCCCCCAATCTCTCCTATTCACCCAAGCTCTCCTATTCACCCAAGCTCTCCTACTCCCCCAAGCTCTCCTACTCCGGTAAGCTCTCCTACCCCGGTAAGCTCGCCTAATCCCCGAAGCTCTCCTACTCTTCCAAGCTCTCCGACACCGGTAAACTCTCCTACTCCGGTAAGCTCTCCTACTCCGCCAAGCTCTCCTACGCCGCCAAGCTCTCCTACTCCCCCAAGCTCTCCTACTCCGGTAAGCTATCCTACTCCGGTAAGCTCTCCTACTCCCCCAAGCTCTCCTACTCCCCCAAGCTCTCCTACTCCCTCAAGCTCTCCTACTCCCCCAAGCTCTCCTACTCCCCCAAGCTCTCCCACTCCCCCAAGCTCTACTACTCCGGTAAGCTATCCTACTCCGGTAAGCTCTCCTACTCTCCCAAGCTCTCCTGCACCCCCAAGCTCTCCTACTCCCCCAAGCTCTCGTACTCCCCCAAGCTTTCCTACTCCCCCAAGCTCTCCTACTCCCCCAAGCTCTCCTACTCCCCCAAGCTTTCCTACCCCGCCAATCTCTCCTACTCCCCCAAGCTCTCCTACTCCTCCAAGCTCTCCTACTACCCCAAGCTCTCCTACTCCCCCAAGCTCTCCTACTCCCGCAAGCTCTCCTACTCCCCCAAGCTCTCCTACTACCCCAAGCTCTCCTACTCCCCCAAGCTCTCCTACTCCCCCAAGCTCTCCTACTCCCGCAAGCTCTCCTACTCCCCCAAGCTCTCCTACTCCCCCAAGCTCTCCTACTCCCCCAAGCTCTCCTACTCCCCCAAGCTCTCCTTCTCCCCCAAGCTCTCCTACTCCCCCAAGCTCTCCTACTCCCCCAAGCTCTCCTACTCCCCCAAGCTCTCCTACTCCCCCAAGCTCTCCTACTCCCCCAAGCTCTCCTACTCCCCCAAGCTCTCCTACTCCCCCAAGCTCTCCTGCTCCCCCAAGCTCTCCTGCTCCCCCAAGCTCTCCTGCTCCCCCAAGCTCTCCTACTCCCCCAAGCTCTCGTAATCCCCGAAGCTCTCCTACTCCCCCAAGCTCTCCTACTCCCTCAAGTTCTTCTACCCTGCCAAGCTCTCTTACTCCCACAAGTTCTCCTACTCCCCCAAGCTCTCCTACTCCCCCAAGCTCTCATCCTCCCCCAAGCTCTCATCCTCCGGTAAGCTCTCCTCCTCTGGGATGATCTCCTAATCACCCTAACACTCCTACTCCCCCAAGCTCTCCTACTCACACAAGCTCTCCTACTCCCCCAAGATCTCTTACTCCCCCAAGCTCTCGTACTCCCCCAAGCTCTCGTACTCCCCCAAGCTCTCGTACTCCCCCAAGCTCTCGTACTCCCCTATGCTCTCGTAATCCCACAAGTTCTCCTCCTCCGGTAAGCTCTCCTCCTCCGGTATGATCTCCTACTCCCCCAAGCTCTCCTACTCACCCAAGCTCTCCTACTCCCCCAAGCTCTCCTACTCCCCCAAGCTCTCCTACTCCCCCAAGCTTTCCTTCCCCGCCAAGCTCTCCAACTCCCCCAAGCTCTCCTATTCCCCCAAGCTGTCCTACTCCCCCAAGCTCTCCTACTCCCCCAAGCTCTCCTACTCCACCAAGCTCTCCTACTCCACCAAGCTCTCCTACTCCACCAAGCTCTCCTACTCCCCCAAGCTCTCCTACTCCCCCAAGCTCTCCTACTCCCCCAAGCTCTCCTACTCCCCCAAGCTCTCTTACTCCCCCAAGCTCTCCTACTTCCCCAAGCTCTCCTACTTCCCCAAGCTCTCCTACTTCCCCAAGCTCTCCTACTCCCCCAAGCTATCCTACTCCCCCAAGCTCTCGTAATCCCCCAAGCTCTCGTAATCCCCCAAGCTCTCGTAATCCCCCAAGCTCTCGTAATCCCCCAAGCTCTCGTAATCCCCCAAGCTCTCGTAATCCCCCAAGCTCTCATCCTCCCCCAAGCTCTCATCCTCCCCCAAGCTCTCATCCTCCGGTAAGCTCTCCTCCTCTGGTATGATCTCCTAATCACCCTAACACTCCTACTCCCCCAAGCTCTCCTACTCACACAATCTCTCCTACTCCCCCAAGATCTCCTACTCCCCCAAGATCTCCTACTCCCCCAAGATCTCCTACTCCCCCAAGCTCTCCTACCCCGCCAAGCTCTCCTACTCCCCCAAGTTCTCCTACTCCCCCAAGCTCTCCAACTCCCCCAAGCTCTCCTACTCCCCCAAGCTCTCCTACTCCCCCAAGCTCTCCTACTCACCCAAGCTCTCCTACTCCCCCAAGCTCTCCTACTCCCCCAATCTCTCCTATTCACCCAAGCTCTCCTACTCGCGAAGCTCTCGTACTCCCCCAAACTCTCCTACTCCCCCAAGCTCTCCTACTCCGGTAAGCTCTCCGACACCGGTAAACTCTCCGACACCGGTAAACTCTCCTACTCCGGTAAGCTCTCCTACTCCGCCAAGCTCTCCTACTCCCCCAAGCTCTCCTACTCCGGTAAGTTATCCTACTCCGGTAAGCTCTCCTACTCCCCCAAGCTCTCCTACTCCCCCAAGCGCTCCTACTCCCTCAAGCTCTCCTACTCCCCCAAGCTCTCCTACTCCCGCAAGCTCTCCCACTCCCCCAAGCTCTACTACTCCGGTAAGCTATCCTACTCCGGTAAGCTTTCCTACTCTCCCAAGCTCTCCTGCACCCCCAAGCTCTCCTACTCCCCCAAGCTCTCGTACTCCCCCAAGCTTTCCTACTCCCCCAAGCTCTCCTACTCCCCCAAGCTCTCCTACTCCCCCAAGCTTTCCTACCCCCCCAAGCTCTCCTACTCCCCCAAGCTCTCCTACTCCTCCAAGCTCACCTGCTCCCCCAATCTCTCCTACCCCGCCAAGCTCTCCTACTCACCCAAGTTCTCCTACTCCCCCAAGCTCTCCTACTCCCCCAAGCTCTCCTACTCCCCCAAGGTCTCCTTCTCCCCCAAGCTCTCCTACTCCCCCAAGCTCTCCTACTCCCCCAAGCTCTACTACTCCGGTAAGCTATCCTACTCCGGTAAGCTTTCCTACTCTCCCAAGCTCTGCTGCACCCCCAAGCTCTCCTACTCCCCC
Source organism: Pristiophorus japonicus (assembly GCF_044704955.1). Taxonomy (NCBI): domain Eukaryota; kingdom Metazoa; phylum Chordata; class Chondrichthyes; family Pristiophoridae; genus Pristiophorus; species Pristiophorus japonicus. The sequence goes on from NW_027252483.1 coordinate 806,975, forward strand.
AAGCTCTCGTACTCCCCCAAGCTTTCCTACTCCCCCAAGCTCTCCTACTCCCCCAAGCTCTCCTACTCCCCTAAGCTTTCCTACACCGCCAATCTCTCCTACTCCCCCAAGCTCTCCTACTCCCCCAAGCTCTCCTACTCCCCCAAGCTCTCCTACTCCCGCAAGCTCTCCTACTCCCGCAAGCTCTCCTACTCCCCCAAGCTCTCCTACTCCCCCAAGCTCTCCTATTCCCCCAAGCTCTCCTACTCCCCCAAGCTCTCCTACTCCCCCAAGCTCTCCTACTCCCCCAAGCTCTCCTACTCCCCCAAGCTCTCCTACTCCCCCAAGCTCTCCTACTCCCCCAAGCTCTCCTACCCCGCCAAGCTCTCCTACTCACCCAAGTTCTCCTACTCCCCCAAGCTCTCCTACTCCCCCAAGCTCTCCTACTCCCCCAAGGTCTCCTTCTCCCCCAAGCTCTCCTACTCCCCCAAGCTCTCCTACTCCCCCAAGCTCTCCTACTCCCCCAATCTTTCCTATTCACCCAAGCTCTCCTACTCCCCCAAGCTCTCGTACTCCCCCAAGCTCTCCTACTCCCCCAATCTCTCCTATTCACCCAAGCTCTCTTACTCCCCCAAGCTCTCCTACTCCCCCAAGCTCTCCTACTCCGGTAGGCTCTCCTACTCCCCCAAGCTCTCCTACTCCCCCAAGCTCTCCTACTCCCTCAAGCTCTCCTACTCCCCCAAGCTCTCCTACTCCCCCAAGCTCTCCCACTCCCCCAAGCTCTACTACTCCGGTAAGCTATCCTACTCCGGTAAGCTCTCCTACTCTCCCAAGCTCTCCTGCACCCCCAAGCTCTCCTACTCCCCCAAGCTCTCCTACTCCCCCAAGATTTCCTACTCCCCCAAGCTCTCCTACTCCCCCAAGCTCTCCTGCTCCCCCAAGCTTTCCTACCCCGCCAATCTCTCCTACTCCCCCAAGCTCTCCTACTCATCCAAGCTCTCCTACTACCCCAAGCTCTCCTACTCCCGCAAGCTCTCCTACTCCTTCAAGCTCTCCTACTCCCGCAAGCTCTCCTACTCCCCCAAGCTCTCCTACTCCCCCAAGCTGTCCTACTCCCCCAAGCTCTCCTACTCCCCCAAGCTCTCCTACTCCCCCAAGCTCTCCTGCTCCCCCAAGCTCTCCTGCTCCCCCAAGCTCTCGTAATCCCCCAAGCTCTCGTAATCCCCCAAGCTCTCCTACTCCCCCAAGCTCTCCTACTCCCCCAAGCTCTCCTACTCCCCCAAGCTCTCCTACCCTGCCAAGCTCTCTTACTCCCCCAAGTTCTCCTACTCCCCCAAGCTCTCCTACTCCCCCAAGCTCTCATCCTCCCCCAAGCTCTCATCCTCCGGTAAGCTTTCCTCCTCTGGGATGATCTCCTAATCACCCTAACACTCCTACTCCCCCAAGCTCTCCTACTCACACAAGCTCTCCTACTCACACAAGCTCTCCTACTCCCCCAAGATCTCCTACTCCCCCAAGCTCTCCTACTCCCCCAAGCTCTCCTACCCCGCCAAGCTCTCCTATTCGCCCAAGTTCTCCTACTCCCCCAAGCTCTACTACTCCGGTAAGCTATCCTACTCCGGTAAGCTTTCCTACTCTCCCAAGCTCTGCTGCACCCCCAAGCTCTCCTACTCCCCCAAGCTCTCGTACTCCCCCAAGCTTTCCTACTCCCCCAAGCTCTCCTACTCCCCCAAGCTCTCCTACTCCCCTAAGCTTTCCTACACCGCCAATCTCTCCTACTCCCCCAAGCTCTCCTACTCCCCCAAGCTCTCCTACTCCCCCAAGCTCTCCTACTCCCGCAAGCTCTCCTACTCCCGCAAGCTCTCCTACTCCCCCAAGCTGTCCTACTCCCCCAAGCTCTCCTACTCCCCCAAGCTCTCCTACTCCCCCAAGCTCTCCTACTCCCCCAAGCTCTCCTACTCCCCCAAGCTCTCCTACTCCCCCAAGCTCTCCTACTCCCCCAAGCTCTCCTACTCCCCCAAGCTCTCCTACTCCCCCAAGCTCTCCTGCTCCCCCAAGCTCTCCTACCCCGCCAAGCTCTCCTACTCACCCAAGTTCTCCTACTCCCCCAAGCTCTCCTACTCCCCCAAGCTCTCCTACTCCCCCAAGGTCTCCTTCTCCCCCAAGCTCTCCTACTCCCCCAAGCTCTCCTACTCCCCCAAGCTCTCCTACTCCCCCAATCTTTCCTATTCACCCAAGCTCTCCTACTCCCCCAAGCTCTCGTACTCCCCCAAGCTCTCCTACTCCCCCAATCTCTCCTATTCACCCAAGCTCTCTTACTCCCCCAAGCTCTCCTACTCCCCCAAGCTCTCCTACTCCGGTAGGCTCTCCTACTCCCCCAAGCTCTCCTACTCCCCCAAGCTCTCCTACTCCCTCAAGCTCTCCTACTCCCCCAAGCTCTCCTACTCCCCCAAGCTCTCCCACTCCCCCAAGCTCTACTACTCCGGTAAGCTATCCTACTCCGGTAAGCTCTCCTACTCTCCCAAGCTCTCCTGCACCCCCAAGCTCTCCTACTCCCGCAAGCTCTCCTACTCCCCCAAGCTCTCCTACTCCCCCAAGCTGTCCTACTCCCCCAAGCTCTCCTACTCCCCCAAGCTCTCCTACTCCCCCAAGCTCTCCTGCTCCCCCAAGCTCTCCTGCTCCCCCAAGCTCTCGTAATCCCCCAAGCTCTCCTACTCCCCCAAGCTCTCCTACTCCCCCAAGCTCTCCTACTCCCCCAAGCTCTCCTACTCCCCCAAGCTCTCCTACCCTGCCAAGCTCTCTTACTCCCCCAAGTTCTCCTACTCCCCCAAGCTCTCCTACTCCCCCAAGCTCTCATCCTCCCCCAAGCTCTCATCCTCCCCCAAGCTCTCCTCCTCCGGTAAGCTTTCCTCCTCTGGGATGATCTCCTAATCACCCTAACACTCCTACTCCCCCAAGCTCTCCTACTCACACAAGCTCTCCTACTCACACAAGCTCTCCTACTCCCCCAAGATCTCCTACTCCCCCAAGCTCTCCTACTCCCCCAAGCTCTCCTACCCCGCCAAGCTCTCCTATTCGCCCAAGTTCTCCTACTCCCCCAAGCTCTCCAACTCCCCGAAGCTCCCCCACTCCCCCAAGCTCTCCTACTCCCCCAAGCTCTCCTACTCCCCCAAGCTCTCCTACTCCCCCAAGCTCTCCTACTCCCCCAAGCTCTCCTACTCCCCCAAGCTCTCCTACTCCCCCAAGCTCTCGTACTCCCCCAAGCTCTCGTACTCCCCCAAGCTCTCGTACTCCCCTATGCTCTCGTAATCCCACAAGTTCTCCTCCTCCGGTGAGCTTTCCTCCTCCGGTATGATCTCCTACTCCCCCAAGCTCTCCTACTCACCCAAGCTCTCCGACTCCCCCAAGCTCTCCGACTCCCCCAAGCTCTCCTACTCCCCCAAGCTCTCCTACTCCCCCAAGCTCTCCTACTCCCCCAAGCTAGCCTACTCCCCCAACTCTCGTAATCCCCCAAGCTCTCGTAATCCCCCACGCTCTCGTAATCCCCCAAGCTCTCATGCTCCCCCAAGCTCTTCTCCTCCGGAAAGCTCTCCTCCTCTGGTATGATCTTCAAATCACCCTAACACTCCTACTCCCCCAATCTCTCCTACTCACGCAAACTCTCCTACTTCCCCAAGATCTCCGACTCCCCCAAGCTCTCCTACTCCCACAAGCTCTCCTACCACGCCAAGCTCTCCTACTCCCCCAAGTTCTCCAACTCCCCCAAGCTCTCCAACTCCCCCAAGCTCAACTTCTCCCCCAAGCTCTCCTACTCCCCCAAGCTCTCCTACTCCCCCAAGCTCTCCTACTCCCCCAAGCTCTCCTACTCCCCCAAGCTCTCCTACTCCCCCAAGCTCTCCTGCTCCCCCAAGCTCTCCTACCCCGCCAAGCTCTCCTACTCACCCAAGGTCTCCTTCTCCCCCAAGCTCTCCTACTCCCCCAAGCTCTCCTACTCCCCCAAGCTCTCCTACTCCCCCAATCTTTCCTATTCACCCAAGCTCTCCTACTCCCCCAAGCTCTCGTACTCCCCCAAGCTCTCCTACTCCCCCAATCTCTCCTATTCACCCAAGCTCTCTTACTCCCCCAAGCTCTCCTACTCCCCCAAGCTCTCCTACTCCGGTAGGCTCTCCTACTCCCCCAAGCTCTCCTACTCCCCCAAGCTCTCCTACTCCCTCAAGCTCTCCTACTCCCCCAAGCTCTCCTACTCCCCCAAGCTCTCCCACTCCCCCAAGCTCTACTACTCCGGTAAGCTATCCTACTCCGGTAAGCTCTCCTACTCTCCCAAGCTCTCCTGCACCCCCAAGCTCTCCTACTCCCCCAAGCTCACGTACTCCCCCAAGATTTCCTACTCCCCCAAGCTCTCCTACTCCCCCAAGCTCTCCTGCTCCCCCAATCTCTCCTACTCATCCAAGCTCTCCTACTCATCCAAGCTCTCCTACTACCCCAAGCTCTCCTACTCCCGCAAGCTCTCCTACTCCCGCAAGCTCTCCTACTCCCGCAAGCTCTCCTACTCCCGCAAGCTCTCCTACTCCCCCAAGCTGTCCTACTCCCCCAAGCTCTCCTACTCCCCCAAGCTCTCCTGCTCCCCCAAGCTCTCCTGCTCCCCCAAGCTCTCCTGCTCCCCCAAGCTCTCGTAATCCCCCAAGCTCTCCTACTCCCCCAAGCTCTCCTACTCCCCCAAGCTCTCCTACTCCCCCAAGCTCTCCTACTCCCCCAAGCTCTCCTACCCTGCCAAGCTCTCTTACTCCCCCAAGTTCTCCTACTCCCCCAAGCTCTCCTACTCCCCCAAGCTCTCATCCTCCCCCAAGCTCTCCTCCTCCGGTAAGCTTTCCTCCTCTGGGATGATCTCCTAATCACCCTAACACTCCTACTCCCCCAAGCTCTCCTACTCACACAAGCTCTCCTACTCACACAAGCTCTCCTACTCCCCCAAGATCTCCTACTCCCCCAAGCTCTCCTACTCCCCCAAGCTCTCCTACCCCGCCAAGCTCTCCTATTCGCCCAAGTTCTCCTACTCCCCCAAGCTCTCCAACTCCCCGAAGCTCCCCCACTCCCCCAAGCTCTCCTACTCCCCCAAGCTCTCCTACTCCCCCAAGCTCTCCTACTCCCCCAAGCTCTCCTACTCCCCCAAGCTCTCCTACTCCCCCAAGCTCTCGTACTCCCCCAAGCTCTCCTACTCCCCCAAGCTCTCGTACTCCCCCAAGCTCTCGTACTCCCCTATGCTCTCGTAATCCCACAAGTTCTCCTCCTCCGGTGAGCTTTCCTCCTCCGGTATGATCTCCTACTCCCCCAAGCTCTCCTACTCACCCAAGCTCTCCGACTCCCCCAAGCTCTCCGACTCCCCCAAGCTCTCCTACTACCCCAAGCTCTCCTACTCCCCCAAGCTCTCCTACTCCCCCAAGCTAGCCTACTCCCCCAACTCTCGTAATCCCCCAAGCTCTCGTAATCCCCCACGCTCTCGTAATCCCCCAAGCTCTCATGCTCCCCCAAGCTCTTCTCCTCCGGAAAGCTCTCCTCCTCTGGTATGATCTTCAAATCACCCTAACACTCCTACTCCCCCAAGCTCTCCTACTCACGCAAACTCTCCTACTTCCCCAAGATCTCCGACTCCCCCAAGCTCTCCTACTCCCACAAGCTCTCCTACCACGCCAAGCTCTCCTACTCCCCCAAGTTCTCCAACTCCCCCAAGCTCTCCAACTCCCCCAAGCTCAACTTCTCCCCCAAGCTCTCCTACTCTCCCAAGCTCTCCTACTCCCCCAAGCTCTCCTACTCCCGCAAGCTGTCCTACTCCCCCAAGCTCTCCTACTCCCCCAAGCTCTCCTACTCCCCCAAGCTCTCCTACTCTCCCAAGCTCTCCTACTCCCCCAAGCTCTCCTACTCCCCCAAGCTCTCCTACTCCCCCAAGGTCTCCTTCTCCCCCAAGCTCTCCTACTCCCCCAAGCTCTCCAACTCCCCCAATCTCTCCTATTCACCCAAGCTCTCCTACTCCCCCAAGCTCTCGTACTCCCCCAAGCTCTCCTACTCCCCCAATCTCTCCTATTCACCCAAGCTCTCCTACTCCCCCAAGCTCTCCTACTCCGGTAAGCTCTCCTACCCCGGTAAGCTCGCCTAATCCCCGAAGCTCTCCTACTCTTCAAAGCTCTCCGACATTGGTAAACTCTCCTACTCCGGTAAGCTCTCCTACTCCGCCAAGCTCTCCTACGCCGCCAAGCTCTCCTACTCCCCCAAGCTCTCCTACTCCGGTAAGCTATCCTACTCCGGTAAGCTCTCCTACTCCCCCAAGCTCTCCTACTCCCCCAAGCTCTCCTACTCCCCCAAGCTCTCCTACTCCCCCAAGCTCTCCTACTCCCCCAAGCTCTCCTACTCCCCCAAGCTCTCCCACTCCCCCAAGCTCTCCCACTCCCCCAAGCTCTACTACTCCGGTAAGCTATCCTACTCCGGTAAGCTCTCCTACTCTCCCGAGCTCTCCTGCACCCCCAAGCTCTCCTACTCCCCCAAGCTCTCGTACTCCCCCAAGCTTTCCTACTCCCCCAAGCTCTCCTACTCCCCCAAGCTCTCCTGCTCCCCCAAGCTTTCCTACCCCGCCAATCTCTCCTACTCCCCCAAGCTCTCCTACTCCTCCAAGCTCTCCTACTACCCCAAGCTCTCCTACTCCCCCAAGCTCTCCTACTCCCCCAAGCTCTCCTACTCCCCCAAGCTCTCCTACTCCCCCAAGCTGTCCTACTCCCCCAAGCTCTCCTACTCCCCCAAGCTCTCCTACTCCTCCAAGCTCTCCTGCTCCCCCAAGCTCTCCTACACCCCCAAGCTCTCGTAATCCCCCAAGCTCTCCTACTCCCCCAAGCTCTCCTACTCCCCCAAGCTCTCCTAAACCTGCCAAGCTCTCTTACTCCCCCAAGTTCTCCTACTCCGCCAAGCTCTCCTATTCGCCCAAGTTCTCCTACTCCCCCAAGCTCTCCAACTCCCCCAAGCTCTCCAACTCCCCCAAGCTCTCCTACTCCCCCAAGCTCTCCTACTCACCCAAGCTCTCCTACTCCCCCAAGCTCTCCTACTCCCCCAAGCTCTCCTACTCCCCCAAGATCTCCTAAACCCCCAAGCTCTCCTACTCCCCCAAGCTCTCCTACTCACCCAAGCTCTCCTACTCCCCCAAGCTCAACTACTCCCCCAAGCTCTCCTACTCCCCCAAGCTCTCCTACTCCCCCAAGCTCTCCTACTCCCCCAAGCTCTCCTACTCCCCCAAGCTCTCCTACTCCCCCAAGCTCTCCTACTCCCCCAAGCTCTCCTACTCCCCCAAGCTCTCCTACTCCCCCAAGCTCTCCTACTCCCCCAAGCTCTCCTTCTCCCCCAAGCTCAACTACTCCCCCAAGCTCAACTACTCCCCCAAGATCTCCAACTCCCCCAAGCTCCCGTACTCCCCCAAGCTCTCGTACTCCCCCAAGCTGTCGTACTCCCCCATTCTCTCCTAATCCCCCAAGCTCTCCTCCTCCGGTAAGCTCTCCTCCTCTGGTATGATCTCCTAATCACCCTAACACTCCTACTCCCCCAAGATCTCCTACTCCCCCAAGCTCTCCTACTCCCCCAAGCTCTCCTACTCCCCCAAGCTCTCCTACCCCGCCAATCTCTCCTACTCCCCCAAGTTCTCCTACTCCCCCAAGCTCTCCTACTCACCCAAGCTCTCCTACTCCCCCAAGCTCTCCTACTCCCCCAAGCTCTCCTACTCCCCCAAGCTCTCCTACTCCCCCAAGCTCTCCTACTCCCCCAAGCTCTCCTACTCCCCCAAGCTCTCCTACTCCCCCAAGCTCTCCTACTCCCCCAAGCTCTCCTACTCCCCCAAGCTCTCCTACTCCCCCAAGCTCTCCTACTCCCCCAAGCTCTCCTACTCCCCCAAGCTCTCCTACTCCCCCAAGCTCTCCTACTCCCCCAAGCTCTCCTACTCCCCCAAGCTCTCCTACTCCCCCAAGCTCTCCTACTCCCCCAAGCTCTCCTACTCCCCCAAGCTCTCCTACTCCCCCAAGCTCTCCTACTCCCCCAAGCTCTCCTACTCCCCCAAACTCTCCTACTCCCCCAAACTCTCCTACTCCCCCAAACTCTCCTACTCCCCCAAGCTCTCCTACTCCGCCAAGCTCTCCTACTCCCCCAAGCTCTCCTACTCCCCTAAGCTCTCCTACTCCCACAAGCTCTCCGACTCCCCAAAGCTCTACTACTCCGGTAAGCTATCCTACTCCGCTAAGCTCTCCTACTCTCCCAAGCTCTCCTACTCCCCCAAGCTCTCCTACTCCCCCAAGCTCTCCTACTCCCCCAAGCTCTCCGACTCCCCCAAGCTCTCCGACTCCCCCAAGCTCTCCGACTCCCCCAAGCTCTCCGACTCCCCCAAGCTCTCCGACTCCCCCAAGCTCTCCGACTCCCCCAAGCTCTCCGACTCCCCCAAGCTCTCCGACTCACCCAAGCACTCCTACTCACCCAAGCACTCCTACTCACCCAAGCACTCCTACTCCCCCAAGCTCTCCTACTCCCCCAAGCTCTGCTACTCCCCCAAGCTCTCCTACTCCCCCAAGCTCTCCTGCTCCCCCAAGCTCTCCTACTCCCCCAAGCTCTCCTACTCCCCCAAGCTCTCCTACTCCGGTAAGCTCTCCTACTCCGGTAAACTCGCCTAATCCCCGAAGCTCTCCTACTCTTCAAAGCTCTCCTACTCCGCCAAGCTCTCCTACTCCCCCAATCTCTCCTCCTCCCCCAAGCTCTCCTACTCCCCCAAGCTCTCCTCCTCCGGTAAGCCCTCCTCCTCCGGTATGATCTCCTAATCACCCGAACACTCCTACACCCCCAAGCTCTCCTACTCCCCCAAGCTCTCCTACTCCCCCAAGCTCTTCTACTCCCCCAAGCTCTCCTACTCCCCCAAGCTCTCCTACCCCGCCAAGCTCTCCTACTCGGGTGAGCTCTTCTACTCCAGGAAGCTCTCCTTCTCTCCCAAACTCTCCTATTCAAGTCAGCATGCCTACTCTCCCAAGCTCTCCTGCACCCCCAAGCTCTCCTACTCCCGTAAGCTCTCCGAATCTCCCAAGCTCTCCGACACCCCGAAGCTCTCCTACACCCCCAAGCTCTCGTACTCCCCCAAGCTCTCGTACTCCCCCAAGCTCTCGTACTCCCCCAAACACTCGTAATCCCCGAAGCTCTCCTCCTCCCCCAAGCACTCCTCCTCCTTCAAGCTCTCCACCTCCGGGAAGCCCTCCTCTTCCGGTATGATCTCCTAATCAACCTAACACTCCTATTCCCTCAAGCGCTCCTACTCCCCCAAGCTCTCCTACTCCCCCAAGCTCTCCTACTCCCGCAAGCTCTCCGACAACGCCAAGCTCTCCTACTCCCACAAGCTCTCCTACTCCCCCAAGCTCTCCTGTGCCCCCAAGCTCTCCTCCTCCGGTAAGCTCTCCTCCTCTGGTATGATCTCCTACTCCCCCAAGCTCTCCTACTCCCCCAAGCTTTCCTACCCCGCCAAGCTCTGCAACTCCCCCAAGCACTCCTACTCCCCGAAGCTCTCCTATTAACCCAAGCTCTCCTAATAACCCAAGCTGTCCTACTCCCCCAAGCTCTCCTACTCCCCCAAGCTCTCCTACTCCCCCAAGCTCTCCTACTCCCCCAAGCTCTCCTACTCCCCCAAGCTCTCCTACTCCCCCAAGCTCTCCTACTCCCCCAAGCTCTCCTACTCCCCCAAGCTCTCCTACTCCCCCAAGCTCTCCTACTCCCCCAAGCTCTCCTACTCCCCCAAGCTCTCCTACTCCCCCAAGCTCTCCTACTCCCCCAAGCTCTCCTACTCCCCCAAGCTCTCCTACTCCCCCAAGCTCTCCTACTCCCCCAAGCTCTCCTACTCCCCCAAGCTCTCCTACTCCCCCAAGCTCTCCTACTCCCCCAAGCTCTCCTACTCCCCCAAGCTCTCCTACTCCCCCAAGCTCTCCTACTCCCCCAAGCTCTCCTACTCCCCCAAGCTCTCCTACTCCCCCAAGCTCTCCTACTCCCCCAAGCTCTCCTACTCCCCCAAGCTCTCCTACTCCCCCAAGCTCTCCTACTCCCCCAAGCTCTCCTACTCCCCCAAGCTCTCCTACTCCCCCAAGCTCTCCTACTCCCCCAAGCTCTCCTACTCCCCCAAGCTCTCCTACTCCCCCAAGCTCTCCTACTCCCCCAAGCTCTCCTACTCCCCCAAGCTCTCCTACTCCCCCAAGCTCTCCTACTCCCCCAAGCTCTCCTACTCCCCCAAGCTCTCCTACTCCCCCAAGCTCTCCTACTCCCCCAAGCTCTCCTACTCCCCCAAGCTCTCCTACTCCCCCAAGCTCTCCTACTCCCCCAAGCTCTCCTACTCCCCCAAGCTCTCCTACTCCCCCAAGCTCTCCTACTCCCCCAAGCTCTCCTACTCCCCCAAGCTCTCCTACTCCCCCAAGCTCTCCTACTCCCCCAAGCTCTCCTACTCCCCCAAGCTCTCCTACTCCCCCAAGCTCTCCTACTCCCCCAAGCTCTCCTACTCCCCCAAGCTCTCCTACTCCCCCAAGCTCTCCTACTCCCCCAAGCTCTCCTACTCCCCCAAGCTCTCCTACTCCCCCAAGCTCTCCTACTCCCCCAAGCTCTCCTACTCCCCCAAGCTCTCCTACTCCCCCAAGCTCTCCTACTCCCCCAAGCTCTCCTACTCCCCCAAGCTCTCCTACTCCCCCAAGCTCTCCTACTCCCCCAAGCTCTCCTACTCCCCCAAGCTCTCCTACTCCCCCAAGCTCTCCTACTCCCCCAAGCTCTCCTACTCCCCCAAGCTCTCCTGCTCCCCCAAGCTCTCCTGCTCCCCCAAGCTCTCCTGCTCCCCCAAGCTCTCCTACTCCCCCAAGCTCTCCTACTCCCCCAAGCTCTCCTACTTCCCCAAGCTCTCCTACTCCCCCAAGCTCTCCTGCCCCGCCAAGCTCTCCTACTCCCCCAAGCTCTCCTACTCCCCCAAGCTCTCGTAATCCCCCAAGCTCTCGTAATCCCCCAAGCTCTCCTCCTCCACCAAGCTCTCATCCTCCCCCAAGCTCTCATCCTCCCCCAAGCTCTCCTACTCCACCAAGCTCTCCTACTCCCCCAAGCTCTCCTACTCCCCCAAGCTCTCCTACTCCCCCAAGCTCTCCTACTCCCCCAAGCTCTCCTACTCCCCCAAGCTCTCCTACTCACCCAAGCTCTCCTACTCACCCAAGCTCTCCTACTCACCCAAGCTCTCCTACTCACCCAAGCTCTCCTACTCCCCCAAGATCTCCTACTCCCCCGAACTCTCCTACTCCCCCAAGCTATCCTATCCCGCCAAGCTCTCCTACTCTCCCAAGTTATCCTACTCCCCCAAGCACTCCAACTCCCCCAAGCTCTCCTACTCCCCCAAGCTCTCGACTCCCCCAAGTTCTCTTACTCCCCCAAGCTCTCCTCCTACCCCAAGCTCTCCTCCTCCGGTATAATTTCCTAATCACCCTAACGCTCCTACTCCCCCAAGCTCTCCTACCCCGCCAAGTTCTCCTACTCCCCCAAGCTCTCCTACTCCTCCAAGCTCTCCTACTCTCCCAAGCTCTCCTACTCCCCCAAGCTCTCCTACTCCCCCAAGCTCTCGTAATCCCCCAAGCTCTCGTAATCCCCCAAGCTCTCCTCTTCCCCAAAGCTCTCATCCTCCCCCAAGCTCTCCTCCTCCGGTAAGCTCTCCTCCTCTGGTATGATCTCCAAATCAACCTAACACTCCTACCCCGCCAAGCTCTCCTACTCCCCCAAGTTCTCCTACTCCCCCAAGCTCACCAACTCCCCCAAGCTCTCCTACTCCCCCAAGCTTTCCTACTCACCCAAGCTCTCCTACTCCCCCAAGCTCTCCTACTCCCCCAAGCTCTCCTACTCCGGTAAGCTCTCCTACTCCGCCAAGCTCTCCTACTCCGCCAAGCTCTCCTACTCCGCCAAGCTCTCCTACTCCCCCAATCTCTCCTACTCCCCCAAGCTCTCCTACTCCCCAAGCTCTCCTACTCCCCAAAGCTCTCCTACTCCGGTAAGCTATCCTACTCCGGTAAGCTATCCTACTCCGGTAAGCTCTCATACTCTCCCAAGCTCTCCTACTCCCCCAAGTTCTACAACTCCCCCAAGCTCTACAACTCCCCCAAGCTCTCCTACTCCCCCAAGCTCTCCTACTCCCACAAGCTCTCCTACGCCCCCAAGCTCTCCTACGCCCCCAAGCTCTCCTACTCCCCCAAGCTCTCCTACTCCCCCAAGCTCTCCTACTCCCCCAAGCTCTCCTACTCCCCCAAGCTCTCCTACTCCGGTAAGCTATCCTACTCTGGTAAGCTCTCCTACTCTCCCAAGCTCTCCTGCACCCACAAGCTCTCCTACTCCCCCAAGCTCTCCTACTCCCCCAAGTTCTCCTACACCCCAAGCTCTCCAACTCCCCCAAGCTCTCCTACTCCCCCAAGCTCTCCTACTCACCCAAGCTCTCCTACTCCCCCAAGCACTCCTACACCCCCAAGCTCTCCTACTCCCCCAAGCTCTCCTACTCCCCCAAGATCTCCTACTCCCGCAAGCTCTGCTACTCACCCAAGCTCTCCTACTGCCCCAAGCTCAACTACTCCCCCAAGCTCTCCTACTCCCCCAAGCTCTCCTACTCCCCCAAGCTCTCCTACTCCCCCAAGCTCTCCTACTCCCCCAAGCTCTCCTACTCCCCCAAGCTCCCGTACTCCCCCAAGCACTCGTACTCCCCCAAGCTGTCGTACTCCCCCAAGCTGTCGTACTCCCCCATGCTCTCGTAATCCCCCAAGCTCTCCTACTCCGGTAAGCTTTCCTCCTCCGGTATGATCTCCTACTCCCCCAAGCTCTCCGACTCACCAAAGCTCTCCTACTCCCCCAAGCTCTCCAACTCCCCCAAGCTCTCCAACTCCCCCAAGCTCTCCTACTCACCCAAGTTCTCCTACTCACCCAAGCTCTCCTACTCCCCCAAGCTCTCCTACTCCCCCAAGCTCTCGTAATCCCCCAAGCTCTCCTCCTCCCCCAAGCTCTTCTCCTCCGGTAAGCTCTCCTCCTCTGGTATGATCTCCAAATTACCCTAACGCTCCTACTCCCCCAAGCTCTCCTACTCACCCAAGCTCTCCTACTGCCCCAAGATCTCCTACTCCCCCAAGCTCTCCTACTCCCCCAAGCTCTCCTACCCCGCCAAGCTCTCCTACTCCCCCAAGTTCTCCTACTCCCCCAAGCTCTCCAACTCCCCCAAGCTCTCCTACTCCCCCAAGCTCTCCTACACCCCCAAGCTCTCCTACTCCCCCAAGGTCTCGTACTCCCCCAAGCTCTCGTACTCCCCCAAGCTCTCGTACTCCCCCAAGCTCTCCTCCACCCCAAGCTCCCCTCCTCCACCAAGCTCTCCTACTCCGGTATGATTTTCTAATCACCCTAACGCTCCTACTCCCCCAAACTCTCCTACCCCGCCAAGTTCTCCTACTCCCCCAATCTCTCCTACTCCCCCAAGCTCTCCTACTCCCCCAAGCTCTCCGACAACGCCAAACTATCCTACTCCCACAAGCTCTCCTACTCCCCCCAGCTCTCCTGTGCCCCCAAGCTCTCCTACTCCGGTAAACTCTCCTACTCTCCCAAGCTCTCCTGCACCCCCAAGTTCTCCTACTCCCCCAAGCTCTCCTACTCCCCCAAACTCTCGTAATCCCGCAAGCTCTCGTAATCCCCCAAGCTCTCGTCCTCCCCCAAGCTCTCCTCCTCCCCCAAGCTCTCCTCCTCCGGTAAGCTCTCCTCCTCTGGTATGATCTCCTAATCACCCTAACACTCCTACTCCCCCAAGCTCTCCTACTCACACAAGCTCTCCTACTCCACCAAGATCTCCTACTCCCCCAAGCTCTGCTACTCCCCCAAGCTGTCGTACTCCCCCATGCTCTCGTAATCCCCCAAGCTCTCCTCCTCCGGTAAGCTCTCCTCCTCCGGTATGATCTCCTACTCCCCCAAGCTCCACTACTCACCCAAGCTCCCCTACTCCCCCAAGCTCTCCTACTCCCCCAAGATCTCCTACTCCCCCAAGCTTTCCTAGCCCGCCAAGCTCTCCAACTCCCCCAAGCTCTCCGACTCCTCGAAGCTTTCCTATTACCCCAAGCTGTCCTACTCCCCCAAGCTCTCCTACTCCCCCAAGCTCTCCTACTCCACAAGCACTCCTGCTCCCCCAAGCTCTCCAACTCCCCCAAGCTCTCCTACTCCCCCAAGCTCTCCTACTCCCCCAAGCTGTCCTACTCCCCCAAGCTCTCCTACTCCCCCAAGCTCTCCTACTCCCCCAAGCTCTCCAACTCCCCCAAGCTCTCCTGCCCCGCCAAGCTCTCCTTTCCAACAAGTTCTCCTACTCCCCCAAGCTCTCCTACTCCCCCAAGCTCTCCTCCTCCCCCAAGCGCTCATCCTCCCCCAAGCTCTCATCCTCCCCCAAGCTCTTCTCCTCCGGTAAGCTCTCCTTCTCTGGTATGATCTCCAAATCACCCTAACACTCCTACCACGCCAAGCTCTCCTACTCCCCCAAGTTCTCCTACTCCCCCAAGCTCTCCAACTCCCCCAAGCTCTCCTACTCACCCAAGCTTTCCTACTCACCCAAGCTCTCCTACTCCCCCAAGCTCTCCTACTCCCCCAAGCTCTGCTACTCCCGCAAGCTCTCGTACTCCCCCAAGCTCTCCTACTCCCCCAAGCTCTCCGACTCACCCAAGCTCTCCGACTCCCCCAAGCTCAACTATTCCCCCAAGCTCTCCTACTCCCCCATGCTCTCCTACTCCGCCAAGCTCTCCTACTCCGCCAAGCTCTCCTACTCCGCCAAGCTCTCCTACTCCCCCAATCTCTCCTGCTCCCCCAAGCTCTCCTACTCCCCCAATCTCTCCTACTCCCCCAAGCTATCCTACTCCCCCAAGCTCTCCTACTCCGGTAAGCTATCCTACTCCGGTAAGCTCTCCGACTCTCCCAAGCTCTCCTACTCCCACAAGTTCTCCTACTCCCCCAAGCTCTCCTACTCCCCCAAGCTCTACAACTCCCCCAAGCTCTCCTACTCCCCCAAGCTCTCCTACTCCCCCAAGCTCTCCTACTCCCCAAAGCTCTACTACTCCCCAAAGCTCTACTACTCCGGAAAGCTATCCTACTCCGGTAAGCTCTCCTACTCTCCCAAGCTCTCCTGCACCCACAAGCTCTCCTACTCCCCCAAGCTCCCGTACTCCCCCAAGCACTCGTACTCCCCCAAGCTGTCGTACTCCCCCAAGATTTCGTACTCCCCCATGCTCTCGTAATCCCCCAAGCTCTCATCCTCCGGTAAACTCTCCTCCTCCGGGATGATCTCCTACACCCCCAAGCTCTCCTACTCACCAAAGCTCTCCTACTCCCCCAAGATCTCCTACTCCCCCAAGCTCTCCTACTCCCCCAAGCTTTCCTACCCCGCCAAGCTCTCCAACTTCCCCAAGCTCTCCTACTCCCCGAAGCTCTCATATTACCCCAAGCTGTCCTACTCCCCCAAGCTCTCCTACTCCCCCAAGCTCTCCTACTCCCCCAAGCTCTCCTACTCCCCAAAGCTCTCCTACTCCCCAAAGCTCTCCTACTCCCCAAAGCTCTCCTACTCCCCAAAGCTCTCCTACTCCCCAAAGCTCTCCTACTCCCCCAAGCTCTCCTACTCCCCCAAGCTCTCCTACTCCCCCAAGCTCTCCTACTCCCCCAAGCTCTCCTATTTCCCCAAGCTCTCCTACTCCCCCAAGCTCTCCTGCCCCGCCACGTTCTCCTACTCCATCAAGTTCTTCTACTCCCCCAAGCTCTCCTACTCCCCCAAGCTCTCGTAATCCCCCAAGCTCTCGTAATCCCCCAAGCTCTCGTAATCCCCCAAGCTCTCCTGCTCCCCAATTTCTCCTACTCTCCCAAGCTCTCCTACTCCCCCAAGCTCTCCTACTCCCCCAAGCTCTCCTACTCCCCCAAGGTCTCCTACTCCCCCAAGCTCTCATACTCCCCCAAGCTCTCGTAATCCCCCAAGCTCTCCTCCTCGCCCAATCTCCCCTCCTCCCACAAGCTCTCCTACTCCGGTATGATTTCCTACTCCCCCAAGCTCTCCTACCCCGCCAAGTTTTCCTACTCCCCCAAGCTCTCCTACTCCCCCAAGCTCTCCTACTCCCCCAATCTCTCCTCCTCCGGTAAGCTCTCCTCCTCTGGTATGATCTCCAAATCACCCTAACACTCCTACCCCGCCAAGCTCTCATACTCCCCAAGTTCTCCAACTCCCCCAAGCTCTCCTACTCCCCCAAGCTCTCCTACTCACCCAAGCTCTCCTACTCACCCAAGCTCTCCTACTCACCCAAGCTCTCCTACTCACCCAAGCTCTCCAACTCCCGTAAGCTCTCCTACTCCCCCAAGCTCTCCTACTCACCCAAGCTCTCCTACTCACCCAAGCTCTCCTACTCCCCCAAGCTCAACTACTCCCCCAAGCTCTCCTACTCCCCCAAGCTCTCCTACTCCCCCAAGCTCTCCTACTCCCCCAAGCTCTCTTACTCCGGTAAGCTCTCCTACTCCGCCAAGCTCTCCTACTCCGCCAAGCTCTCCTACTCCCCCAAGCTCTCCTAATCCCCCAAGCTCTCCTAATCCCCCAAGCTCTCCTGCTCCCCCAAGCTCTCGGACTCCCCCAAGCTCTCCTACTCACCCAAGCTCTCCTACTCCCCCAAGCTCTCCTACTCCCCCAAGCTCTCCTACTCCCCCAAGCTCTCCTACTCCGGTAAGCTCTCCTACTCCGGTAAGCTCGGCTAATCCCCGAAGCTCTCCGACACCGGTAAACTCTCCTACTCCGATCAGCTCTCCTACTCCGCCAAGCTCTCCTACTCCGCCAAGCTCTCCTACTCCCCCAAGCTCTCCTACTCCCCCAAGCTCTCCTACTCCCCCAAGCTCTCCTACTCCCCCAAGCTCTCCTACTCCCCCAAGCTCTCCTACTCCCCCAAGCTCTCCTACTCCGCCAAGCTCTCCTACTCCGCCAAGCTCTCCTACTCCGCCAAGCTCTCCTACTCCGCCAAGCTCTGCTACTCCCCCAGGCTCTACTACTCCAGTAAGCTATCCTACTCCGGTAAGCTCTCCTACTCTCCCAAGCTCTCCTGCACCCACAAGCTCTCCTACTCCCCCAAGCTCTCCTACTCCCCCAAGCTCTCGTAATACCCCAAGCTCTCCTCCTCCCCCAAGCTCTCCTACTCTTTCTAGCTCTCCTCCTCCGGTAAGCCCTCCTCCTCCGGTATGATATCCTAATCACCCGAACACTCCTACACACCCAAGCTCTCCTACTCCCCCAAGCTCTCCTACTCCCCCAAGCTCTCCTAACCCGCCAACCTCTCCTACTCCCCCAAGCTCTCCTACTCCCCCAAGCTCTCCTACCCCGCCAAGCTCTCCTACTCGGGTAAGCTCTTCTACTCCAGGAAGCTCTCCTTCTCTCACAAACTCTCCTATTCAAGTCAGCATGCCTACTCTCCCAAGCTCTCCTGCGCACCCAAGCTCTCCTGCTCCGGTAAGCTCTCCGACTCTCCCAAGCTCTCGTACTCCCCCAAGCTCTCGTACTCCCCCAAGCTTTCGTACTCCCCCAAACTCTCGTAATCCCCCAAGCTCTCCTCCTCCCCCAAGCACTCCTCCTCCTTCAAGCTCTCCACCTCCGGTAAGCCCTCCTCTTCCGGTATGATCTCCTAATCACCCTTACACTCCTACTCCCCCAAGCTCTCCTACTCACCCAAGCTCTCCTACTCCCCCAATCACTCCTACTCCCCCAAGCTCTCCTACTCCCCCAAGCTCTCCTACTCCCCCAAGCTCTCCGACCACGCCAAGCTCTCCTACTCCCACAAGCTCTGCTACTCCCCCAAGCTCTCCTGTGCCCCCAAGATTTCCTACTCCGGTAAGCTCTGCTACTCTCCCAAGCTCCCCTGCACCCCCAAATTCTCCTACTCCCCCAAGCTCTCGTACTCCCCCAAGCTCTCGTACTCCCCCAAGCTCTCGTATTCCCCCAAGCTCTCGTACTCCCCCAAGCTCTCCTACTCCCCCAAGCTCACATACTCCCCCAAGCTCTCCGACTCCCCCAAGCTTTCCTACCCCGCCAAGCTCTCCTACTCCCCCAAGCTCTCCTGCTCCCCCAAGCTCTCCTACTACCCCAAGCTCTCCTACTCCCCCAAGCTCTCCTACTCCCCCAATCTCTCCTACTCCCCCAAGCATCCTACTCCCCCAAGCTCTCCTACTCCCACAAGCTTTTCTACCCCGCCAAGCTCTCCTACTCCCCCAAGCTCTCCTGCTCCCCCAAGCTCTCCTACTCCCCCAAGCTCTCCTCCCCCCCAAGCTCTCCTACTCCCCCAAGCTCTCCTACTCCCCCAAGCTCTCCTAATCCGGTAAGCTCTCCTACTCCGGTAAGCTCTCCTAATCCCCCAAGCTCTCCTACTCTTCCAAGCTCTCCTACTCCGGTAAGCTCTCCTACTCCAGTATGATCGTCGACTCCCCCAAGCTCTCCAACACCCCAAGCTCTCCGACACCAGTAAACTCTCCTACTCCGGTAAGCTCTCCTACTCCGCCAAGCTCTCCTGCTCCGGCAAGCTCTCCTACTCCCCCAATCTCTCCTACCCCCCCAAGCTCTACCACTCCCCCAAGCTCTCCTACTCCCCCAAGCTCTCCTATCCGTCAAGCTCTCCTACTCCCCCAATCTCTCCTACTCCCCCAAGCTCTCCTACTCCCCCAAGCTCTCCTACTCCCTCAGGCTCTCCTACTCCCCCAAGCTCTCCTCCTCCGGTAAGCTCTCCTCCTCTGGTATGATCTCCTAATCACCCGAACACACCTACTCCCCCAAGCTCTCCTACTCACCCAAGCTCTCCTACTCCCCCAAGATATTCTACTCCCCCAAGCTCTCCTACTCCCCCAAGCTCTCCTACCCCGCCAAGCTCTCCTACTCCCCCAAGCTCTCCAACTCCCCCAAGCTCTCCTACCGCCCCAATCTCTCCTACTCCCCCAAGCTCTCCTACTCCCCCAAGCTCTCGTACTCCCCCAAGCTCTCGTACTCCCCCAAGCTCTCGTACTCCCCCAAGATCTCGTAATCCCCCAAGCTCTCCTCCTCCCCCAAGCTCTCCTCCTCCCCCAAGCTCTCCTCCTCCGGTATGATTTCCTAATCACCCTAACGCTCCTACTCCCCCAAGCTCTCCTACTCCCCCAAGCTCTCCTACTTCCCGAAGCTCTCCTACACCGCCAAGCTCTCCTACTCACCCAAGCTCTCCTACTCCCCCAAGCTCTCCTACTCCCCCAAGCTCTCCTACTCCCCCAAGCTCTCCTACTCCCCCAGGCTCTCCTACTCCCCCAAGCTCTCCTACTCCCCCAAGCTCTCCTACTCCCCCAAGCTCTCCTACTCCCCCAAGCTCTCCTACTCCCCCAAGCTCTCCTACTCCCCCAAGCTCTCCTACTCCCCCAAGCTCTCCTACTCCCCCAAGCTCTACTACTCCGGTAAGCTATCCTACTCTGGTAAGCTCTCCTACTCTCCCAAGCTCTCCTGCACCCACAAGCTCTCCTACTCCCCCAAGCTCTCCTACTCCCCCAATTTCTCCTACTCCCCCAAGCTCTCCAACTCCCCCAAGCTCTCCTACTCCCCCAAGCTCTCCTACTCACCCAAGCTCTCCTACTCCCCCAAGCACTCCTACACCCCCAAGCTCTCCTACTCCCCCAAGCTCTCCTACTCCCCCAAGATCTCCTACTCCCGCAAGCTCTGCTACTCACCCAAGCTCTCCTACTGCCCCAAGCTCAACTACTCCCCCAAGCGCTCCTACTCCCCCAAGCTCTCCTACTCCCCCAAGCTCTCCTACTCCCCCAAGCTCTCCTACTCCCCCAAGCTCTCCTACTCCCCCAAGCTCCCGTACTCCCCCAAGCACTCGTACTCCCCCAAGCTGTCGTACTCCCCCATGCTCTCGTAATCCCTCAAGCTCTCCTACTCCGGTAAGCTTTCCTCCTCCGGTATGATCTCCTACTCCCCCAAGCTCTCCGACTCACCAAAGCTCTCCTACTCCCCCAAGCTCTCCAACTCCCCCAAGCTCTCCAACTCCCCCAAGCTCTCCTACTCACCCAAGTTCTCCTACTCACCCAAGCTCTCCTACTCCCCCAAGCTCTCCTACTCCCCCAAGCTCTCGTAATCCCCCAAGCTCTCCTCCTCCCCCAAGCTCTTCTCCTCCGGTAAGCTCTCCTCCTCTGGTATGATCTCCAAATTACCCTAACGCTCCTACTCCCCCAAGCTCTCCTACTCACCCAAGCTCTCCTACTGCCCCAAGATCTCCTACTCCCCCAAGCTCTCCTACTCCCCCAAGCTCTCCTACCCCGCCAAGCTCTCCTACTCCCCCAAGTTCTCCTACTCCCCCAAGCTCTCCAACTCCCCCAAGCTCTCCTACTCCCCCAAGCTCTCCTACTCCCCCAAGCTCTCCTACTCCCCCAAGCTCTCGTACTCCCCCAAGGTCTCGTACTCCCCCAAGCTCTCGTACTCCCCCAAGCTCTCGTACTCCCCCAAGCTCTCCTCCACCCCAAGCTCCCCTCCTCCACCAAGCTCTCCTACTCCGGTATGATTTCCTAATCACCCTAACGCTCCTACTCCCCCAAACTCTCCTACCCCGCCAAGTTCTCCTACTCCCCCAAGCTCTCCAACTCCCTCAAGCTCTCCTACTCCCCCAAGCTCTCCTACTCCCCCAAGCTCTCCTACTCCCCCAAGCTCTCCTACTCCCCCAAGCTCTCCTACTCCCCCAAGCTCTCCGACAACGCCAAACTATCCTACTCCCACAAGCTCTCCTACTCCCCCCAGCTCTCCTGTGCCCCCAAGCTCTCCTACTCCGGTAAGCTCTCCTACTCTCCCAAGCTCTCCTGCACCCCCAAGTTCTCCTACTCCCCCAAGCTCTCCTACTCCCCCAAACTCTCGTAATCCCGCAAGCTCTCGTAATCCCCCAAGCTCTCCTCCTCCCCCAAGCTCTCCTCCTCCCCCAAGCTCTCCTCCTCCCCCAAGCTCTCCACCTCTGGTATGATCTCCTAATCACCCTAACACTCCTACTCCCCCAAGCTCTCCTACTCACACAAGCTCTCCTACTCCACCAAGATCTCCTACTCCCCCAAGCTCTGCTACTCCCCCAAGCTCTCCTACCCCGCCAAGCTCTCCGACTCCCCCAAGTTCTCGTACTCCCCCAAGCTCTCTAACTCCCCCAAGCTCTCCTACTCCCCCAAGCTCTCCTACTCACCCAAGCTCTCCTACTCCCCCAAGCTCTCCTACTCCCCCAAGCTCTCCTACTCCCCCAAGCTCTCCTCCTCCCCCAAGCTCTCCTCCTCCCCCAAGCTCAACTACTCCCCCAAGCTCAACTACTCCCCCAAGCTCTCCTACTCCCCCAAGCTCTCCTACTCCCCCAAGCTCTCCTAATCCCCCAAGCTCTCCGACAACGCCAAACTATCCTACTCCCACAAGCTCTCCTGTGCCCCCAAGCTCTCCTACTCCGGTAAGCTCTCCTACTCTCCCAAGCTCTCCTGCACCCCCAAGTTCTCCTACTCCCCCAAGCTCTCCTAATCCCCCAAACTCTCGTAATCCCGCAAGCTCTCGTAATCCCCCAAGCTCTCCTCCTCCCCCAAGCTCTCCTCCTCCGGTAAGCTCTCCTCCTCTGGTATGATCTCCTAATCACCCTAACACTCCTACTCCCCCAAGCTCTCCTACTCACACAAGCTCTCCTACTCCACCAAGATCTCCTACTCCCCCAAGCTCTGCTACTCCCCCAAGCTCTCCTACCCCGCCAAGTTCTCGTACTCCCCCAAGCTCTCCAACTCCCCCAAGCTCTCCTACTCCCCCAAGCTCTCCTACTCACCCAAGCTCTCCTACTCCCCCAAGCTCTCCTACTCCCCCAAGCTCTCCTACTCCCCCAAGCTCTCCTACTCCCCCAAGCTCTCCTACTCCCCCAAGCTCTCCTACTCCCCCAAGCTCTCCTACTCCCCCAAGCTCTCCTACTCCCCCAAGCTCTCCTACTCCCCCAAGCTCAACTACTCCCCCAAGCTCAACTACTCCCCCAAGCTCTCCTACTCCCCCAAGCTCTCCTACTCCCCCAAGCTCTCCTACTCCCCCAAGCTCTCCTACTCCCCCAAGCTCCCGTACTCCCCCAAGCTCTCGTACTCCCCCAAGCTCTCGTACTCCCCCAAGCTGTCGTACTCCCCCATGCTCTCGTAATCCCCCAAGCTCTCCTCCTCCGGTAAGCTCTTCTCCTCCGGTATGATCTCCTACTCCCCCAAGCTCTCCTACTCACCCAAGCTCCCCTACTCCCCCAAGCTCTCCTACTCCCCCAAGATCTCCTACTCCCCCAAGCTTTCCTAGCCCGCCAAGCTCTCCAACTCCCCCAAGCTCTCCGACTCCTCGAAGCTTTCCTATTACCCCAAGCTGTCCTACTCCCCCAAGCTCTCCTACTCCCCCAAGCTCTCCTACTCCCCAAGCACTCCTGCTCCCTAAAGCTCTCCAACTCCCCCAAGCTCTCCAACTCCCCCAAGCTCTCCTACTCCCCCAAGCTCTCCTACTCCCCCAAGCTCTCCTACTCCCCCAAGCTCTCCTACTCCCCCAAGCTCTCCAACTCCCCCAAGCTCTCCAACTCCCCCAAGCTCTCCTACCCCGCCAAGCTCTCCTTTCCAACAAGTTCTCCTACTCCCCCAAGCTCTCCTACTCCCCCAAGCTCTCCTCCTCCCCCAAGCGCTCATCCTCCCCCAAGCGCTCATCCTCCCCCAAGCTCTTCTCCTCCGGTAAGCTCTCCTTCTCTGGTATGATCTCCAAATCACCCTAACACTCCTACCACGCCAAGCTCTCCTACTCCCCCAAGTTCTCCTACTCCCCCAAGCTCTCCAACTCCCCCAAGCTCTCCTACTCACCCAAGCTTTCCTACTCACCCAAGCTCTCCTACTCCCCCAAGCTCTCCAACTCCCCCAAGCTCTGCTACTCCCGCAAGCTCTCGTACTCCCCCAAGCTCTCCTACTCCCCCAAGCTCTCCGACTCACCCAAGCTCTCCTACTCCCCCAAGCTCAACTATTCCCCCAAGCTCTCCTACTCCCCCATGCTCTCCTACTCCGGTAAGCTCTCCTACTCCGCCAAGCTCTCCTACTCCGCCAAGCTCTCCTACTCCCCCAATCTCTCCTGCTCCCCCAAGCTCTCCTACTCCCCCAATCTCTCCTACTCCCCCAAGCTCTCCTACTCCGGTAAGCTATCCTACTCCGGTAAGCTCTCCTACTCTCCCAAGCTCTCCTACTCTCCCAAGCTCTCCTACTCCCACAAGCTCTCCTACTCCCACAAGCTCTCCTACTCCCCCAAGCTCTCCTACTCACCCAAGCTCTCCTACTCCCCCAAGCACTCCTACACCCCCAAGCTCTCCTACTCCCCCAAGCTCTCCTACTCCCCCAAGATCTCCTACTCCCGCAAGCTCTGCTACTCACCCAAGCTCTCCTACTGCCCCAAGCTCAACTACTCCCCCAAGCTCTCCTACTCCCCCAAGCTCTCCTACTCCCCCAAGCTCTCCTACTCCCCCAAGCTCTCCTACTCCCCCAAGCTCTCCTACTCCCCCAAGCTCTCCTACTCCCCCAAGCTCCCGTACTCCCCCAAGCACTCGGACTCCCCCAAGCTGTCGTACTCCCCCAAGCTGTCGTACTCCCCCATGCTCTCGTAATCCCCCAAGCTCTCCTACTCCGGTAAGCTTTCCTCCTCCGGTATGATCTCCTACTCCCCCAAGCTCTCCGACTCACCAAAGCTCTCCTACTCCCCCAAGCTCTCCAACTCCCCCAAGCTCTCCAACTCCCCCAAGCTCTCCTACTCACCCAAGTTCTCCTACTCACCCAAGCTCTCCTACTCACCCAAGCTCTCCTACTCCCCCAAGCTCTCGTAATCCCCCAAGCTCTCCTCCTCCCCCAAGCTCTTCTCCTCCGGTAAGCTCTCCTCCTCTGGTATGATCTCCAAATCACCCTAACACTCCTACCACGCCAAGCTCTCCTACTCCCCCAAGCTTTCCTACTCACCCAAGCTCTCCTACTCACACAAGCTCTCCTACTCCCCCAAGCTCTCCTACTCCCCCAAGCTCAACTATTCCCCCAAGCTCTCCTACTCCCCCATGCTCTCCTACTCCGGTAAGCTCTCCTACTCCGCCAAGCTCTCCTACTCCGCCAAGCTCTCCTACTCCCCCAATCTCTCCTGCTCCCCCAAGCTCTCCTACTCCCCCAATCTCTCCTACTCCCCCAAGCTATCCTACTCCCCCAAGCTCTCCTACTCCGGTAAGCTATCCTACTCCGGTAAGCTCTCCTACTCTCCCAAGCTCTCCTACTCCCACAAGCTCTCCTACTCCCCCAAGCTCTCCTACTCCCCCAAGCTCTACAACTCCCCCAAGCTCTCCTACTCCCCCAAGCTCTCCTACTCCCCCAAGCTCTCCTACTCCCCAAAGCTCTACTACTCCCCAAAGCTCTACTACTCCGGAAAGCTATCCTACTCCGGTAAGCTCTCCTACTCTCCCAAGCTCTCCTGCACCCACAAGCTCTCCTACTCCCCCAAGCTCCCGTACTCCCCCAAGCACTCGTACTCCCCCAAGCTGTCGTACTCCCCCAAGGTTTCGTACTCCCCCATGCTCTCGTAATCCCCCAAGCTCTCATCCTCCGGTAAACTCTCCTCCTCCGGGATGATCTCCTACACCCCCAAGCTCTCCTACTCACCAAAGCTCTCCTACTCCCCCAAGCTCTCCTACTCCCCCAAGCTCTCCTACTCCCCCAAGCTTTCCTACCCCGCCAAGCTCTCCAACTTCCCCAAGCTCTCCTACTCCCCGAAGCTCTCATATTACCCCAAGCTGTCCTACTCCCCCAAGCTCTCCTACTCCCCCAAGCTCTCCTACTCCCCCAAGCTCTCCTACTCCCCAAAGCTCTCCTACTCCCCAAAGCTCTCCTACTCCCCAAAGCTCTCCTACTCCCCAAAGCTCTCCTACTCCCCAAAGCTCTCCTACTCCCCCAAGCTCTCCTACTCCCCCAAGCTCTCCTACTCCCCCAAGCTCTCCTACTCCCCCAAGCTCTCCTACTCCCCCAAGCTCTCCTACTCCCCCAAGCTCTCCTACTCCCCCAAGCTCTCCTACTCCCCCAAGCTCTCCTATTTCCCCAAGCTCTCCTACTCCCCCAAGCTCTCCTGCCCCGCCAAGTTCTCCTACTCCATCAAGTTCTTCTACTCCCCCAAGCTCTCCTACTCCCCCAAGCTCTCGTAATCCCCCAAGCTCTCGTAATCCCCCAAGCTCTCCTACTCACCCAAGCTCTCCTGCTCCCCAATTTCTCCTACTCTCCCAAGCTCTCCTACTCCCCCAAGCTCTCCTACTCCCCCAAGCTCTCCTACTCCCCCAAGGTCTCCTACTCCCCCAAGGTCTCCTACTCCCCCAAGCTCTCGTACTCACCCAAGCTCTCGTAATCCCCCAAGCTCTCCTCCTCTCCCAAGCTCCCCTCCTCCCACAAGCTCTCCTACTCCGGTATGATTTCCTAATCACCCGAACGCTCCTACTCCCCCAAGCTCTCCTACCCCGCCAAGTTTTCCTACTCCCCCAAGCTCTCCTACTCCCCCAAGCTCTCCTACTCCCCCAAGCTCTCCTACTCCCCCAAGCTCTCCTACTCCCCCAAGCTCTCCTACTCCCCCAAGCTCTCCTACTCCCCCAAGCTCTCCTACTCCCCCAAGCTCTCGTACTCCCCCAAGCTCTCGTACTCCCCCAAGCTCTCATCCTCCCCCAATCTCTCCTCCTCAGGTAAGCTCTCCTCCTCTGGTATGATCTCCAAATCACCCTAACACTCCTACCCCGCCAAGCTCTCATACTCCCCAAGTTCTCCAACTCCCCCAAGCTCTCCTACTCCCCCAAGCTCTCCTACTCACCCAAGCTCTCCTGCTCCCCAATTTCTCCTACTCTCCCAAGCTCTCCTACTCCCCCAAGCTCTCCTACTCCCCCAAGCTCTCCTGCTCTCCTACTCCCCCAAGGTCTCCTACTCCCCCAAGCTCTCGTACTCCCCCAAGCTCTCGTAATCCCCCAAGCTCTCCTCCTCTCCCAAGCTCCCCTCCTCCCACAAGCTCTCCTACTCCGGTATGATTTCCTAATCACCCGAACGCTCCTACTCCCCCAAGCTCTCCTACCCCGCCAAGTTTTCCTACTCCCCCAAGCTCTCCTACTCCCCCAAGCTCTCCTACTCCCCCAAGCTCTCCTACTCCCCCAAGCTCTCCTACTCCCCCATGCTCTCCTACTCCCCCAAGCTCTCCTACTCCCCCAAGCTCTCGTAATCCCCCAAGCTCTCGTAATCCCCCAAGCTCTCATCCTCCCCCAATCTCTCCTCCTCAGGTAAGCTCTCCTCCTCTGGTATGATCTCCAATTCACCCTAACACTCCTACCCCGCCAAGCTCTCATACTCCCCAAGTTCTCCAACTCCCCCAAGCTCTCCTACTCACCCAAGCTCTCCTACTCACCCAAGCTCTCCTACTCACCCAAGCTCTCCTACTCACCCAAGCTCTCCTACTCCCGTAAGCTCTCCTACTCCCCCAAGCCCTCCTACTCACCCAAGCTCTCCTACTCACCCAAGCTCTCCTACTCCCCCAAGCTCAACTACTCCCCCAAGCTCTCCTACTCCCCCAAGCTCTCCTACTCCCCCAAGCTCTCCTACTCCCCCAAGCTCTCCTACTCCCCCAAGCTCTCCTACTCCGGTAAGCTCTCCTACTCCGCCAAGCTCTCCTACTCCGCCAAGCTCTCCTACTCCACCAAGCTCTCCTAATCCCCCAAGCTCTCCTGCTCCCCCAAGCTCTCCGACTCCCCCAAGCTCTCCTACTTACCCAAGCTCTCCTACTCCCCCAAGCTCTCCTACTCCCCCAAGCTCTCCTACTCCCCCAAGCTCTCCTACTCCCCCAAGCTCTCCTACTCCGGTAAGCTCTCCTACTCCGGTAAGCTCGCCTAATCCCCGAAGCTCTCCTACTCTTCCAACCTCTCCGACACCGGTAAACTCTCCTACTCCGATCAGCTCTCCTACTCCGCCAAGCTCTCCTACTCCGCCAAGCTCTCCTACTCCGCCAAGCTCTCCTACTCCCCCAAGCTCTCCTACTCCCCCAAGCTCTCCTACTCCCCCAAGCTCTCCTACTCCCCCAAGCTCTCCTACTCCGCCAAGCTCTCCTACTCCGCCAAGCTCTCCTACTCCGCCAAGCTCTCCGACTCCGCCAAGCTCTGCTACTCCCCCAAGCTCTACTACTCCAGTAAGCTATCCTACTCCGGTAAGCTCTCCTACTCTCCCAAGCTCTCCTGCACCCACAAGCTCTCCTACTCCCCCAAGCTCTCCTACTCCCCCAAGCTCTCGTAATACCCCAAGCTCTCCTCCTCCTTCTAGCTCTCCTCCTCCGGTAAGCCCTCCTCCTCCGGTATGATATCCTAATCACCCGAACACTCCTACACACCCAAGCTCTCCTACTCCCCCAAGCTCTCCTACTCCCCCAAGCTCTCCTACCCCGCCAACCTCTCCTACTCCCCCAAGCTCTCCTACTCCCCCAAGCTCTCCTACCCCGCCAAGCTCTCCTACTCGGGTAAGCTCTTCTACTCCAGGAAGCTCTCCTTCTCTCACAAACTCTCCTATTCAAGTCAGCATGCCTACTCTCCCAAGCTCTCCTGCGCACCCAAGCTCTCCTGCTCCGGTAAGCTCTCCGACTCTCCCAAGCTCTCGTACTCCCCCAAGCTCTCGTACTCCCCCAAGCTTTCGTACTCCCCCAAACTCTCGTAATCCCCCAAGCTCTCCTCCTCCCCCAAGCACTCCTCCTCCTTCAAGCTCTCCACCTCCGGTAAGCCCTCCTCTTCCGGTATGATCTCCTAATCACCCTTACACTCCTACTCCCCCAAGCTCTCCTACTCACCCAAGCTCTCCTACTCCCCCAAGCACTCCTACTCCCCCAAGCTCTCCTACTCCCCGAAGCTCTCCTACTCCCCCAAGCTCTCCGACCACGCTAAGCTCTGCTACTCCCACAAGCTCTGCTACTCCCCCAAGCTCTCCTGTGCCCCCAAGCTTTCCTACTCCGGTAAGCTCTGCTACTCTCCCAAGCTCCCCTGCACCCCCAAATTCTCCTACTCCCCCAAGCTCTCGTACTCCCCCAAGCTCTCGTATTCCCCCAAGCTCTCGTACTCCCCCAAGCTCTCCTACTCCCCCAAGCTCACATACTCCCCCAAGCTCACATACTCCCCCAAGCTTTCCTACCCCGCCAAGCTCTCCTACTCCCCCAAGCTCTCCTGCTCCCCCAAGCTCTCCTACTACCCCAAGCTCTCCTACTCCCCCAAGCTCTCCTACTCCCCCAATCTCTCCTACTCCCCCAAGCATCCTACTCCCCCAAGCTCTCCTACTCCCACAAGCTTTTCTACCCCGCCAAGCTCTCCTACTCCCCCAAGCTCTCCTGCTCCCCCAAGCTCTCCTACTCCCCCAAGCTCTCCTACTCCCCCAAGCTCTCGTAATACCCCAAGCTCTCCTCCTCCTTCTAGCTCTCCTCCTCCGGTAAGCCCTCCTCCTCCGGTATGATATCCTAATCACCCGAACACTCCTACACACCCAAGCTCTCCTACTCCCCCAAGCTCTCCTACTCCCCCAAGCTCTCCTACCCCGCCAACCTCTCCTACTCCCCCAAGCTCTCCTACTCCCCCAAGCTCTCCTACCCCGCCAAGCTCTCCTACTCGGGTAAGCTCTTCTACTCCAGGAAGCTCTCCTTCTCTCACAAACTCTCCTATTCAAGTCAGCATGCCTACTCTCCCAAGCTCTCCTGCGCACCCAAGCTCTCCTGCTCCGGTAAGCTCTCCGACTCTCCCAAGCTCTCGTACTCCCCCAAGCTCTCGTACTCCCCCAAGCTTTCGTACTCCCCCAAACTCTCGTAATCCCCCAAGCTCTCCTCCTCCCCCAAGCACTCCTCCTCCTTCAAGCTCTCCACCTCCGGTAAGCCCTCCTCTTCCGGTATGATCTCCTAATCACCCTTACACTCCTACTCCCCCAAGCTCTCCTACTCACCCAAGCTCTCCTACTCCCCCAAGCACTCCTACTCCCCCAAGCTCTCCTACTCCCCGAAGCTCTCCTACTCCCCCAAGCTCTCCGACCACGCTAAGCTCTGCTACTCCCACAAGCTCTGCTACTCCCCCAAGCTCTCCTGTGCCCCCAAGCTTTCCTACTCCGGTAAGCTCTGCTACTCTCCCAAGCTCCCCTGCACCCCCAAATTCTCCTACTCCCCCAAGCTCTCGTACTCCCCCAAGCTCTCGTATTCCCCCAAGCTCTCGTACTCCCCCAAGCTCTCCTACTCCCCCAAGCTCACATACTCCCCCAAGCTCACATACTCCCCCAAGCTTTCCTACCCCGCCAAGCTCTCCTACTCCCCCAAGCTCTCCTGCTCCCCCAAGCTCTCCTACTACCCCAAGCTCTCCTACTCCCCCAAGCTCTCCTACTCCCCCAATCTCTCCTACTCCCCCAAGCATCCTACTCCCCCAAGCTCTCCTACTCCCACAAGCTTTTCTACCCCGCCAAGCTCTCCTACTCCCCCAAGCTCTCCTGCTCCCCCAAGCTCTCCTACTCCCCCAAGCTCTCCTCCCCCCCAAGCTCTCCTACTCCCCCAAGCTCTCCTACTCCCCAAAGCTCTCCTAATCCGGTAAGCTCTCCTACTCCGGTAAGCTCTCCTAATCCCCCAAGCTCTCCTACTCTTCCAAGCTCTCCTACTCCGGTAAGCTCTCCTACTCCAGTATGATCGTCGACTCCCCCAAGCTCTCCAACACCCCAAGCTCTCCGACACCAGTAAACTCTCCTACTCCGGTAAGCTCTCCTACTCCGCCAAGCTCTCCTGCTCCGGCAAGCTCTCCTACTCCCCCAATCTCTCCTACCCCCCCAAGCTCTACCACTCCCCCAAGCTCTCCTACTCCCCCAAGCTCTCCTACTCCGTCAAGCTCTCCTACTCCCCCAATCTCTGCTACTCCCCCAAGCTCTCCTACTCCCCCAAGCTATCCTACTCCCTCAGGCTCTCCTACTCCCCCAAGCTCTCCTCCTCCGGTAAGCTCTCCTCCTCTGGTATGATCTCCTAATCACCCGAACACTCCTACTCCCCCAAGCTCTCCTACTCACCCAAGCTCTCCTACTCCCCCAAGATATCCTACTCCCCCAAGCTCTCCTACTCCCCCAAGCTCTCCTACCCCGCCAAGCTCTCCTACTCCCCCAAGTTCTCCTACTCCCCCAAGCTCTCCAACTCCCCCAAGCTCTCCTACCGCCCCAATCTCTCCTACTCCCCCAAGCTCTCCTACTCCCCCAAGCTCTCGTACTCCCCCAAGATCTCGTAATCCCCCAAGCTCTCCTCCTCCCCAAAGCTCTCCTCCTCCCCCAAGCTCTCCTCCTCCGGTATGATTTCCTAATCACCCTAACGCTCCTACTCCCCCAAGCTCTCCTACTCCCCCAAGCTCTCCTACTCCCCCAAGCTCTCCTACTCCCCCAAGCTCTCCTAATACCCCAAGCTCAACTACTCCAGTATGCTCCTCTACTCCGCCATGCTCTCCTACTCCGGAAAGCTCTCCTACTCCCCCAAGCTCTCCTAATCTGGTAAGCTCTCCTACTCCCGTAAGCTCTCCTACTCCCCCAAGCTCTGCTACTCCCCCAAGCTCTCCTACTCCCACAAGCTCTCGTACTCCCCAAGCTCTCGTACTCCCCCATGCTCTCGTAATCTCCCAAGCTCTCCTCCTCCGGTAAGCTCTCCTCCTCCGGTATGATCTCCTACTCCCCCAAGCTCTCCTACTCCCCCAAGCTGTCCTACCCCGCCAAGCTCTCCTACTTCCCCAAGCTCTCCTACTCCTCCCAAGCTCTCGTACCCCGCCAAGCTCTCCTACTCCCCCAAGCTCTCCTACTCCCCCAAGCTCTCCGACTCCCCCAAGCTCTCCGACTCCCCCAAGCTCTCCGACTCCCCCAAGCTCTCCGACTCCCCCAAGCTCTCCGACTCCCCCAAGCTCTCCGACTCCCCCAAGCTCTCCGACTCCCCCAAGCTCTCCGACTCCCCCAAGCTCTCCGACTCCCCCAAGCTCTCCGACTCCCCCAAGCTCTCCGACTCCCCCAAGCTCTCCGACTCCCCCAAGCTCTCTTACTCCCCCAAGCTCTCCTACTCCCCCAAGCTCTCCTACTCCGCCATGCTCTCCTACTCCCCCAAGCTCTCCTACTCCCCCAATCAATCCTACTCTCCCAAGCTCTCCTACTCCCTCAAGCTCTCCTACTCCCCCAAGCTCTACTACTCCGGGAAGCTATCCTACTCCGGTAAGCTCTCCTACTCTTCCACGCTCTCCTACTCCGGGAAGCTCTTCTACTCCGGTAAGCTCTCCTACTCTTCCACGCTCTCCTACTCCGGTAAGCTCTCCTACTCCCCCAAGCTCTCCTACTCCCCCAAGCTCTCCTACTCCCCCAAGCTCTCCTACTCCCCCAAGCTCTCCTACTCCGGTAATCTCTCCAAACTCCAGTAAGTTCTCCGACTCCGGTAAGCTCTCCTACTCCGGTCAGCTCTCCTGCTCCGGTAAGCTCTCCTGCTCCGGTAAGCTCTCCTACTCTTCCACACTCTCCTACTCCGGTAAGCTCTCCAACTCCAGTAAGCTCTCCTCCTCCCGAAAGCTGTCCTCCTCCCGCAAGCTCTCCTCCTCCCGCAAGCTCTCCTCCTCCCACAAGCTCTCCTACACCCGCAAGCTATTCTACTCCGGTAGGCTCTCCTACTCCCACAAGCTCTCCTACTCCCACAAGCTCTCCTACACCCGCAAGCTATTCTACTCCGGTAGGCTCTCCTACTCCCCCAAGCTCTCCTACTCCGCCATGCTCTCCTACTCCGCCAAGCTCTCCTACTCCCCCAATCACTCCTACTCTCCCAAGCTCTCCTATTCCCTCAAGCTCTCCTACTCCCCCAAGCTCTACTACTCCGGTAAGCTATCCTACTCCGGTAAGCTCTCCTACTCTTCCACGCTCTCCTACTCCGGGAAGCTCTTCAACTCCGGTAAGCTCTCCTACTCTTCCACGCTCTCCTACTCCGGTAAGCTCTCCTACTCCCCCAAGCTCTCCTACTCCCCGAAGCTCTCCTACTCCCCCAAGCTCTCCTACTCCACCAAGCTCTCCTACTCCCCCAAGCTCTCCTACTCCGGTAATCTCTCCAAACTCCAGTAAGCTCTCCTACTCCGGTAAGCTCTCCTACTCCGGTCAGCTCTCCTGCTCTTCCACGCTCTCCTTCTCTTCCACACTCTCCTACTCCGGGAAGCTCTCCAACTCCAGTAAGCTCTCCTCCTCCCGAAAGCTGTCCTCCTCCCGCGAGCTCTCCTCCTCCCGCAAGCTCTCCTCCTCCCGCAAGCTCTCCTCCTCCCGCAAGCTCTCCTCCTCCCGCAAGCTCTCCTCCTCCCGCAAGCTCTCCTCCTCCCGCAAGCTCTCCTCCTCCCGCAAGCTCTCCTCCTCCCGCAAGCTCTCCTCCTCCCGCAAGCTATTCTACTCCGGTAGGCTCTCCTACTCCCACAAGCTCTCCTACTCACACAAGCTCTCCTACTCAGGTAAGGTCTTATAGAAACATAGAAAATAGGTGCAGGAGCAGGCCATTCAGCCCTTCTAGCCTGCACCGCCATTCAATGAGTTCATGGCTGAACATGAAACTTCAATACCCCCTCCCTGCTTTCTCGCCATAACCCTTGATCCCCCGCGTAGTAAGGACTTCATCTAACTCCATTTTGAATATATTTAGTGAATTGGCCTCAACTACTTTCTGTGGTAGAGAATTCCACAGGTTCACCACTCTCTGGGTGAAGAAGTTTCTCCTCATCTCGGTCCGAAATGGCTTACCCCTTATCCTCAGACTGTGACCCCTGGTTCTGGACTTCCCCAACATTGGGAACATT
The DNA here is from genome assembly GCF_044704955.1 of Pristiophorus japonicus. Classification (NCBI taxonomy): domain Eukaryota; kingdom Metazoa; phylum Chordata; class Chondrichthyes; family Pristiophoridae; genus Pristiophorus; species Pristiophorus japonicus. The sequence goes on from NW_027252483.1 coordinate 839,881, forward strand.
CTTTCTGCATCTAACCTGTCTAAACCCGTCAGAATTTTAAACGTTTCTATGAGGTCCCCTCTCATTCTTCTGAACTCCAATGAATACAAGCCCAGTTGATCCAATCTTTCTTGATAGTTCAGTCCCGCCATCCCGGGAATCAGTCTGGTGAACCTTCGCTGCACTCCCTCAATAGCAATAATGTCCTTCCTCAAGTTAGGAGACCAAAACTGTACACAGTACTCCAGGTGTGTCCTCACCAAGGTCCTGTACAACTGTAGTTCTACTCCAGGAAGCTGTCCTTCTCTCCCAAGCTCTCCTATTCCAGTCAACGTTCCTACTCTCCCAAGCGCTCCTGCGCTACCAAGCTCTCCTACTTCGGTAAGCTCTCCTACTCTCCCAAGCTCTCCTGCACCCCATAGCTCTCCTACTCATCCAAGCTCTCGTACTCCCCCAAGCTCTCCTACTCCCCCAAGCTCTCCTACTCTCCCAAGCTCTCCTACTCCCCCAAGCTCTCCTCATCCCCCAAGCTCTCCTACTTCAATATGATCGCCCACTCCGCCAAGCTCTCCTTCTTCCCCAAGCTCTCCGACACCAGTAAACTCTCCTGCTCCAATAAGCTCTCTTTTCCGGCAAGCTATCCGACTCCCCCAAGCTCTCCTACTCCCCCAAGCTCTCCTACTCCCCCAAGCTCTCCTACTCCCCCAAGCTCTCCTACTCCCCCAAGCTCAACTACTCCCCCAAGCTCTCCTAGTCACCCAAGCTCTCCTGCTCCCCCAAGCTCTCCTACTCCCCCAAGCTCTCCTACTCTCCCAAGCTCTCCTACTCCCCCAAGCTCTCCTCATCCCCCAAGCTCTCCTACTTCAATATGATCGCCCACTCCGCCAAGCTCTCCTTCTTCCCCAAGCTCTCCGACACCAGTAAACTCTCCTGCTCCAATATGCTCTCTTTTCCGGCAAGCTATCCGACTCCCCCAAGCTCTCCTACTCCCCCAAGCTCTCCTACTCCCCCAAGCTCTCCTACTCCCCCAAGCTCTCCTACTCCCCCAAGCTCAACTACTCCCCCAAGCTCAACTACTCCCCCAAGCTCAACTACTCCCCCAAGCTCTCCTGCTCCCCCAAGCTCTCCTACTCCCCCAAGCTCTCCTAATCCGGTAAGCTCTCCTACTCCGGTAAGCTCTCCTAATCCAAAAAGCTCTCCTACTTTTTCAAGCACTCCTACTCCTGTAAGCTCTCCTACTCCAGTATGATCGTCTACTCCCCCAAGCTCTCCAACTCCCCCAAGCTCTCCGACACCAGTAAACTCTCCAACTCCGGTAAGCTCTCCTACTCCGCCATGCTCTCCTATTCCGCCAAGCTCTCCTACTCCCCCAAGCTCTCCTACTCCCCCAAGCTCTCCTACTCCCCCAAGCTCTCCTACTCCCCCAAGCTCTCCTACTCCCCCAAGCTCTCCTACTCCCCCAAGCTCTCCTACTCCCCCAAGCTCTCCTACTCCGGTAATCTCTCCAACTGCAGTAAGTTCTCCTACTCCGGTAAGCTCTCCTACTCCGGTCAGCTCTCCTGCTCTTCCACGCTCTCCTACTCCGGGAAGCTCTCCAACTCTGGTAAACTCTCCTACTCCGGTAAACACTCCTACTCCGGTAAGCTCTCCTACTCTTCCACACTCTCCTACTCCGGTAAGCTCTCCTACTCCGGTAAGCTCTCCTCCTCCCGCAAGCTCTCCTCCTCCCGCAAGCTCTCCTCCTCCCGCAAGCTCTCCTCCTCCCGCAAGCTCTCCTCCTCCCGCAAGCTCTCCTCCTCCCGCAAGCTATTCTACTCAGGTAAGCTCTTCTACTCCAGGAAGCTCTTCTTCTCTCCCAAGCTCTCACCCTCCGGTAAGCCCTCCTCCTCCGGTATGATCTCCTAATCACCCCAACACTCCTACTCCCCCAAGCTCTCCTACTCACCCAAGCTCTCCTACTCCCCCAAGCTCTCCTACTCCCCCAAGCTCTCCTACTCCCCCAAGCTCTCCTACTCCCCCAAGCACTCCTACTCCCCCAAGCTATCCTACTCCCCCAAGCTCTCCTACTCCCCCAAGCACTCCTCCCCCACCAAGCTCTCCTACTCCCCCAAGTTCTCCTACTCCCCCAAGATCTCCTACTCCCCCAAGCTCTCCTACTCCCCCAAGATCTCCTACTCCCTAAAGCTCTTCAACTCCCCCAAGCTCTCGTACTCCCCCAAGCTCTCGTAATCCCCCAAGCTATCGTACTCCCACAAGCTCTCGTAATCCCACAAGCTCTCCTCCTCCCCCAAGCTCTCCTCCTCCCCCAAGCACTCCTCCTCCGGTATGATTTCCTAATCATCCTAACGCTCCTACTCCCCCAAGCTCTCCTACTCCCCCAAGCTCTCCTACCCCGCCAAGCTCTCCTACTCCCCCAAGCTCTCCTACTCCCACAAGCTCTCCTACTCCCACAAGCTCTCCTACTCCCCCAAGCTCTCCTACTCCCCCAAGCTCTCCTACTCCCCCAAGCTCTCCTACTCCCCCAAGCTCTCCTACTCCCCCAAGCTCTCCTACTCCCCCAAGCTATCCTACTCCGGTAAGCTATCCTACTCTCCCAAGCTCTCCTACTCCCCCAAGCTCTCCTACTCCCCCAAGCTCTCCTACTCCCCCAAGCTCTCCTACTCCCCCAAGCTCTCCTACTCCCCCAAGATCTCCTACTCTTCCAAACTCTCCTACTCCGCCAAGTTCTCCTACTCCGCCAAGCTCTCCTACTCCCCCAATCTCTCCTACTCCCCCAAGCTCTCCTACTCCCCCAAGCTCTCCTACTCCCCCAAGCTCTCCTACTCCCCCAAGCTCTCCTACTCCCCCAAGCCCTCCTACTCTCCCAAGCTCTACTACTCCGGTAAGCTATCCTACTCCGGTAAGCTCTCCTACTCTCCCAAGCTCTCCTGCACCCCCAAGCTCTCCTACTCCCCCAAGCTCTCGTACTACCCAAGCTATCGTACTCCCCCAAGCTCTCGTACTCCCCAAGCTCTCGTAATTCCCCAAGCTCTCCTCCTCCCCCAAGCTCTCCTCCTCCTTCAAGCTCTCCTCCTCTGGTAAGCCCTCCTCCTCCGGTATGATCTCCTAATCACCCTAACACTCCTACACCACCAAGCTCTCCTACTCCCCCAAGCTCTCCAACGCCCACAAGCTCTCCTACACCGCCAAGCTCTCCTACTCCCCCAAGCTCTCCTACTCCCCTAAGCTCTGCTACTCCCCCAAGCTCTCCTACTCCCACAAGCTCTCCTACTCCCCAAGCTCTCGTACTCCCCCAAGCTGTCGTACTCCCCCATGCTCTCGTAATCCCCCAAGCTCTCCTCCTACTGTAAGCTCTCCTCCTCCGGTATGATCTCCTACTCCCCCAAGCTCTCCTACTCACCCAAGCTCTCCTTCTCCCCCAAGCTCTCCTACTCCCCCAAGCTCTCCTACTCCCCCAAGCTTTCCTACCCCGCCAAGCTCTCCTACTTCCCCAAGCTCTCCTGCTCCCCCAAGCTCTCCTACTACCCCAAGCTCTCCTACTACCCCAAGCTCTCCTACTCCCCGAAGCTCTCCTAATCCCCCAAGCTCTCCTACTCCCCCAAGCTCTCCGACACCAGTAAACTCTCCTACTCCAATAAGTTCTCTGACTCCGGTAAGCTCTCCGACTCCCCCAAGCTCTCGTACTCCCCCAAGCTCTCGTACTCCCCCATGCTCTCCTACTCCCCCAAGCTCTCCTACTCCCCCAAGCTCTCCGACTCCCCCAAGCTCTCCGACTCCCCCAAGCTCTCCGACTCCCCCAAGCTCTCCGACTCCCCCAGGCTCTCCGACTCCCCCAAGCTCTCCGACTCCCCCAAGCTCTCCTACTCCCCAAAGCTCTCCTACTCCCCAAAGCTCTCCTACTCCCCCAAGCTCTCCAAATCCGGTCAGCTCTCCTGCTCTTCCACGCTCTCCTACTCCGGGAAGCTCTCCAACTCTGGTAAGCTCTCCTACTCCGGTAAACTCTCGTACTCCGGTAAGCTCTCCTACTCTTCCACACTCTCCTACTCCGGTAATCTCTCCTACTCCGGTAAGCTCTCCTCCTCCCGCAAGCTCTCCTCCTCCCCCATGCTCTCCTACTCCCCCAAGCTCTCCTACTCCCCCAAGCTCTCCTACTCCCCCAAGCTCTCCTACTCCCCCAAGCTCTCCTACTCCCCCAAGCTCTCCTACTCCCCCAAGCTCTCCTTCTCCCCCAAGCTCTCCTACTCCCCCAAGCTCTCCTACTCCCCCAAGCTCTCCTACTCCCCCAAGCTCTCCTACTCCCCCAAGCTCTCCTACTCCCCCAAGCTCTCCTACTCCCCCAAGCTCTCCTACTTCAGTATGATCGCCCACTCCGCCAAGCTCTCCTACTCCCCCAAGCTCTCCGACACCAGTAAACTCTCCTACTCCAATAAGCTCTCTGACGCAGGTAAGCTCTCCCACTCCCCCAAGCTCTCCGACTCCCCCAATCTCTCCTACTCCCCCAAGCTCTCCTACTCCCCCAAGCTCTCCTAATCCGGTAAGCTCTCCTACTCCGGTAAGCTCTCTGAATCCGCCAAGCTCTACTACTTTTCCAAGCTCTCCTACTCCTGTAAGCTCTCCTACTCCAGTATGATCGTCTGCTCCCCCAAGCTCTCCAACTCCCCCAAGCTCTCCGACACCAGTAAACTCTCCTACTCCGGTAAGCTCTCCTACTCACCCAAGCTCTCCTACTCCCCCAAGCTCTCCTACTCCCCCAAGCTCTCCTACTCCGGTAAGCTCTCCTACTCCTGTACGCTCGCCTAATCCCCGAAGCTCTCCTACTCTTCCAAGCTCTCCGACACCGGGAAACGCTCCTAATCCGGTAAGCTCTCCTACTCCGCCAAGCTCTCCTACTCCGCCAAGCTCACCTACTCCCCCAAGCTCTCCTATTCCCGCAAGCTCTCCTACTCCCCCAAGCTCTCCTACTCCCCCAAGCTCTCCTAGTCCCCCAAGCTCTACTACTCCGGTAAGCTATCCTACTCCGGTAAGCTCTCCTACTCTCCCAAGCTCTCCTGCACCCCCAAGCTCTCCTACTCCCCCAAGCTCTCGTACTCCCCCAAGCTCTCGTACTCCCCCAAGCTCTCGTACTCCCCAAGCTCTCGTACTCCCCAAGCTCTCGTAATCCCCCAAGCTCTCCTCCTCCCCCAAGCTCTCCTCCTCCTTCAAGCTCTCCTCCTCCGGTAAGCCCTCCTCCTCCGGTATGATCTCCTAATCACCCGAACACTCCTACACCCCCAAGCTCTCCTACTCCCCCAAGCTCTCCTACTCCCCCAAGCTCTCCTACTCCCCCAAGCTCTCCTACCCCGCCAAGCTCTCCTACTCTCCCAAGCTGTCCTACTCCCCCAAGCTTTGCTACTCCCCCAAGCTCTCGTACTCTTTGTGTCTTAATGCAAGGAGTATCCGCAATAAGGTGGATGAATTAATTGTGCAAATAGATGTTAACAAATATGATGTGATTGGGATCACGGAGACGTGGCTCCAGGATGATCAGGGCTGGGAACTCAACATTCAGGGATATTCAACATTCAGGAAGGATAGAATATAAGGAAAAGGAGGTGGGGTAGCATTGCTGGTAAAAGAGGAGATTAATGGAAAAGTTAGGAAAGACATTAGATTGGATGATGTGGAATCTATATGGGTAGAGCTGCAGAACACCAAAGGGCAAAAAACGTTAGTAGGAGTTGTGTACAGACCTCCAAACAGTAATAGGGATGTTGGGGAGGGCATCAAACAGGAAATTAGGGGTGCATGCAATAAAGGTGTAGCAGTTATAATGGGTGACTTTAATATGCACATAGATTGGGCTAGCCAAACTGGAAGCAATACGGTGGAGGAGGATTTCCTGGAGTGCATAAGGGATGGTTTTCTAGACCAATATTTTGAGGAACCAACTAGGGGGCAGGCCATCTTAGACTGGGTGTTGTGTAATGAGAGAGGATTAATTAGCAATCTCATTGTGCGAGGCCCCTTGGGGAAGAGTGACCATAATATGGTGGAATTCTGCATTAGGATGGAGAATGAAACAGTAATTTCAGAGACCATGATCCAGAACTTAAAGAAGGGTAACTTTGAAGGTATGAGGCGTGAATTGGCTAGGATAGATTGGCGAATGATACTTCGGGGGTTGACTGTGTATGGGCAATGGCAGACATTTAGAGACCGCATGGATGAATTACAACAATTGTACATTCCTGTCTGGCGTAAAAATAAAAAAGGGAAGGTGGCTCAACCGTGGCTATCTAGGGAATTCAGGGATAGTATTAAAACCAAGGAAGTGGCATACAAATTGGCCAGAAATAGCAGCGAACCTGGGGACTGGGAGAAATGTAGAACTCAGCAGAGGAGGACAAAGGCTTTGATTCGGGCAGGGAAAATGGAGTACGAGAAGAAGCTTGCAGGGAACATTAAGGCGGATTGCAAAAGTTTCTATAGGTATGTAAAGAGAAAAAGGTTGGTGAAGACAAACGTAGGTCCCCTGCAGTCAGAATCAGGGGAAGTCATAACGGGGAACAAAGAAATGGCAGACCAATTGAACAAGTACTTTGGTTCGGTATTCACTAAGGAGGATACAAACAACCTTCCGGATATAAAAGGGGTCAGAGGGTCTAGTAAGGAGGGGGAACTGAGGGAAATCTTTATTAGTCGGGAAATTGTGTTGGGGAAATTAATGGGATTGAAGGCCGATAAATCCCCAGGGCCTGATGGACTGCATCCTAGAGTACTTAAGGAGGTGGCCTTGGAAATAGCGGATGCATTGACAGTCATTTTCCAACATTCCATTGACTCTGGATCAGTTCCTATGGAGTGGAGGGTAGCCAATGTAACCCCACTTTTTAAAAAAGGAGGGAGAGAGAAAACAGGGAATTATAGACCGGTCAGCCTGACCTCAGTAGTGGGTAAAATGATGGAATCAATTAATAAGGATGTCATAGCAGTGCATCTGGAAAATGGTGACATGATAGGTCCAAGTCAGCATGGATTTGTGAAAGGGAAATCATGCTTGACAAATCTTCTGGAATTTTTTGAGGATGTTTCCAGTAAAGTGGACAAAGGAGAACCAGTTGATGTGGTATATTTGGACTTTCAGAAGGCTTTCGACAAGGTCCCACACAAGAAATTAATGTGCAAAGTTAAAGCATATGGGATTGGGGGTAGTGTGCTGACGTGGATTGAGAACTGGTTGTCAGACAGGAAGCAAAGAGTAGGAGTAAACGGGTACTTTTCAGAATGGCAGGCAGTGACTAGTGGAGTGCCGCAAGGTTCTGTGCTGGGGCCCCAGCTGTTTACATTGTACATTAATGATTTAGACGAGGGGATTAAATGCAGTATCTCCAAATTTGCGGATGACACTAAGTTGGGTGGCAGTGTGAGCTGCGAGGAGGATGCTATTAGGCTGCAGAGTGACTTGGATAGGTTAGGTGAGTGGGCAAATGCATGGCAGATGAAGTATAATGTGGATAAATGTGAGGTTATCCACTTTGGTGGTAAAAACAGAGAAAACAGTCTATTATCTGAATGGTGACAGATTAGGAAAAGGGAAGGTGCAACGAGACCTGGGTGTCATGGTACTTCAGTCATTGAAGGTTAGCATGCAGGTACAGCAGGCGGTTAAGAAAGCAAATGGCATGTTGGCCTTCATAGCGAGGGGATTTGAATACAGGGGCAGGGAGGTGTTGCTACAGTTGTACAGGGCCTTGGTGAGGCCACACCTGGAGTATTGTGTACAGTTTTGGTCTCCTAACTTGAGGAAGGACATTCTTGCTATTGAGGGAGTGCAGCGAAGTTTCACCAGACTGATTCCCGGGACGGCGGGACTGACCTATCAAGAAAGATTGGATCAACTGGGCTTGTATTCACTGGAGTTCAGAAGAATGAGAGGGGACCTCATAGAAACGTTTAAAATTCTGACGGGTTTAGACAGGTTAGATGCAGAAAGAATGTTCCCAATGTTGGGGAAGTCCAGAACCAGGGGTCACAGTCTGAGGATAAGGGGTAAGCCATTTAGGACCGAGATGAGGAGAAACTTCTTCACCCAGAGAGTGGTGAACCTGTGGAATTCTCTACCACAGAAAGTAGTTGAGGCCAATTCACTAAATATATTCAAAAGGGAGTTAGATGAAGTCCTTACTACTCGGGGGATCAAGGGTTATGGCGAGAAAGGAGGAAGGGGTACTGAAGTTTCATGTTCAGCCATGAACTCATTGAATGGCGGTGCAGGCTAGAAGGGCTGAATGGCCTGCTACTGCACCTATTTTCTATGTATCTATGTTTCTATGTTACTCCCACAAGCTCTCGTACTCCCCCAAGCTCTCGTACTCCCCCAAGCTGTCGTACTTTCCCATGCTCTCGTAATCCCCCAAGCTCTCCTCCTCCGGTAAGCTCTCCTCCTCCGGTATGATCTCCTACTCCCCCAAGCTCTCCTACTCACCCAAGCTCTCCTGCTCCCCCAAGCTCTCCTGCTCCCCCAAGCTCTCCTGCTCCCCCAAGCTCTCCTACTCCCCAAAGATCTCGTAATCCCCCAAGCTCTCCTCCTCCCCCAAGCTCTCCTCCTCCCCAAAGCTCTCCTCCTCCGGTATGATTTCCTAATCACCCTTACGCTCCTACTCCCCCAAACTCTCCTACTCCCCCAAGCTCTCCTACTCCCCAAAGCTCTCCTACCCCGCCAAGCTCTCCAATTCCCCCAAGCTCTCCTAATCCCCCAAGCTCTCCTACTCCCCAAAGCTCTCCTACTCCCCCAAGCTCTCCTACTCCCCCAAGCTCTCCTACTCCCCCAAGCTCTCCCACTCCCCCAAGCTCTCCCACTCCCCCAAGCTCTCCTAATACCCCAAGCTCAACTGCTCCAGTATGCTCCTCTACTCCGCCATGCTCTCCTAATCTGGTAAGCTCTCCTACTCCCGTAAGCTCTCCTACTCCCCCTAGCTCTCCTACTCCCCCAAGCTCTCCTACTCCCCCAAGCTCTCCTACTCCCCCAAGCTCTCCTACTCCCCCAAGCTCTCCTACTCCCCCAAGCTCTCCTACTCCCCCAAGCTCTCCTACTCCCCCAAGCTCTCCTACTCCCCCAAGCTCTCCTACTCCCCCAAGCTCTCCTACTCCCCCAAGCTCTCCTACTCCCCCAAGCTCTCCTACTCCCCCAAGCTCTCCTACTCCCCCAAGCTCTCCTACTCCACTAATCTCTCCTACTCCAGTATGATCGTCGACTCCCCCAAATTCTCCAACTCCCCCATGCTCTCCGACACCAGTAAACTCTCCTTCTGCGGTAATCTCTCCTACTCCGCCAAGCTCTCCTACTCCGCCAAGCTCTCCTAATCCACCAATCTCTCCTACTCCCCCAAGCTCTCCCACTCCCCCAAGCTCTCCCAATCCCCCAAGCTCTCCTACTCCGCCAAGCTCTCCTACTCCCCAAGCTCTCCTAATACCCCAAGCTCAACTACTCCAGTAATCTCCTCTACTCCGCCATGCTCTCCTACTCCGTAAACTCTCCTACTCCCCCATGCTCTCTACTCCCCCAAGCTCTCCTACTCCCCCAAGCTCTCCTACTCCCCCAAGCTCTCCGACACCAGTAAACTCTCCTACTCCAGTAAGCTCTCTAAGCTCTCCGACTCCCCCAAGCTCTCCGACTCCCCCAAGCTCTCCTTCTCCTCCAAACACTCCTACTCCCCCATGTCTCCTACTCCCCCAAGCTCTCCTTCTCACCCAAGCTCTCCTTCTCACCCAAGCTCTCCTACTCCCCCAAGCTCTCCTACTCCCCCAAGCTCTCCTACTCCGGTAAGCTCTCCTACTCCGGTAAGCTCGCCGAATCCCCGAAGCTCTCCTAATCTTCCAAGCTCTCTGACTCCGGTAAGCTCTCCTACTCCCCCAAGCTCTCCTACTCCCCCAAGCTCTCCTACTCCCCCAAGCTCTCCTACTCCCCCAAGCTCTCCTACTCCCCCAAGCTCTCCTACTCCCCCAAGCTCTCCTACTCCCCCAAGCTCTCCTACTCCCCCAAGCTCTCCTACTCCCCCAAGCTCTCCTACTCCCCCAAGCTCTCCTACTCCCCCAAGCTCTCCTACTCCCCCAAGCTCTCCTACTCCCCCAAGCTCTCCTACTCCCCCAAGCTCTCCTACTCCCCCAAGCTCTCCTACTCCCCCAAGCTCTCCTACTCCCCCAAGCTCTCCTACTCCCCCAAGCTCTCCTTCTCACCCAAGCTCTCCTACTCGCCCAAGCTCTCCTGCTCCCCCAAGCTCTCCTGCTCCCCCAAGCTCTCCTGCTCCCCCAAGCTCTCCTACTCCCCAAAGATCTCGTAATCCCCCAAGCTCTCCTCCTCCCCCAAGCTCTCCTCCTCCCCAAAGCTCTCCTCCTCCGGAATGATTTCCTAATCACCCTTACGCTCCTACTCCCCCAAACTCTCCTACTCCCCCAAGCTTTCCTACTCCCCAAAGCTCTCCTACCCCGCCAAGCTCTCCAATTCCCCCAAGCTCTCCTAATCCCCCAAGCTCTCCTACTCCCCAAAGCTCTCCTACTCCCCCAAGCTCTCCTACTCCCCCAAGCTCTCCTACTCCCCCAAGCTCTCCCACTCCCCCAAGCTCTCCCACTCCCCCAAGCTCTCCTAATACCCCAAGCTCAACTGCTCCAGTATGCTCCTCTACTCCGCCATGCTCTCCTAATCTGGTAAGCTCTCCTACTCCCGTAAGCTCTCCTACTCCCCCTAGCTCTCCTACTCCCCCAAGCTCTCCTACTCCCCCAAGCTCTCCTACTCCCCCAAGCTCTCCTACTCCCCCAAGCTCTCCTACTCCCCCAAGCTCTCCTACTCCCCCAAGCTCTCCTACTCCCCCAAGCTCTCCTACTCCCCCAAGCTCTCCTACTCCCCCAAGCTCTCCTACTCCCCCAAGCTCTCCTACTCCCCCAAGCTCTCCTACTCTTCCAAGCTCTCCTACTCCACTAAGCTCTCCTACTCCAGTATGATCGTCGACTCCCCCAAATTCTCCAACTCCCCCATGCTCTCCGACACCAGTAAACTCTCCTTCTGCGGTAATCTCTCCTACTCCGCCAAGCTCTCCTACTCCGCCAAGCTCTCCTAATCCACCAATCTCTCCTACTCCCCCAAGCTCTCCCACTCCCCCAAGCTCTCCCACTCCCCCAAGCTCTCCTACTCCGCCAAGCTCTCCTACTCCCCAAGCTCTCCTAATACCCCAAGCTCAACTACTCCAGTAATCTCCTCTACTCCGCCATGCTCTCCTACTCCGTAAACTCTCCTACTCCCCCATGCTCTCTACTCCCCCAAGCTCTCCTACTCCCCCAAGCTCTCCTACTCCCCCAAGCTCTCCGACACCAGTAAACTCTCCTACTCCAGTAAGCTCTCTAAGCTCTCCGACTCCCCCAAGCTCTCCGACTCCCCCAAGCTCTCCTTCTCCTCCAAACACTCCTACTCCCCCATGTCTCCTACTCCCCCAAGCTCTCCTTCTCACCCAAGCTCTCCTTCTCACCCAAGCTCTCCTACTCCCCCAAGCTCTCCTACTCCCCCAAGCTCTCCTACTCCGGTAAGCTCTCCTACTCCGGTAAGCTCGCCGAATCCCCGAAGCTCTCCTAATCTTCCAAGCTCTCTGACTCCGGTAAGCTCTCCTACTCCCCCAAGCTCTCCTACTCCCCCAAGCTCTCCTACTCCCCCAAGCTCTCCTACTCCCCCAAGCTCTCCTACTCCCCCAAGCTCTCCTACTCCCCCAAGCTCTCCTACTCCCCCAAGCTCTCCTACTCCCCCAAGCTCTCCTACTCCCCCAAGCTCTCCTACTCCCCCAAGCTCTCCTACTCCCCCAAGCTCTCCTACTCCCCCAAGCTCTCCTACTCCCCCAAGCTCTCCTACTCCCCCAAGCTCTCCTACTCCCCCAAGCTCTCCTACTCCCCCAAGCTCTCCTTCTCACCCAAGCTCTCCTACTCGCCCAAGCTCTCCTACTCCGCCAAGCTCTCCTACACCCCCAAGCTCTCCTACTCCGGTAAGCTATCCTACTCCGGTAAGCTCTCCTACTCCCCCAAGCTCTCCTACTCCCCCAAGCTCTCCTACTCCCCCAAGCTCTCCTACTCCCCCAAGCTCTCCGACACCAGTAAACTCTCCTACTCCAGTAAGCTCTCTGACTCCGGTAAGCTCTCCGACTCCCCCAAGCTCTCCGACTCCCCCAAGCTCTCCTTCTCCCCCAAGCTCTCCTACTCCCCCAAGGTCTCCTACTCCCCCAAGCTCTCCTACTCACCCAAGCTCTCCTACTCACCCAAGCTCTCCTACTCACCCAAGCTCTCCTACTCGCCCAAGCTCTCCTACTCGCCCAAGCTCTCCTACTCCCCCAAGCTCTCCTACTCCCCCAAGCTCTCCTACTCCGGTAAGCTCTCCTACTCCGGTAAGATCGCCTAATTCCCGAAGCTCTCCTAATCTTCCAAGCTCTCCGACACCGGTAAACTCTCCTACTCCGGTAAGCTCTCCTACTCCGCCAAGCTCTCCTACTCCGCCAAGCTCTCCTACTCCCCCAAGCTCTCCTACTCCCCCAAGCTCTCCTACTCCCCCAAGCTATCCTACTCCGGTAAGCTCTCCTACTCCCCCAAGCTCTCCTACTCCCCCAAGCTCTCCTACTCCCCCAAGCTCTCCTACTCCCCCAAGCTCTCCTACTCCCCCAAGCTCTCCTACTCCCCCAAGCTCTCCTACTCCCCCAAGCTCTCCTACTCCCCCAAGCTCTCCTACTCCCCCAAGCTCTCCTACTCCCCCAAGCTCTCCTACTCCCCCAAGCTCTCCTACTCCCCCAAGCTCTCCTACTCCCCCAAGCTCTCCTACTCCCCCAAGCTCTCCTACTCCCCCAAGCTCTCCTACTCCACCAAGCTCTACTACTCCGGTAAGCTATCCTTCTCCGGTAATCTCTCCTACTCTCCCAAGCTCTCCTGCACCCCCAAGCTCTCCTACTTCCCCAAGCTCTCGTACTCCCCCAAGCTCTCGTACTCCCCCAAGCTCTCCTACCCCGCCAAGCTCTCCTACTCCCTCAAGCTCTCCTACTCCCCCAAGCTCTCCTACTACCCCAAGCTCTCATACTCTGCCAAGCTCTCATACTCCCGCAAGCTCTCCTACTACCCCAAGCTCTCCTACTCCCCCAAGCTCTCCTACTCCCCCAAGCTCTCCTACTCCCCCAAGCTCTCCTACTCCCCCAAGCTCTCCTACTCCCCCAAGCTCTCCTACTCCCCCAAGCTCTCCTACTCCCCCAAGCTCTCCTACTCCCCCAAGCTCTCCTACTCCCCCAAGCTCTCCTACTCCCCCAAGCTCTCCTACTCCCCCAAGCTCTCCTACTCCCCCAAGTTCTCCTACTCCCCCAAGCTCTCCTAATCCCCCAAGCTCTCCTAATCCCCCAAGCTCTCGTACACCCCCAAGCTCTCCTCCTCTCCCAATCTCTCATCCTCCCCCAAGCTCTCATCCTCCGGTAAGCTCTCCTCCTCTGGTATGATCTCCTAATCACCCTAACACTCCTACTCCCCCAAGCTCTCCTACTCACACAAGCTCTCCTACTCCCCCAAGATCTCCTACTCCCCCAAGCTCTCCTACTCCCCCAAGCTCTCCTAACCCGCCAAGCTCTCCTACTCCCCCAAGCTCTCCTACTCACCCAAGCTCTCCTACTCACCCAAGCTCTCCTACTCACCCAAGCTCTCCTACTCCCAAAAGCTCTCCTACTCCCAAAAGCTCTCCTACTCCCAAAAGCTCTCCTACTCCCCCAAGCTCTCCTACTCCCCCAAGCTCTCCTACTCCTCCAAGCTCTCCTACTCCTCCAAGCTCTCCTACTCCTCCAAGCTCTCCTACTCCCTCAAGCTCTCCTACTCCCCCAAGCTCTCCTACTCCCCCAAGCTCTGCTACTCCCCTAAGCTCTCCTACTCCGGTAAGCTCTCCAACTCCGGTAAACTCGCCTAATCCCCGAAGCTCTCCTACTCTTCCAAACTCTCCGACACCGGTAAACTCTCCTACTCCGGTAAGCTCTCCTACTCCGCCAAGATCTCCTACTCCGCCAAGCTCTCCTACTCCCCCAATCTCTCCTACTCCCCCAAGCTCTCCAACTCCCCCAAGCTCTCATACTCCCCCAAGCTCTCCTACTCCCTCAATTCTCTTCTCCCCCAAGCTCTCCTACTCCCCCAAGCTCTCGTAATCCCCCAAGCTCTCGTACACCCCCAAGCTCTGCTACTCCCCCAAGCTCTCCTACTCCCCCAAGCTCTCCTACTCCCCCAAGCTCTCCTACTCCCCCAAGCTCTCCTACTCCCCCAAGCTCTCCTACTCCCCCAAGCTCTCCTACTCCCTCAAGTTCTCTTCTCCCCCAAGCTCTCCTACTCCCCCAAGCTCTCCTACTCCCCCAAGCTCTCCTACTCCCCCAAGCTCTCCTACTCCCCCAAGCTCTCCTACTCCCCCAAGCTCTCCTACTCCCCCAAGCTCTCCTACTCCCCCAAGCTCTCCTACTCCCCCAAGCTCTCCTGCTCCCCCAAGCTCTCCTACTCCCCCAAGCTCTACTACTCCCCCAAGCTCTCCTACTCCGGTAAGCTCTCCTACTCGGGTAAGCTCGCCTAATCCCCGAAGCTCTCCTACTCTTCCAAGCTCTCCGACACCGGTAAAGTCTCCTACTCCGGTAAGCTCTCCTACATCGCCAAGCTCTCCTACTCCGCCAAGCTCTCCTGCTCCCCCAATCTCTCCTACTCCCCCAAGCTCTCCTACTCCCCAAGCTCTCCTACTCCCCCAAGCTCTCCTACTCCCCCATGCTCTACTACTCCGGTAAGCTATCCTACTCCGGTAAGCTCTCCTACTCTCCCAAGCTCTCCTGCACCCCCAAGCTCTCCTACTCCCCCAAGCTCTCGTACTCCCCCAAGCTCTCGTACTCCCCAAGCTCTCGTACTCCCCAAGCTCTCGTAATCCCCCAAGCTCTCGTCCTCCCCCAAGCTCTCCTCCTCCTTCAAGCTCTCCACCTCCGGTAAGACCTCCTCCTCCGGTATGATCTCCTAATCACCCTAACACTCCTATACCCCCAAGCTCTCCTACTCCCACAAGCTCTCCTACTCCCCCAAGCTCTCCTATCCCTCCAAGCTCTCCTACTCCCCCAAGCTCTCCTACTCCCCCAAGCTCTCCTACCCCGCCAAGCTCTCCTACTCGGGTAAGCTCTTCTACTCCAGGAAGCTCTCCTTCTCTCCCAAACTCTCCTATTCAAGTCAGCATGCCTACTCTCCCAACCTCTCCTGCGCCCCCAAGCTCTCCTACTCCGGTAAGGTCTCCTACTCTCCCAACTCTCCGACACCCCGAAGCTCTCCTACTCCCCCAAGCTCTCCTACTCCCCCAAGCTCTCCTACTCCCCCAAGCTCTCCTACTCCCCCAAGCTCTCCTACTCCCCCAAGCTCTCCTACTCCCCCAAGCTCTCCTACTCCCCCAAGCTCTCCTACTCTTCCAAGCTCTCCTACTCCACTAAGCTCTCCTACTCCAGTATGATCGTCGACTCCCCCAAATTCTCCAACTCCCCCAAGCTCTCCGACACCAGTAAACTCTCCTTCTGCGGTAATCTCTCCTACTCCGCCAAGCTCTCCTACTCCGCCAAGCTCTCCTAATCCACCAATCTCTCCTACTCCCCCAAGCTCTCCCACTCCCCCAAGCTCTCCCAATCCCCCAAGCTCTCCTACTCCGCCAAGCTCTCCTACTCCGCCAAGCTCTCCAAATACCCCAAGCTCAACTACTCCAGTAATCTCCTCTACTCCGCCATGCTCTCCTACTCCGTAAACTCTCCTACTCCCCCATGCTCTCTACTCCCCCAAGCTCTCCTACTCCCCCAAGCTCTCCTACTCCCCCAAGCTCTCCGACACCAGTAAACTCTCCTACTCCAGTAAGCTCTCTAAGCTCTCCGACTCCCCCAAGCTCTCCGAATCCCCCAAGCTCTCCTTCTCCTCCAAACACTCCTACTCCCCCATGTCTCCTACTCCCCCAAGCTCTCCTTCTCACCCAAGCTCTCCTTCTCACCCAAGCTCTCCTACTCCCCCAAGCTCTCCTACTCCCCCAAGCTCTCCTACTCCGGTAAGCTCTCCTACTCCGGTAAGCTCGCCGAATCCCCGAAGCTCTCCTAATCTTCCAAGCTCTCTGACTCCGGTAAGCTCTCCTACTCCCCCAAGCTCTCCTACTCCCCCAAGCTCTCCTACTCCCCCAAGCTCTCCTACTCCCCCAAGCTCTCCTACTCCCCCAAGCTCTCCTACTCCCCCAAGCTCTCCTACTCCCCCAAGCTCTCCTACTCCCCCAAGCTCTCCTACTCCCCCAAGCTCTCCTACTCCCCCAAGCTCTCCTTCTCACCCAAGCTCTCCTACTCGCCCAAGCTCTCCTACTCCGCCAAGCTCTCCTACACCCCCAAGCTCTCCTACTCCGGTAAGCTATCCTACTCCGGTAAGCTCTCCTACTCCCCCAAGCTCTCCTACTCCCAAAAGCTCTCCTACTCCCCCAAGCTCTCCTACTCCCCCAAGCTCTCCGACACCAGTAAACTCTCCTACTCCAGTAAGCTCTCTGACTCCGGTAAGCTCTCCGACTCCCCCAAGCTCTCCGACTCCCCCAAGCTCTCCTTCTCCCCCAAGCTCTCCTACTCCCCCAAGGTCTCCTACTCCCCCAAGCTCTCCTACTCCCCCAAGCTCTCCTACTCACCCAAGCTCTCCTACTCACCCAAGCTCTCCTACTCACCCAAGCTCTCCTACTCACCCAAGCTCTCCTACTCGCCCAAGCTCTCCTACTCCCCCAAGCTCTCCTACTCCCCCAAGCTCTCCTACTCCCCCAAGCTCTCCTACTCCGGTAAGCTCTCCTACTCCGGTAAGATCGCCTAATTCCCGAAGCTCTCCTAATCTTCCAAGCTCTCCGACACCGGTAAACTCTCCTACTCCGGTAAGCTCTCCTACTCCGCCAAGCTCTCCTACTCCGCCAAGCTCTCCTACTCCCCCAAGCTCTCCTACTCCCCCAAGCTCTCCTACTCCCCCAAGCTCTCCTACTCCCCCAAGCTCTCCTACTCCCCCAAGCTCTCCTACTCCCCCAAGCTCTCCTACTCCCCCAAGCTCTCCTACTCCCCCAAGCTCTCCTACTCCCCCAAGCTCTCCTACTCCCCCAAGCTCTCCTACTCCCCCAAGCTCTCCTACTCCCCCAAGCTCTCCTACTCCCCCAAGCTCTCCTACTCCCCCAAGCTCTCCTACTCCCCCAAGCTCTCCTACTCCCCCAAGCTCTCCTACTCCCCCAAGCTCTCCTACTCCCCCAAGCTCTCCTACTCCCCCAAGCTCTCCTACTCCCCCAAGCTCTCCTACTCCCCCAAGCTCTCCTACTCCCCCAAGCTCTCCTACTCCCCCAAGCTCTCCTACTCCCCCAAGCTCTCCTACTCCCCCAAGCTCTCCTACTCCCCCAAGCTCTCCTACTCCCCCAAGCTCTCCTACTCCCCCAAGCTCTCCTACTCCCCCAAGCTCTCCTACTCCCCCAAGCTCTCCTACTCCCCCAAGCTCTCCTACTCCCCCAAGCTCTCCTACTCCCCCAAGCTCTCCTACTCCCCCAAGCTCTCCTACTCCACCAAGCTCTACTACTCCACCAAGCTCTACTACTCCGGTAAGCTATCCTTCTCCGGTAATCTCTCCTACTCTCCCAAGCTCTCCTGCACCCCCAAGCTCTCCTACTTCCCCAAGCTCTCGTACTCCCCCAAGCTCTCGTACTCCCCCAAGCTCTCCTACCCCGCCAAGCTCTCCTACTCCCTCAAGCTCTCCTACTCCCCCAAGCTCTCCTACTACCCCAAGCTCTCATACTCTGCCAAGCTCTCCTACTCCCGCAAGCTCTCCTACTACCCCAAGCTCTCCTACTCCCCCAAGCTCTCCTACTCCCCCAAGCTCTCCTACTCCCCCAAGCTCTCCTACTCCCCCAAGCTCTCCTACTCCCCCAAGCTCTCCTACTCCCCCAAGCTCTCCTACTCCCCCAAGCTCTCCTACTCCCCCAAGCTCTCCTACTCCCCCAAGCTCTCCTACTCCCCCAAGCTCTCCTACTCCCCCAAGCTCTCCTACTCCCCCAAGCTCTCCTACTCCCCCAAGTTCTCCTACTCCCCCAAGCTCTCCTAATCCCCCAAGCTCTCCTAATCCCCCAAGCTCTCGTACACCCCCAAGCTCTCCTCCTCTCCCAATCTCTCATCCTCCCCCAAGCTCACATCCTCCGGTAAGCTCTCCTCCTCTGGTATGATCTCCTAATCAGCCTAACACTCCTACTCCCCCAAGCTCTCCTACTCACACAAGCTCTCCTACTCCCCCAAGATCTCCTACTCTCCCAACCTCTCCTGCGCCCCCAAGCTCTCCTACTCCGGTAAGCTCTCCTACTCTCCCAAGCTCTCCGACACCCCGAAGCTCTCCTACTCCCCCAAGCTCTCGTACTCCCCCAAGCACTCGTACTCCCCCAAGCTCTCGTACTCCCCCAAGCTCTCGTAATCCCCCAAGCTCTCCTCCTCCCCCAAGCACTCCTCCTCCTTCAAGCTCTCCACCTCCGGTAAGCCCTCCTCTTCCGGTATGATCTCCTAATCACCCTAACACTCCTACTCCCCCAAGCTCTCCTACTCCCCCAAGCTCTCCTACTCCCCCAAGCTCTCCTACTCCCACAAGCTCTCCTACTCCCCCAAGCTCTCCTGTGCCCCCAAGCTCTCCTACTCCGGTAAGCTCTCCTACTCTCCCAAGCTCTCCTGCACCCCCAAGTTCTCCTACTCCCCCAAGCTCTCGTACTCTCCCAAGCTCTCGTACTCCCCCAAGCTCTCGTATTCCCCCAAGCTCTCGTAATCCCCCATGCTCTCGTAATCCCCCAAGCTCTCCTCCTCCGGTAAGCTCTCCTCCTCCGGTATGATCTCCTACTCCCACAATCTCTCCTACTCACCCAAGCTCTCCTACTCCCCCAAGCTCTCCTACTCCCCCAAGGTCTCCTACTCCCCCAAGCTTTCCTACCCTGCCAAGCTCTCCTACTCCCCCAAGCTCTCCTGCTCCCCCAAGCTCTCCTACTCCCCCAAGCCCTCCTACTCCCCCAAGCTCTCCTACTCCCCCAAGCTCTCCTACTCCCCCAAGCTCTACTACTCCCCCAAGCTCTCCTGCTCCCCCAAGCTCTCCTACTCCCCCAAGCCCTCCTACTCCCCCAAGCTCTCCTACTCCCCCAAGATCTCCTACTCCCCCAAGCTCTCCTACTCCCCCAAGCTCTCCTACTCCCCCAAGCTCTCCTACTCCCACAAGCTCTCCTACTCTCCCAAGCTCTCCTACTCCCCCAAGCTCTCCTAATCCGGTAAGCGCTCCTACTCCGGTAAGCTCTCCTAATCCCCCAAGCTCTCCTACTCTTCTAAGCTCTCCTACTCCACTAAGCTCTCCTACTCCAGTATGATCGTCTACTCCCCCAAATTCTCCAACTCCCCCAAGCTCTCCGACACCAGTAAACTCTCCTTCTCCGGTAATCTCTCCTACTCCGCCAAGCTCTCCTACTCCGCCAAGCTCTCCTACTCCGCCAATCTCTCCGACTCCCCCAAGCTCTCCCACTCCCCCAAGCTCTCCCACTCCCCCAAGCTCTCCCACTCCCCCAAGCTCTCCTACTTCCCCAAGCTCTCCTACTCCCCCAAACGCTCACATACCCCCAAGCTCTACTACTCCAGTAAGCTATCCTAATCCGGTAAGCTCTCCTACTCTTCCACACTCTCCTACTCCGGTAAGCTCTCCTACTCCGGTAAGCTCTCCTACTCTTCCACGCTCTCCTACTCCGGTAAGTTCTCCTGCTCCCCCAAGCTCTCCTACTCCCCCAAGCTCTACTACTCCCCCAAGCTCTCCTACTCCCCCAAGCAATCCTACTCCCCCAAGCAATCCTACTCACCCAAGCTCTCCTACTCCCCCAAGCTCTCCTACTCCCCCAAGCTCTCCTACTCCGGGAAGCTCTCCTACTCCGGGAAGCTCTCCTACTCCGGTTATCTCGCCTCATCCCCGAAGCTCTCCTACTCTTCCAAGCTCTCCGACACCGGTAAACTCTCCTACTCTGGTAAGCTCTCCTACTCCGCCAAGCTCTCATACTCCGCCAAGCTCTCCTACTCCCCCAAGCTCTCCTACTCCCCCAAGCTCTCCTACTCCCCCAAGCTCTCCTACTCCCCCAAGCTCTCCTACTCCCCCAAGCTCTCCTACTCCCCCAAGCTCTCCTACTCCCCCAAGCTCTCCTACTCCCCCAAGCTCTCCTACTCCCCCAAGCTCTCCTACTCCCCCAAGCTCTCCTACTCCCCCAAGCTCTCCTACTCCCCCAAGCTCTCCTACTCCCCCAAGCTCTCCTACTCCCCCAAGCTCTCCTACTCCCCCAAGCTCTCCTACTCCCCCAAGCTCTCCTACTCCCCCAAGCTCTCCTACTCCCCCAAGCTCTCCTACTCCCCCAAGCTCTCCTACTCCCCCAAGCTCTCCTACTCCCCCAAGCTCTCCTACTCCCCCAAGCTCTCCTACTCCCCCAAGCTCTCCTACTCCCCCAAGCTCTCCTACTCCCCCAAGCTCTCCTACTCCCCCAAGCTCTCCTACTCCCCCAAGCTCTCCTACTCCCCCAAGCTCTCCTACTCCCCCAAGCTCTCCTACTCCCCCAAGCTCTCCTACTCCCCCAAGCTTTCCTACCTCGCCAAGCTCTCCTACTCCCTCAAGCTCTCCTACTCCCCCAAGCTCTCCTACTACCCCAAGCTCTCCTACTCCGCCAAGCTCTCCTACTCCCGCAAGCTCTCCTACTACCCCAAGCTCTCCTACTCCCCCAAGCTCTCCTACTCCCCCAAGCTCTCCTACTCCCCCAAGCTCTCCTACTCCCCCAAGCTCTCCTACTCCCCCAAGATCTCCTACTCCCCCAAGATCTCCTACTCCCCCAAGCTCTCCTACTCCCCCAAGTTCTCTTCTCCCCCAAGCTCTCCTACTCCCCCAAGCTCTCCTACTCCCCCAAGATCTCCTACTCCCCCAAGCTCTCCTACTCCCCCAAGCTCTCCTACTCCCCCAAGCTCTCCTACTCCCCCAAGCTCTCCTACTCCCCCAAGCTCTCCTACTCCCCCAAGCTCTCCTGCTCCCCCAAGCTCTCCTGCTCCCCCAAGCTCTCCTACTCCCCCAAGCTCTCCTACTCCCCCAAGCTCTCCTGCTCCCCTAAGCTCTACTACTCCGGTAAGCTATCCTACTCCGGTAAGCTCTCCTACTCTCCCAAGCTCTCCTGCACCCCCAAGCTCTCCTACTCCCCCAAGCTCTTGTACTCCTCCAAGCTCTCGTACTCCCCCAAGCTCTCGTACTCCCCCAAGCTCTCGTAATCCCCCAAGCTCTCGTAATCCCCCAAGCTCTCCTCCTCCCCCAAGCTCTCCTCCTCCCCCAAGCTCTCCTAGTCCTTCAAGCTCTCCTCCTCTGGTAAGCCCTTCTCCTCCGGGATGATCTCCTAATCACCCTAACACTCCTTACACCACCAAGTTCTCCTACTCCGCCAAGCTCTCCTACTCCGCCAAGCTCTCCTACTCCGCCAAGCTCTCCTACTCCCCCAAGCTCTCCTACTCCCCCAAGCTCTCCTACTCCCCCAAGCTCTCCTACTCCCCCAAGCTCTCCTACTCCCCCAAGCTCTCCTACTCCCCCAAGCTCTCCTACTCCCCCAAGCTCTCCTACTCCCCCAAGCTCTCCTACTCCCCCAAGCTCTCCTACTCCCCCAAGCTCTCCTACTCTCCCAAGCTCTCCTACTCCCCCAAGCTCTACTACCCCGGTAAGCTATCCTTCTCCGGTAATCTCTCCTACTCTCCCAAGCTCACCTGCACCCCCAAGCTCTCCTACTTCCCCAAGCTCTCGTACTCCCCCAAGCTCTCCTACTCCCCCAAGCTCTGCTACTCCCCCAAGCACTCCTACTCCCCCAAGCTTTCCTACCTCGCCAAGCTCTCCTACTCCCTCAAGCTCTCCTACTCCCCCAAGCTCTCCTACTACCCCAAGCTCTCCTACTCCGCCAAGCTCTCCTACTCCCGCAAGCTCTCCTACTACCCCAAGCTCTCCTACTACCCCAAGCTGTCCTACTCCCCCAAGCTCTCCTACTCCCCCAAGCTCTCCTACTCCCCCAAGCTCTCCTACTCCCCCAAGATCTCCTACTCCCCCAAGCTCTCCTACTCCCCCAAGTTCTCTTCTCCCCCAAGCTCTCCTACTCCCCCAAGCTCTCGTAATCCCCCAAGCTCTCGTACACCCCCAAGCTCTCCTCCTCTCCCAAGCTCTCATCCTCCCCTAAGCTCTCCTCCTCCGGTAAGCTCTCCTCCTCTGGTATGATCTCCTAATCACCCTAACACTCCTACTCCCCCAAGCTCTCCTACTCACACAAGCTCTCCTACTCCCCCAAGATCTCCTACTCCCCCAAGCTCTCCTACTCCCCCAAGCTCTCCTAACCCGCCAAGCTCTCCGACTCCCCCAAGTTCTCCTACTCCCCCAAGCTCTCCAACTCCCCCAAGCTCTCCAACTCCCCCAAGCTCTCCAACTCACCCAAGCTCTCCTACTCCCCCAAGCTCTCCTACTCCCCCAAGCTCTACTACTCCCCCAGGCTCTCCTACTCCCCCAAGCTCTCCTACTCCTCCAAGCTCT
The DNA here is from genome assembly GCF_044704955.1 of Pristiophorus japonicus. Classification (NCBI taxonomy): domain Eukaryota; kingdom Metazoa; phylum Chordata; class Chondrichthyes; family Pristiophoridae; genus Pristiophorus; species Pristiophorus japonicus. The sequence continues at coordinate 862,471 of NW_027252483.1, forward strand.
CCTACTCCCTCAAGCTCTCCTACTCCCCCAAGCTCTCCTACTCCCCCAAGCTCTGCTACTCCCCTAAGCTCTCCTACTCCGGTAAGCTCTCCAACTCCGGTAAACTCGCCTAATCCCCGAAGCTCTCCTACTCTTCCAAACTCTCCGACACCGGTAAACTCTCCTACTCCGGTAAGCTCTCCTACTCCGCCAAGCTCTCCTACTCCGCCATGCTCTCCTACTCCCGCAAGCTCTCCTACTCCCCCAAGCTCTCCTACTCCCCCAAGCTCTCCTACTCCCCCAAGCTCTCCTACTCCCCCAAGCTCTCCTACTCCCCCAAGCTCTCCTACTCCCCCAAGCTCTCCTACTCCCCCAAGCTCTCCTACTCCCCCAAGCTCTCCTACTCCCCCAAGCTCTCCTACTCCCCCAAGCTCTCCTACTCCCCCAAGCTCTCCTACTCCCCAAACCTCTCCTACTCAGGTCAGCTCTCCTGCTCTCCCAAGCTCTCCTACTCCCCCAAGCTCTCCTACTCCCCCAAGCTCTATACTCCCCCAAGCTCTCCTACTACCCCAAGATCTCCTACTCACCAAAGCTCTCCTACTCACCAAAGCTCTCCTACTCCCCCAAGCTCTCCTACTCCCCCAAGTTCTCCTACTCCCCCAAGCTCTCCTACTCATCCAAGCTCTCCTAACCCGCCAAGTTCTCCTACTCCCCCAAGCTCTCCAACTCCCCCAAGCTCTCCTACTCCCCCAAGCTCTCCTACTCCCCCAAGCTCTCCTACTCACCCAAGCTCTCCTACTCACCCAAGCTCTCCTACTCTCCCAAGCTCTCCTTCTCCCCCAAGCTCTCCTACTCCCCCAAGCTCTCCTACTCCCCCAAGCTCTCCTACTCCTCCAAGCTCTCCTACTCCCCCAAGCTCTCCTACTCCCCCAAGCTCTCCTACTCCCCCAAGCTCTCCTACTCCCCCAAGCTCTCCTACTCCCCCAAGATCTGCTACTCCCCTTAGCTCTCCTACTCCGGTAAGCTCTCCAACTCCGGTAAACTCGCCTAATCCCCGAAGCTCTCCTACTCTTCCAAACTCTCCGACACCGGTAAACTCTCCTACTCCGGTAAGCTCTCCTACTCCGCCAAGCTCTCCTACTCCGCCAAGCTCTCCTACTCCCCCAATCTCTCCTACTCCCCCAAGCTCTCCTACTCCCCCAAGCTCTCCTACTCCCCCAAGCTCTCCTACTCCCCCAAGCTCTCCTACTCCCCCAAGCTCTCCTACTCCCCAAAGCTCTACTACTCCAGTCAGCTATCCTACTCCGGTAAGCTCTCCTGCTCTCCCAAGCTCTCCTACTCCCCCAAGCTCTCCTACTCCCCCAAGCTCTCCTACTCCTCCAAGCTCTCCTACTACCCCAAGCTCTCCTACTACCCCAAGCTCTCCTACTCACCAAAGCTCTCCTACTCCCCCAAGCTCTCCTACTCCCCCAAGCTCTCCTGCTCCCCCAAGCTCTCCTACTCCCCCAAGCTCTACTTCTCCCCCAAGCTCTCCTACTCCGGTAAGCTCTCCTACTCCGGTAAGCTCGCCTAATCCCCGAAGCTCTCCTACTCTTCCAAGCTCTCCGACACCGGTAAACTCTCCTACTTCGCCAAGCTCTCCTACTCCGCCAAGCTCTCCTACTCCGCCAAGCTCTCCTGCTCCCCCAATCTCTCCTACTCCCCCAAGCTCTCCTACTCCCCAAGCTCTCCTACTCCCCCAAGCTCTCCTACTCCCCCATGCGCTACTACTCCGGTAAGCTATCCTACTCCGGTAAGCTCTCCTACTCTCCCAAGCTCTCCTGCACCCCCAAGCTCTCCTACTCCCCCAAGCTCTCGTACTCCCCCAAGCTCTCGTACTCCCCAAGCTCTCGTACTCCCCAAGCTCTCGTACTCCCCAAGCTCTCGTAATCCCCCAAGCTCTCGTCCTCCCTCAAGCTCTCCTCCTCCTTCAAGCTCTCCACCTCCGGTAAGACGTCCTCCTCTGGTATGATCTCCTAATCACCCTAACACTCCTATACCCCCAAGCTCTCCTACTCCCACAAGCTCTCCTACTCCCCCAAGCTCTCCTACCCCTCCAAGCTCTCCTACTCCCCCAAGCTCTCCTACTCCCCCAAGCTCTCCTACCCCGCCAAGCTCTCCTACTCGGGTAAGCTCTTCTACTCCAGGAAGCTCTCCTTCTCTCCCAAACTCTCCTATTCAAGTCAGCATGCCTACTCTCCCAACCTCTCCTGCGCCCCCAAGCTCTCCTACTCCGGAAAGCTCTCCTACTCTCCCAAGCTCTCCGACACCCCGAAGCTCTCCTACTCCCCCAAGCTCTCGTACTCCCCCAAGCTCTCGTACTCCCCCAAGCTCTCGTACTCCCCCAAACTCTCGTAATCCCCCAAGCTCTCCTCCTCCCCCAAGCACTCCTCCTCCTTCAAGCTCTCCACCTCCGGTAAGCCCTCCTCTTCCGGTATGATCTCCTAATCACCCTAACACTCCTACTCCCCCAAGCTCTCCTACTCCCCCAAGCTCTCCTACTCCCCCAAGCTCTCCTACTCCCCCAAGCTCTCCTACCCCGCCGAGCTCTCCTACTCCCACAAGCTCTCCTACTCCCCCAAGCTCTCCTGTGCCCCCAAGCTCTCCTACTCCGGTAAGCTCTCCTACTCTCCCAAGCTCTCCTGCACCCCCAAGTTCTCCTACTCCCCCAAGCTCTCGTACTCTCCCAAGCTCTCGTACTCCCCCAAGCTCTCGTATTCCCCCAAGCTCTCGTAATCCCCCATGCTCTCGTAATCCCCCAAGCTCTCCTCCTCCGGTAAGCTCTCCTCCTCCGGTATGATCTCCTACTCCCACAATCTCTCCTACTCACCCAAGCTCTCCTACTCCCCCAAGCTCTCCTACTCCCCCAAGGTCTCCTACTCCCCCAAGCTTTCCTACCCTGCCAAGCTCTCCTACTCCCCCAAGCTCTCCTGCTCCCTCAAGCTCTCCTACTCCCCCAAGCCCTCCTACTCCCCCAAGCTCTCCTACTCCCCCAAGCTCTCCTACTCCCCCAAGCTCTACTACTCCCCCAAGCTCTCCTGCTCCCCCAAGCTCTCCTGCTCCCCCAAGCCCTCCTACTCCGCCAAGCTCTCCTACACCCCCATGCTCTCCTACTCCCCCAAGTTCTCCTACTCCCCCAAGCTTTCCTACTCTGCCAAGCTCTCCTACTCCCCCAAGCTTTCCTACCCCGCCAAGCTCTCCTACTTCCCCAACCTCTCCTACTCCCCCAAGCTCTCCTACTCCCCCAAGCTCTCCTACTCCCCCAAGCTCTCCTACTCCCCCAAGCTCTCCTACTCCCCCAAGCTCTCCTACTCCGGTAAGCGCTCCTACTCCGGTAAGCTCTCCTAATCCCCCAAGCTCTCCTACTTTTCCAAGCTCTCCTACTCCACTAAACTCTCCTACTCCAGTATGATCGTCTACTCCCCCAAATTCTCCAACTCCCCCAAGCTCTCCGACACCAGTAAACTCTCCTTCTCCGGTAATCTCTCCTACTCCGCCAAGCTCTCCTACTCCGCCAAGCTCTCCTACTCCGCCAATCTCTCCTACTCCCCCAAGCTCTCCCACTCCCCCAAGCTCTCCCAATCCCCCAAGCTCTCCTACTCCGCCAAGCTCTCCTACTCCGCCAAGCTCTCCTACTCCGCCAATCTCTCCCACTCCCCCAAGCTCTCCCACTCCCCCAAGCTCTCCTACTCCCCCAAGCTCTCCTACTGCCCCAAGCTCTCCTACTCCCCCAAACGCTCACACTCCCCCCAGCTCTACTACTCCAGTAAGCTATCCTACTCCGGTAAGCTCTCCTACTCTTCCACACTCTCCTACTCCGGTAAGCGCTCCTACTCCGGTAAGCTCTCCTACTCTTCCACGCTCTCCTACTCCGGTAAGTTCTCCTGCTCCCCCAAGCTCTCCTACTCCCCCAAGCTCTCCTACTCCCCCAAGCTCTCCTACTCCCCCAAGCTCTCCTACTCCCCCAAGCTCTCCTACTCCCCCAAGCTCTCCTACTCCCCCAAGGTCTCCTACTCACCCAAGGTCTCCTACTCCCCCAAGCTCTCCTACCCCGCCGAGCTCTCCTACTCCGACAAGCTCTCCTACTCCCCCAAGCTCTCCTGTGCCCCCAAGCTCTCCTACTCCGGTAAGCTCTCCTACTCTCCCAAGCTCTCCTGCACCCCCAAGTTCTCCTACTCCCCCAAGCTCTCGTACTCTCCCAAGCTCTCGTACTCCCCCAAGCTCTCGTATTCCCCCAATCTCTCGTAATCCCCCATGCTCTCGTAATCCCCCAAGCTCTCCTCCTCCGGTAAGCTCTCCTCCTCCGGTATGATCTCCTACTCCCACAATCTCTCCTACTCACCCAAGCTCTCCTACTCCCCCAAGCTCTCCTACTCCCCCAAGGTCTCCTACTCCCCCAAGCTTTCCTACCCTGCCAAGCTCTCCTACTCCCCCAAGCTCTCCTGCTCCCCCAAGCTCTCCTACTCCCCCAAGCCCTCCTACTCCCCCAAGCACTCCTACTCCCCCAAGCTCTCCGACTCCCCCAAGCTCTACTACTCCCCCAAGCTCTACTACTCCCCCAAGCTCTCCTGCTCCCCCAAGCTCTCCTGCTCCCCCAAGCCCTCCTACTCCCCCAAGCTCTCCTACTCCCCCATGCTCTCCTACTCCCCCATGCTCTCCTACTCCCCCAAGTTCTCCTACTCCCCCAAGCTTTCCTACTCTGCCAAGCTCTGCTACTCCCGCAAGCTTTCCTACCCCGCCAAGCTCTCCTACTTCCCCAACCTCTCCTTCTCCCCCTAGCTCTCCTACTCCCCCAAGCTCTCCTACTCCCCCAAGCTCTCCTACTCCCCCAAGCTCTCCAACTCCCCCAAGCTCTCCAACTCCCCCAAGCTCTCCTAATCCGGTAAGCGCTCCTACTCCGGTAAGCTCTCCTAATCCCCCAAGCTCTCCTACTCTTCCAAGCTCTCCTACCCAACTAAACTCTCCTACTCCCGTATGATCGTCTACTCCCCCAAATTCTCCAACTCCCCCAAGCTCTCCGACACCAGTAAACTCTCCTTCTCCGGTAATCTCTCCTACTCCGCCAAGCTCTCCTACTCCGCCAAGCTCTCCTACTCCGCCAAGCTCTCCTACTCCACCAATCTCTCCTACTCCACCAATCTCTCCTACTCCACCAATCTCTCCCACTCCCCCAAGCTCTGCCAATCCCCCAAGCTCTCCTACTCCGCCAAGCTCTCCTACTCCGCCAATCTCTCCGACTCCCCCAAGCTCTCCCACTCCCCCAAGCTCTCCTACTCCCCCAAGCTCTCCTACTGCCCCAAGCTCTCCTACTCCCCCAAACGCTCACACTCCCTCAAGCTCTACTACTCCAGTAAGCTATCCTACTCCGGTAAGCTCTCCTACTCTTCCACACTCTCCTACTCCGGTAAGCTCTCCTACTCCGGTAAGCTCTCCTACTCTTCCACGCTCTCCTACTCCGGTAAGTTCTCCTACTCCCCCAAGCTCTCCTACTCACCCAAGCTCTCCTACTCACCCAAGCTCTCCTACTCCCCCAAGCTCTCCTGCTCCCCCAAGCTCTCCTACTCCCCCAAGCTCTCCTACTCCCCCAAGCTCTCCTACTCCCCCAAGCTCTAATACTCCGGTAAGCTCTCCTACTCTCCCAAGCTCTCCTGCACCCCCAAGCTCTCCTACTCCCCCAAGCTCTCGTACTCCCCCAAGCTCTCGTACTCCCCCAAGCTCTCGTACTCCCCAAGCTCTCGTAATCCCCCAAGCTCTCCTCCTCCCCCAAGCTCTCCTCCTCCTTCAAGCTCTCCTCCTCTGGTAAGCCCTTCTCCTCCGGTATGATCTCCTAATCACCCTAACACTCCTACACCACCAAGTTCTCCTACTCCGCCAAGCTCTCGTACTCTCCCAAGCTCTCGTACTCCCCCAAGCTCTCGTATTCCCCCAAGCTCTCGTAATCCCCCATGCTCTCGTAATCCCCCAAGCTCTCCTCCTCCGGTAAGCTCTCCTCCTCCGGTATGATCTCCTACTCCCACAATCTCTCCTACTCACCCAAGCTCTCCTACTCCCCCAAGCTCTCCTACTCCCCCAAGGTCTCCTACTCCCCCAAGCTTTCCTACCCTGCCAAGCTCTCCTACTCCCCCAAGCTCTCCTGCTCCCTCAAGCTCTCCTACTCCCCCAAGCCCTCCTACTCCCCCAAGCTCTCCTACTCCCCCAAGCTCTCCTACTCCCCCAAGCTCTACTACTCCCCCAAGCTCTCCTGCTCCCCCAAGCTCTCCTACTCCCCCAAGCCCTCCTACTCCGCCAAGCTCTCCTACACCCCCATGCTCTCCTACTCCCCCAAGTTCTCCTACTCCCCCAAGCTTTCCTACTCTGCCAAGCTCTCCTACTCCCCCAAGCTTTCCTACCCCGCCAAGCTCTCCTACTTCCCCAACCTCTCCTACTCCCCCAAGCTCTCCTACTCCCCCAAGCTCTCCTACTCCCCCAAGCTCTCCTACTCCCCCAATCTCTCCTACTCCCCCAAGCTCTCCTACTCCGGTAAGCGCTCCTACTCCGGTAAGCTCTCCTAATCCCCCAAGCTCTCCTACTTTTCCAAGCTCTCCTACTCCACTAAACTCTCCTACTCCAGTATGATCGTCTACTCCCCCAAATTCTCCAACTCCCCCAAGCTCTCCGACACCAGTAAACTCTCCTTCTCCGGTAATCTCTCCTACTCCGCCAAGCTCTCCTACTCCGCCAAGCTCTCCTACTCCGCCAATCTCTCCTACTCCCCCAAGCTCTCCCACTCCCCCAAGCTCTCCCAATCCCCCAAGCTCTCCTACTCCGCCAAGCTCTCCTACTCCGCCAAGCTCTCCTACTCCGCCAATCTCTCCCACTCCCCCAAGCTCTCCCACTCCCCCAAGCTCTCCTACTCCCCCAAGCTCTCCTACTGCCCCAAGCTCTCCTACTCCCCCAAACGCTCACACTCCCCCCAGCTCTACTACTCCAGTAAGCTATCCTACTCCGGTAAGCTCTCCTACTCTTCCACACTCTCCTACTCCGGTAAGCGCTCCTACTCCGGTAAGCTCTCCTACTCTTCCACGCTCTCCTACTCCGGTAAGTTCTCCTGCTCCCCCAAGCTCTCCTACTCCCCCAAGCTCTCCTACTCCCCCAAGCTCTCCTACTCCCCCAAGCTCTCCTACTCCCCCAAGCTCTCCTACTCCCCCAAGCTCTCCTACTCCCCCAAGGTCTCCTACTCACCCAAGGTCTCCTACTCCCCCAAGCTCTCCTACCCCGCCGAGCTCTCCTACTCCGACAAGCTCTCCTACTCCCCCAAGCTCTCCTGTGCCCCCAAGCTCTCCTACTCCGGTAAGCTCTCCTACTCTCCCAAGCTCTCCTGCACCCCCAAGTTCTCCTACTCCCCCAAGCTCTCGTACTCTCCCAAGCTCTCGTACTCCCCCAAGCTCTCGTATTCCCCCAATCTCTCGTAATCCCCCATGCTCTCGTAATCCCCCAAGCTCTCCTCCTCCGGTAAGCTCTCCTCCTCCGGTATGATCTCCTACTCCCACAATCTCTCCTACTCACCCAAGCTCTCCTACTCCCCCAAGCTCTCCTACTCCCCCAAGGTCTCCTACTCCCCCAAGCTTTCCTACCCTGCCAAGCTCTCCTACTCCCCCAAGCTCTCCTGCTCCCCCAAGCTCTCCTACTCCCCCAAGCCCTCCTACTCCCCCAAGCACTCCTACTCCCCCAAGCTCTCCGACTCCCCCAAGCTCTACTACTCCCCCAAGCTCTACTACTCCCCCAAGCTCTCCTGCTCCCCCAAGCTCTCCTGCTCCCCCAAGCCCTCCTACTCCCCCAAGCTCTCCTACTCCCCCATGCTCTCCTACTCCCCCATGCTCTCCTACTCCCTCAAGTTCTCCTACTCCCCCAAGCTTTCCTACTCTGCCAAGCTCTGCTACTCCCGCAAGCTTTCCTACCCCGCCAAGCTCTCCTACTTCCCCAACCTCTCCTTCTCCCCCTAGCTCTCCTACTCCCCCAAGCTCTCCTACTCCCCCAAGCTCTCCTACTCCCCCAAGCTCTCCAACTCCCCCAAGCTCTCCAACTCCCCCAAGCTCTCCTAATCCGGTAAGCGCTCCTACTCCGGTAAGCTCTCCTAATCCCCCAAGCTCTCCTACTCTTCCAAGCTCTCCTACCCAACTAAACTCTCCTACTCCCGTATGATCGTCTACTCCCCCAAATTCTCCAACTCCCCCAAGCTCTCCGACACCAGTAAACTCTCCTTCTCCGGTAATCTCTCCTACTCCGCCAAGCTCTCCTACTCCGCCAAGCTCTCCTACTCCGCCAAGCTCTCCTACTCCGCCAAGCTCTCCTACTCCCCCAAGCTCTCCCACTCCCCCAAGCTCTGCCAATCCCCCAAGCTCTCCTACTCCGCCAAGCTCTCCTACTCCGCCAATCTCTCCGACTCCCCCAAGCTCTCCCACTCCCCCAAGCTCTCCTACTCCCCCAAGCTCTCCTACTGCCCCAAGCTCTCCTACTCCCCCAAACGCTCACACTCCCTCAAGCTCTACTACTCCAGTAAGCTATCCTACTCCGGTAAGCTCTCCTACTCTTCCACACTCTCCTACTCCGGTAAGCTCTCCTACTCCGGTAAGCTCTCCTACTCTTCCACGCTCTCCTACTCCGGTAAGTTCTCCTACTCCCCCAAGCTCTCCTACTCACCCAAGCTCTCCTACTCACCCAAGCTCTCCTACTCCCCCAAGCTCTCCTACTCACCCAAGCTCTCCTGCTCCCCCAAGCTCTCCTACTCCCCCAAGCTCTCCTACTCCCCCAAGCTCTCCTACTCCCCCAAGCTCTACTACTCCGGTAAGCTCTCCTACTCTCCCAAGCTCTCCTGCACCCCCAAGCTCTCCTACTCCCCCAAGCTCTCGTACTCCCCCAAGCTCTCGTACTCCCCCAAGCTCTCGTACTCCCCAAGCTCTCGTAATCCCCCAAGCTCTCCTCCTCCCCCAAGCTCTCCTCCTCCTTCAAGCTCTCCTCCTCTGGTAAGCCCTTCTCCTCCGGTATGATCTCCTAATCACCCTAACACTCCTACACCACCAAGTTCTCCTACTCCGCCAAGCTCTCATACTCCGCCAAGCTCTCCTACTCCCCCAAGCTCTCCTACTCCCCCAAGCTCTCCTACTCCCCCAAGCTCTCCTACTCCCCCAAGCTCTACTGCTCCGGTAAGCTATCCTACTCCGGTAAGCTCTCCTACTCGGCCAAGCTCTCCTACTCCCCCAAGCTCTCCTACTCCCCCAAGCTCTCCGACTCCCCCAAGCTCTCCTGCTCCCCCAAGCTCTCCTGCTCCCCCAAGCTCTCCTGCTCCCCCAAGCTCTCCTACTCCCCCAAGCTCTCCTATTCCCCAAGCTCTCCTACTCCCCCAAGCTCTCCTACTCCGGTAAGCTCGCCTAATCCCCGAAGCTCTCCTACTCTTCCAAGCTCTCCGACACCGGTAAACTCTCCGACTCCGGTAAGCTCTCCTACTCCGCCAAGCTCTCCTACTCCGCCAAGCTCTCCTACTCCGCCAATCTCTCCTACTCCTCCAAGATCTCCTACTCCCCCAAGCTCTCCTACTCCCCCAAGTTCTCCTAATCCCCGAAGCTCTCCTAATCTTCCAAGCTCTCCGACACCGGTAAACTCTCCTACTCCGCTAAGCTCTCCTACTCCGCCAAGCTCTCCTACTCCGCCAAGCTCTCCTACTCCCCCAAGCTCTCCTACTCCCCCAAGCTCTCCTACTCCCCCAAGCTCTCCTACTCCGGTAAGCTCTCCTACTCCGGTAAGCTCTCCTACTCCCCCAAGCTCTCCTACTCCCCCAAGCTCTCCTACTCCCCCAAGCTCTCCTACTCCCCCAAGCTCTCCTACTCCCCCAAGCTCTCCTACTCCCCCAAGCTCTCCTACTCCCCCAAGCTCTCCTACTCCCCCAAGCTCTCCTACTCCCCCAAGCTCTCCTACTCCCCCAAGCTCTCCTACTCTCCCAAGCTCTCCTACTACCCCAAGCTCTCCTACTCCGGTAAGCTATCCTACTCCGGTAAGCTCTCCTACTCTCCCAAGCTCTCCTGCACCCCCAAGCTCTCCTACTCCCCCAAGCTCTCGTACTCCCCCAAGCTCTCGTACTCCTCCAAGCTCTCCTACTCCCCCAAGCACTCCTACTCCCCCAAGCTTTCCTAACCCGCCAAGCTCTCCTACTCCCCCAAGCTCTCCTACTCCCCCAAGCTCTCCTACTCCCCCAAGCTCTCCTACTCCCCCAAGCTCTCGTAATCCCCCAAGCTCTCGTAATCCCCCAAGCTCTTGTTCACCCCCAAGCTCTCATCCTCCCCCAAGCTCTCCTCCTCCGGTAAGCTCTCCTCCTCTGGTATGATCTCCTAATCACCCCAACACTCCTACTCCCCCAAGCTCTCCTACTCCCCCAAGCTCTCCTACTCCCCCAAGCTCTCCTACTCCCCCAAGCTCTCCTACTCCCCCAAGCTCTCCTACTCCCCCAAGCTCTCCTACTCCCCCAAGCTCTCCTACTCCCCCAAGCTCTCCTACTCCCCCAAGCTCTCCTAATCTTCCAAGCTCTCCGACACCGGTAAACTCTCCTACTCCGATAAGCTCTCCTACTCCGCCAAGCTCTCCTTCTCCGCCAAGCTCTCCTACTCCCCCAAGCTCTCCTACTCCGGTAAGCAATCCTACTCCGGTAAGCTCTCCTACTCCCCCAAGCTCTCCTACTCCCCTCAGCTCTCCTACTCCCCCAAGCTCCCCTACTCCCCCAAGCTCTCCTAATCCCCCAAGCTCTCCTACTCCCCCAAGCTCTACTACTCCGGTAAGCTATCCTACTCCGGGAAGCTCTCCTACTCTCCCAAGCTCTCCTGCACCCCCAAGCTCTCCTAGTCCCCCAAACTCTCGTACTCCCCCAAGCTTTCCTACCCCGCCAAGCTCTCCTACTCCCCCAAGCTCTCCTACTCCCCCAAGCTCTCCAACTACACCAAGCTCTCCGACTCCCCCAAGCTCTCGTACACCCCCAAGCTCTCCTCCTCCCCCAAGCTCTCATCCACCCCCAAGCATTCCTCCTCCGGTAATCTCTCCTCCTCTGGTATGATCTCCTAATCACCCGAACACTCCTACTCCCCCAAGCTCTCCTACTCACACAAGCTCTCCTACTCACACAAGATCTCCTACTCCCCCAAGCTCTCCTACTCCCCCAAGCTCTCCTTCTCCGCCAAGCTCTCCTACTCCCCCAAGCTCTCCTACTCCCCCAAGCTCTCCTACTCCCCCAAGCTCTCCTACTCCGGTAAGCAATCCTACTCCGGTAAGCTCTCCTACTCCCCCAAGCTCTCCTACTCCCCTCAGCTCTCCTACTCCCCCAAGCTCCCCTACTCCCCCAAGCACTCCTACTCCCCCAAGCTCTCCTACTCCCCCAAGCTCTACTACTCCGGTAAGCTATCCTACTCCGGGAAGCTCTCCTACTCTCCCAAGCTCTCCTGCACCCCCAAGCTCTCCTAGTCCCCCAAGCTCTCGTACTCCCCCAAGCTTTCCTACCCCGCCAAGCTCTCCTACTCCCCCAAGCTCTCCTACTCCCCCAAGCTCTCCAACTACACCAAGCTCTCCGACTCCCCCAAGCTCTCGTACACCCCCAAGCTCTCCTCCTCCCCCAAGCTCTCATCCACCCCCATGCATTCCTCCTCCGGTAATCTCTCCTCCTCTGGTATGATCTCCTAATCACCCGAACACTCCTACTCCCCCAAGCTCTCCTACTCACACAAGCTCTCCTACTCCCCCAAGATCTCCTACTCCCCCAAGATCTCCTACTCCCCCAAGCTCTCCTACCCCGCCAAGCTCTTCTGCTCCCCCAAGTTCTCCTACTCCCCCAAGCTCTCCAACTCCCCCAAGCTCTCCAACTCCCCCAAGCTCTCCAACTCCCCCAAGCTCTCCAACTCCCACAAGCTCTCCAACTCCCCCAAGCTCTCCTACTCCCCCAAGCTCTCCTACTCCCCCAAGCTCTCCTACTCCCCCAAGCTCTCCTACTCCCCCAAGCTCTCCTACTCCCCCAAGCTCTCCGACTCCCCCAAGCTCTCCTACTCCCCCAAGCTCTGCTACTCCCCCAAGCTCTCCTACTCCGGTAAGCTCTCCTACTCCGGTAAGCTCGCCGAATCCCCGAAGCTCTCCTACTCTTCCAAACTCTCCGACAACGGTAAACTCTCCTACTCCGGTAAGCTCTCCTACTCCGCCAAGCTCTCCTACTCCGCCAAGCTCTCCTACTCCCCCAATCTCTCCTACTCCCTCAAGCTCTCCTACTCCCCCAAGCTCTCCTACTCCCCCAAGCTCTCCTAATCCCCCAAGCTCTCCTACTCCCCAAAGCTCTACTGCTCCGGTAAGCTATCCTACTCCGGTAAGCTCTCCTACTCTACCAAGCTCTCCTACTCCCCCAAGCTCTCCTACTCCCCCAAGCTCTCCTACTCCCCCAAGCTCTCCTACTCCCCCAAGCTCTCCTACTCCCCCAAGCTCTCCTACTCCCCCAAGCTCTCCTACTCCCCCAAGCTCTCCTACTCCCCCAAGCTCTCCTACTCCCCCAAGCTCTCCTACTCCCCCAAGCTCTCCAATCCCCCAAGCTCTCCTACTCCCCCAAGCTCTCCTACTCCCCCAATCTCTCCTGCTCCCCCAATCTCTCCTGCTCCCCCAAGCTCTCCTGCTCCCCCAAGCTCTCCTACTCCCCCAAGCTCTCCTACTCCCCCAAGCTCTCCTACTCCCCCAAGCTCTCCTACTCCGGTAAGCACACCTACTCCGGTAAGCTCGCCTAATCCCCGAAGCTCTCCTACTCTTCCAAGCTCTCCGACACCGGTAAACTCTCCGACTCCGGTAAGCTCTTCTACTCCGCCAAGGTCTCCTACTCCGCCAAGCTCTCCTACTCCCCCAATCTCTCCTACTCCCCCAATCTCTCCTACTCCCCCAATCTCTCCTACTCCCACAAGCTCTCCTACTCCCCCAAGCTCTCCTACTCCCCCAAGCTCTCCTACTCCCCCAAGCTCTCCTACTCCCCCAAGCTCTCCTACTCCCCCAAGCTCTACTACTCCGGTAAGCTATCCTCCTCCGGTAAGCTCTCCTACTCTCCCAAGCTCTCCTGCAACCCCAAGCTCTCGTACTCCCCCAAGCTCTCGTACTCCCCCAAGCTCTCTTACTCCCCAAGCTCTCTTACTCCCCCAAGCTCTCCTCCTCCCCCAAGCTCTCCTCCTCCTTCAAGCTCTCCTCCTCCGGTAAGCCCTCCTCCTCCGGTATGATCTCCTAATCACCCTAACACTCCTACACCACCAAGCTCTCCTACTCCGCCAAGCTCTCCTACTCCGCCAAGCTCTCATACTCCCCCAATCTCTCCTACTCCCCCAAGCTCTCCTACTCCCCCAAGCTCTCCTACTCCCCCAAGCTCTCCTACTCCCCCAAGCTCTCCTACTCCCCCAAGCTCTCCTACTCCCCCAAGCTCTACTGCTCCGGTAAGCTATCCTACTCCGGTAAGCTCTCCTACTCTACCAAGCTCTCCTACTCCCCCAAGCTCTCCTACTCCCCCAAGCTCTCCTACTCCCCCAAGCTCTCCTACTCCCCCAAGCTCTCCTACTCCCCCAAGCTCTCCTACTCTCCCAAGCTCTCCTACTCCCCCAAGCTCTCCTACTCCCCAAGCTCTCCTACTCCCCCAAGCTCTCCTACTCACCCAAGCTCTCCTACTCAGCCAAGCTCTCCTACTCACCCAAGCTCTCCTACTCACCCAAGCTCTCCTACTCCCCCAAGCTCTCCTACTCCCCCAAGCTCTCCAACTCCGGTAAGCTCTCCTACTCCGCCAAGCTCTCCTACTCCGCCAAGCTCTCCTACTCCGCCAAGCTCTCCTACTCCCCCAATCTCTCCTACTCCCCCAAGCTCTCCTACTCCCCCAAGCTCTCCTACTCCCCCAAGCTCTCCTACTCCCCCAAGCTCTCCTACTCCCCCAAGCTCTCCTACTCCCCCAAGCTCTCCTACTCCCCCAAGCTCTCCTACTCCCCCAAGCTCTCCTACTCCCCCAAGCTCTCCTGCTCCCCCAAGCTCTCCTGCTCCCCCAAGCTCGACTACTCCGGTAAGCTATCCTACTCCGGTAAGCTCTCCTACTCTCCCAAGCTCTCCTGCACCCCCAAGCTCTCCTGCTCCCCCAAGCTCTCGTACTCCCCCAAGCTCTCGTACTCCCCCAAGCTCTCGTACTCCCCAAGCTCTCGTAATCCCCCAAGCTCTCGTAATCCCCCAAGCTCTCCTCCTCCCCCAAGCTCTCCTCCTCCTTCAAGCTCTCCTCCTCCGGTAAGCCCTCCTCCTCCGGTATGATCTCCTAATCACCCTAACACTCCTACACCCCCAAGCTCTCCTACTCCCCCAAGCTCTCCTACTCCCCCAAGCTCTCCTACCCCGCCAAGCTCTCCTACCCCGCCAAGCTCTCCTACTCCCCCAAGCTCTGCTGCTCCCCCAAACTCTCCTACTCCCACAAGCTCTATTACTCCCAAGCTCTTGTACTCCCCCAAGCTGTCGTACTCCCCCAAGCTTTCCTACCCCGCCAAGCTTTCCTACCCCGCCAAGCTCTCCTACTCCCCCAAGCTCTCCTACTACCCCAAGCTCTCCTACTCCCCCAAGCTCTCCTACTACCCCAAGCTCGTAATCCCCCAAACTCTCCCCCTCCGTTAAGCTCTCCGCCTCCGGTATGATCTCCTACTCCCCCAAGCTCTCCTACTCACCCAAGCTCTCCTGCTCCACCAAGCTCACCTACTCCCCCAAGCTCTCCTACTCCCCCAAGCTTTCCTACCCCGCCAAGCTCTCCTACTCCCCCAAGCTCTCCTACTACCCCAAGCTCTCCTACTCCCCCAAGCTCTCCTACTCCCCCAAGCTCTCCTACTCCCCCAAGCTCTCCTACTCCCCCAAGCTCTCCTACTCCCCCAAGCTCTCCTACTCCCCCAAGCTCTCCTACTCCCCCAAGCTCTCCTACTCCCCCAAGCTCTCCTCCTCCGGTATGATTTCCTAATCACCCTAACGCTCCTACTCCCCCAAGCTCTCCTACTCCCCCAAGCTCTCCTACTCCCTCCCCCAAGCTCTCCTACCACGCCAAGCTCTCCTACTGCCCCAAGCCCTCCTACTCCCCCAAGCTCTCCTACTCCCCCAAGCTCTCCTACTCCCCCAAGCTCTCCTACTCCCCCACGCTCTCCTACTCACCCAAGCTCTCCTTCTCCCCCAAGCTCTCCTCCTCCCCCAAGCTCTCCTCCTCCGGTATGATTTCCTAATCACCCTCACGCTCCTACTCCCCCAAGCTCTCCTACTCCCCCAAGCTCTCCTACCCCGCCAAGCTCTCCTACCCCGCCAAGCTCTCCTACTCCCCCAAGCTCTCCTACTCCCCCAAGCTCTCCTACTCCTCCAAGCTCTCCTACTCCACCAAGCTCTCCTACTCCCCCAAGCTCTCCTAATACCCCAAGCTCAACCACTCCAGTAAGCTCCACTACTCCGCCATGCTCTCCTACTCCGGAAAACTCTCCTACTCCCCCAAGCTCTCCTAATCTGGTAAGCTCTCCTACTCCCGTAAACTCTCCTACTCCCCCAAGCTCTCCTACTCCCCAAAGCTCTACTGCTCCGGAAACTATCCTACTCCGGTAAGCTCTCCTACTCCCCCAAGCTCTCCTACTCCCCCAAGATCTCCTACTCACCCAAGCTCTCCTACTCCCCCAAGCTCTCCTACTCCCCCAAGCTCTCCTGCTCCCCCAAGCTCTCCTACTCCCCCAAGCTCTCCTACTCCCCCAAGCTCTCCTACTCCCCCAAGCTCTACTACTCCGGTAAGCTATCCTACTCCGGTAAGCTCTTCTACTCTCCCAAGCTCTCCTGCACCCCCAAGCTCTCCTACTCCCCCAAGCTCTCCTACTCCCCCAAGCTCTCGTACTCCCCAAGCTCTCGTAATCCCCCAAGCTCTCCTCCTCCCCCAAGCTTTCCTCCTCCCCCAAGCTCTCCTCCTCTGGTAAGCCCTTCTCCTCCGGTATGATCTCCTAATCACCCTAACACTCCTACACTACCAAGTTCTCCTACTCCGCCAAGCTCTCATACTCCGCCAAGCTCTCATACTCCCCCAATCTCTCCTACTCCCCCAAGCTCTCCTACTCCCCCAAGCTCTCCTACTCCCCCAAGCTCTCCTACTCCCCCAAGCTCTCCTACTCCCCCAAGCTCTCCTACTCCCCAAGCTCTCCTACTCCCCAAGCTCTCCTACTCCCCAAGCTCTCCGACACCAGTAAACTCTCCTACTCCAGTAAGCTCTCTGACTCCGGTAAGCTCTCCGACTCCCCCAAGCTCTCCGACTCCCCCAAGCTCTCCTTCTCCCCCAAGCTCTCCTACTCCCCCAAGGTCTCCTACTCCCCCAAGCTCTCGTACTCCCCCAAGCTCTCCTACTCCCCCAAGCTCTCCTACTGCCCCAAGCTCTCCTACTCCCCCAAGCTCTCCTACTCCCCCAAGCTCTCCTACTCGCCCAAGCTCTCCTACTCCCCCAAGCTCTCCTTCTCCCCCAAGCTCTCCTTCTCCGGTAAGCTCTCCTACTCCGGTAAGCTCGCCTAATTCCCGAAGCTCTCCTAATCTTCCAAGCTCTCCGACACGGGTAAACTCTCCTACTCCGGTAAGCTCTCCTACTCGGCCAAGCTCTCCTACTCGGCCAAGCTCTCCTACTCGGCCAAGCTCTCCTACTCGGCCAAGCTCTCCTACTCGGCCAAGCTCTCCTACTCCGCCAAGCTCTCCTACTCCGCCAAGCTCTCCTACTCCGCCAAGCTCTCCTACTCCGCCAAGCTCTCCTACTCCGCCAAGCTCTCCTACTCCGGTAAGCTATCCTACTCCGGTAAGCTCTCCTACTCCCCCAAGCTCTCCTACTCCCCCAAGCTCTCCTACTCCCCCAAGCTCTCCTACTTCCCCAAGCTCTCCTACTTCCCCAAGCTCTCCTACTCCCCCAAGCTCTCCTACTCCCCCAAGCTCTACTACTCCGGTAAGCTATCCTTCTCCGGTAATCTCTCCTACTCTCCCAAGCTCTCCTGCACCCCCAAGCTCTCCTACTTCCCCAAGCTCTCGTACTCCCCCAAGCTCTCCTCCTCCCCCAAGCTCTCCTAGTCCCCCAAGCACTCCTACTCCCCCAAGCTTTCCTACCCCGCCAAGCTCTCCTACTCCCTCAAGCTCTCCTACTCCCCCAAGCTCTCCAAGCAGTCAGTCGAGGAGGCGGGAGCTCGGAGCAGCGTGAGTCCGGGGTCGGCGAGAGGCCTATAAAGGCCAGCGGGAGTCGAGCAGTTCGAGCAGTCAGTCGAGGAGGCGGGAGCTCGGAGCAGCGCGAGTCCGGGGTCGCCGAGAGGCCTATAAAGGCCAGCGGGAGTCAGGCAGTTCGAGCAGTCAGTCGAGGAGGCGGGAGCTCGGAGCAGCGCGAGTCCGGGGTCGGCGAGAGGCGTACCGGTGCAGCTGCAGGGAGAAGGCAAAAAAACAAAGGTGACGTCACAGCCTAGGGGGTAAGTGATTGGCTGGTGATTGGTGAGTAGTTTTTCTTTTTCTTCTTATATTGGTCAGTAACTTTTAACATTGTTATTACCAGTTTAAGTGTATCTAAGGGTTAAGACATGGCAGGAGAGCTCGGTCGGGTGTTATGCTCCTCCTGTACCATGTGGGAACTCAGGGACACTTCCGGTGTCCCTGACGACTACGTGTGCGGGAAGTGTATCCGCCTCCAGCTCTTGACGGTCCGCGTTACGGAATTGGAGCTGAGGGTGGATTTACTCTGGAGCATCCACGATGCTGAGAATGACGTGAGTATCACGTGTAGTGAGTTGGTCTTACCGCAGGGAAAGGGTCCACAGCCAGATAGGGAATGGAAGACCAGCAGGAAGAGTAGAGCAAGGAAGGTAGTGCAGGGGTCCCCTGCGGTCATCCCCCTGCAAAACAGATACACCGCTTTGGGTACTGTTGAGGGGAATGACTCATCAGGGGAGGGCAGCAGCAGCCAAGTTCATGGCACCGTGGCTGGCTCTGCTGCACAGGAGGGCAAGAAAAAGAGTGGGAGAGCGATAGTGATAGGGGATTCAATTGTGAGGGGAATAGATAGGCGTTTCTGCGGCCGCAACCGAGACTCCAGGATGGTATGTTGCCTCCCTGGTGCAAGGGTCAAGGATGTCTCGGAGCGGGTGCAGGACATTCTGAAATGGGAGGGAGAACAGCCAGTTGTCGTGGTGCACATTGGTACCAACGACATAGGCAAAAAAAGGGATGAGGTCCTCCGAAACGAATTTAAGGAGCTAGGAGCTAAATTAAAAAGTAGGACCTCAAAAGTAGTAATCTCGGGATTGCTACCAGTGCCACGTGATAGTCAGAGTAGGAATCGCAGGATAGCGCAGATGAATACGTGGCTTGAGCAGTGGTGCAGCAGGGAGGGATTCAAATTCCTGCGGCATTGGGACCGGTTCTGGGGGAGGTGGGACCAGTACAAACCGGACGGTCTGCACCTGGGCAGGACTGGAACCAATGTCCTAGGGGGAGTGTTTGCTAGTGCTGTTGGGGAGGATTTAAACTAATATGGCAGGGGGATGGGAACCAATGCAGGGAGACAGAGGGAAACAAAAAGGAGCCAAAAGCAAAAGACAGAAAGGAGATGAGGAAAAGTGGAGGGCAGAGAAACCCAAGGCAAAGAACAAAAAGGGCCACTGTACAGCAAAATTCTAAAAGGACAAAGGGTGTTAATAAAACAAGCCTGAAGGCTTTGTGTCTTAATGCAAGGAGTATCCGCAATAAGGTGGATGAATTAATTGTGCAAATAGATGTTAACAAATATGATGTGATTGGGATTACGGAGACGTGGCTCCAAGATGATCAGGGCTGGGAACTCAACATTCAGGGGTATTCAACATTCAGGAAGGATAGAATAAAAGGAAAAGGAGGTGGGGTAGCATTGCTGGTTAAAGAGGAGATTAATGCAATAGTTAGGAAAGACATTAGCTTGGATGATGTGGAATCTATATGGGTAGAGCTGCAGAACACCAAAGGGCAAAAAACGTTAGTAGGAGTTGTGTACAGACCTCCAAACAGTAATAGGGATGTTGGGGAGGGCATCAAACAGGAAATTAGGGGTGCATGCAATAAAGGTGCAGCAGTTATAATGGGTGACTTTAATATGCACATAGATTGGGCTAGCCAAACTGGAAGCAATACGGTGGAGGAGGATTTCCTGGAGTGCATAAGGGATGGTTTTCCAGACCAATATGTTGAGGAACCAACTAGGGGGGAGGCCATCTTAGACTGGGTGTTGTGTAATGAGAGAGGATTAATTAGCAATCTCATTGTGCGAGGCCCCTTGGGGAAGAGTGACCATAATATGGTGGAATTCTGCATTAGGATGGAGAATGAAACAGTAATTTCAGAGACCATGGTCCAGAACTTAAAGAAGGGTAACTTTGAAGGTATGAGGCGTGAATTGGCTAGGATAGATTGGCGAATGATACTTAGGGGGTTGACTGTGGATGGGAAATGGCAGACATTTAGAGACCGCATGGATGAAGTACAACAATTGTACATTACTGTCTGGCGTAAAAATAAAAAGGGGAAGGTGGCTCAACCGTGGCTATCTAGGGAAATCAGGGATAGTATTAAAGCCAAGGAAGTGGCATACAAATTGGCCAGAAATAGCAGCGAACCTGGGGACTGGGAGAAATTTAGAACTCAGCAGAGGAGGACAAAGGGTTTGATTAGGACAGGGAAAATGGAGTACGAGAAGAAGCTTGCAGGGAACATTAAGGCGGATTGCAAAAGTTTCTATAGGTATGTAAAGAGAAAAAGGTTGGTGAAGACAAACGTAGGTCCCCTGCAGTCAGAATCAGGGGAAGTCCTAACGGGGAACAAAGAAATGGCGGATCAATTGAACAAGTACTTTGGTTCGGTATTCACTAAGGAGGATACAAACAACCTTCCGGATATAAAAGGGGTCAGAGGGTCTAGTAAGGAAGAGGAACTGAGGGAAATCTTTATTAGTCGGGAAATTGTGTTGGGGAAATTGATGGGATTGAAGGCCGATAAATCCCCAGGGCCTGATGGACTGCATCCTAGAGTACTTAAGGAGGTGGCCTTGGAAATAGCGGATGCATTGACAGTCATTTTCCAACATTCCATTGACTCTGGATCAGTTCCTATGGAGTGGAGGGTAGCCAATGTAACCCCACTTTTTAAAAAAGGAGGGAGAGAGAAAACAGGGAATTATAGACCGGTCAGCCTGACCTCAGTAGTGGGTAAAGTGATGGAATCAATTATTAAGGATGTCATAGCAGTGCATCTGGAAAATGGTGACATGATAGGTCCAAGTCAGCATGGATTTGTGAAAGGGAAATCATGCTTGACAAATCTTCTGGAATTTTTTGAGGATGTTTCCAGTAAAGTGGACAAGGGAGAACCAGTTGATGTGGTATATTTGGACTTTCAGAAGGCTTTCGACAAGGTCCCACACAAGAGATTAATGTGCAAAGTTAAAGCACATGGGATTGGGGGTAGTGTGCTGACGTGGATTGAGAACTGGTTGTCAGACAGGAAGCAAAGAGTAGGAGTAAACGGGTACTTTTCAGAATGGCAGGCAGTGACTAGTGGAGTGCCGCAAGGTTCTGTGCTGGGGCTCCAGCTGTTTACATTGTACATTAATGATTTAGACGAGGGGATTAAATGCAGTATCTCCAAATTTGCGGATGATACTAAGTTGGGTGGCAGTGTGAGCTGCGAGGAGGATGCTATTAGGCTGCAGAGTGACTTGGATAGGTTAGGTGAGTGGGCAAATGCATGGCAGATGAAGTATAATGTGGATAAATGTGAGGTTATCCACTTTGGTGGTAAAAACAGAGAGACAGACTATTATCTGAATGGTGACAGATTAGGAAAAGGGAAGGTGCAACGAGACCTGGGTGTCATGGTACATCAGTCATTGAAGGTTGGCATGCAGGTACAGCAGGCGGTTAAGAAAGCAAATGGCATGTTGGCCTTCATAGCGAGGGGATTTGAATACAGGGGCAGGGAGGTGTTGCTACAGTTGTACAGGGCCTTGGTGAGGCCACACCTGGAGTATTGTGTACAGTTTTGGTCTCCTAACTTGAGGAAGGACATTCTTGCTATTGAGGGAGTGCAGCGAAGGTTCACCAGACTGATTCCCGGGATGGCGGGACTGACCTATCAAGAAAGATTGGATCAATTGGGATTGTATTCACTGGAGTTCAGAAGAATGAGAGGGGACCTCATAGAAACGTTTAAAATTCTGACGGGTTTAGACAGGTTAGATGCAGAAAGAATGTTCCCAATGTTGGGGAAGTCCAGAACCAGGGGTCACAGTCTGAGGATAAGGGGTAAGCCATTTAGGACCGAGATGAGGAGAAACTTCTTCACCCAGAGAGTGGTGAACCTGTGGAATTCTCTACCACAGAAAGTAGTTGAGGCCAA
This sequence comes from Pristiophorus japonicus, assembly GCF_044704955.1. Taxonomy (NCBI): domain Eukaryota; kingdom Metazoa; phylum Chordata; class Chondrichthyes; family Pristiophoridae; genus Pristiophorus; species Pristiophorus japonicus. The sequence goes on from NW_027252483.1 coordinate 883,930, forward strand.
TTCACTAAATATATTCAAAAGGGAGTTAGATGAAGTCCTTACTACTCGGGGGATCAAGGGTTATGGCGAGAAAGCAGGAAGGGGGTACTGAAGTTTCATGTTCAGCCATGAACTCATTGAATGGCGGTGCAGGCTAGAAGGGCTGAATGGCCTGCTCCTGCACCTATTTTCTATGTTTCTATGTTTCTATGTTTACTACCCCAAGCTCTCCTACTCCGCCAAGCTCTCCTACTCCCGCAAGCTCTCCTACTACCCCAAGCTCTCCTACTCCCCCAAGCTGTCCTACTCCCCCAAGCTCTCCTACTCCCCCAAGCTCTCCTACTCCCCCAAGCTCTCCTACTCCCCCAAGCTCTCCTAATCCCCCAAGCTCTCCTACTCCCCCAAGTTTTCTTCTCCCCCAAGCTCTCCTACTCCCCCAAGCTCTCGTAATCCCCCAAGCTCTCGTACACCCCCAAGCTCTCCTCCTCTCCCAAGCTCTCATCCTCCCCCAAGCTCTCCTCCTCCGGTAAGCTCTCCTCCTCTGGTATGATCTCCTAATCACCCTAACACTCCTACTCCCCCAAGCTCTCCTACTCCCCAAAGCTCTGCTACTCCGGTCAGCTATCCTACTCCGGTAAGCTCTCCTGCTCTCCCAAGCTCTCCTACTCCCCCAAGCTCTCCTACTCCCCCAAGCTCTCCTACTCCCCCAAGCTCTCCTACTCACCAAAGCTCTCCTACTCACCAAAGCTCTCCTACTCACCAAAGCTCTCCTACTCCCCCAAGCTCTCATACTCCCCCAAGTTCTCCTACTCCCCCAAGATCTCCTACTCCCCCAAGCTCTCCTACTCATCCAAGCTCTCCTAACCCGCCAAGCTCTCCGACTCCCCCAAGTTCTCCTACTCACCCAAGCTCTCCAACTCCCCCAAGCGCTCCTACTCCCCCAAGCTCTCCTACTCACCCAAGCTCTCCTACTCCCCCAAGCTCTCCTTCTCCCCCAAGCTCTCCTACTCCCCCAAGCTCTCCTTCTCCCCCAAGCTCTCCTACTCCTCCAAGCTCTCCTACTCCCTCAAGCTCTCCTACACCCCCAAGCTCTCCTACTCCCGCAAGCTCTGCTACTCCCCTAAGCTCTCCTACTCCGGTAAGCTCTCCAACTCCGGTAAACTCGCCTAATCCCCGAAGCTCTCCTACTCTTCCAAACTCTCCGACACCGGTAAACTCTCCTACTCCGGTAAGCTCTCCTACTCCGCCAAGCTCTCCTACTCCCCCAATCTCTCCTACTCCCCCAAGCTCTCCTACTCCCCCAAGCTCTCCTACTCCCCCAAGCTCTCCTACTCCCCCAAGCTCTCCTACTCACCCAAGCTCTCCTACTCACCCAAGCTCTCCTACTCACCCAAGCTCTCCTACTCCCCCAAGCTCTCCTACTCCCCCAAGCTCTCCTACTCCGGTCAGCTATCCTATTCCGCTAAGCTCTCCTGCTCTCCCAAGCTCTCCTACTCCCCCAAGCTCTCCTACTCCCCCAAGCTCTCCTACTCCCCCAAGCTCTCCTACTACCCCAAGCTCTCCTACTACCCCAAGCTCTCCTACTACCCCAAGCTCTCCTACTACCCCAAGCTCTCCTACTCACCAAAGCTCTCCTACTCCCCCAAGCTCTCCTACTCCCCCAAGCTCTCCTGCTCCCCCAAGCTCTCCTACTCCCCCAAGCTCTCCTACTCCCCAAGCTCTCCTACTCCCCCAAGCTCTCCTACTCCGCCAAGCTCTCATACTCCGCCAAGCTCTCCTAATCCCCCAATCTCTCCTACTCCCCCAAGCTCTCCTACTCCCCCAAGCTCTCCTACTCCCCCAAGCTCTCCTACTCCCCCAAGCTCTCCTACTCCCCCACGCTCTCCTACTCCCCCACGCTCTCCTACTCCCCCAAGCTCTCCTACTCCCCAAAGCTCTACTGCTCCGGTAAGCTATCCTACTCCGGTAAGCTCTCCTGCTCGACCAAGCTCTCCTACTGCCCCAAGCTCTCCTACTCCCCCAAGCTCTCCTAATCCCCCAAGCTCTCCTGCTCCCCCAAGCTCTCCTACTCCCCCAAGCTCTCCTACTCCCCCAAGCTCTCCTACTCCGGTAAGCTCTCCTACTCCGGTAAGCTCGCCTAATCCCCGAAGCTCTCCTACTCCCCCAAGCTCTCGTACTCCCCCAAGCTCTCGTACTCCCCCAAGCTCTCGTACTCCCCAAGCTCTCGTAATCCCCCAAGCTCTCCTCCTCCCCCAAGCTCTCCTCCTCCTTCAAGCTCTCCTCCTCCGGTAAGACCTCCTCCTCCCGTATGATCTCCTAATCACCCTAACACTCCTACACCCCCAAGCTCTCCTACTCCCCCAAGCTCTCCTACTCCCCCAAGCTCTCCTACCCCGCCAAGCTCTCCTACTCCCCCAAGCTCTCCTACTCCCCCAAGCTCTGCTACTCCCCCAAGCTCTCCTATTCCCTCAAGCTCTCTTACTTCCCCAAGCTCTCCTACTCCCCCAAGCTCTGCTACTCCCCCAAGCTCTTCTATTCCCCCAAGCTCTCTTACTCCCAAGCTCTCGTACTCCCCCAAGCTGTCGTACTCCCCCATGCTCTCGTAATCCCCCAAACTCTCCCCCTCCGGTAAGCTCTCCGCCTCCGGTATGATCTCCTACTCCCCCAAGCTCTCCTACTCACCCAAGCTCTCCTGCTCCCCCAAGCTCACCTACTCCCCCAAGCTCTCCTACTCCCCCAAGCTTTCCTACCCCGCCAAGCTCTCCTACTCCCCCAAGCTCTCCTACTACCCCAAGCTCTCCTACTCCCCCAAGCTCTCCTACTCCCCCAAGCTCTCCTACTACCCCAAGCTCTCCTACTCCCCCAAGCTCTACTACTCCCCCAAGCTCTCCTATTCCCCCAAGCTCTCTTACTTCCCCAAGCTCTCCTACTCCCCCAAGCTCTCCTTCCCCGCCAAACTCTCCTACTCCCCCAAGTTCTCCTACTCCCCCAATCTCTCCTACTCCCACAAGCTCTCATCCTCCCCCAAGCTCTCCTCCTCCGGTAAGCTCTCTCCTCTGGTATGATCTCCTAATCACCCTAACACTCCTACTCCCCCAAGCTCTCCTACTCACCCAAGCTCTCCTACTCCCCCAAGCTCTCCTACTCCCCCAATCTCTCCTACTCCCACAAGCTCTCTTACTCCCCCAAGCTCTCTTACTCCCCCAAGCTCTCGTACTCCCCAAAGCTCTCGTTCTCCCCCAAGATCTCCTACTCCCTCAAGCTCTCCTACTCCCCCAAGCCCTCCTGCTCCCCCAAGCTCTCCTACTCCCCCAAGCTCTCCTACTCCCCCAAGCTCTCCTACTCCGGTAAGCTCTCCTACTCCGGTAAGCTCGCCTAATCCCCGAAGCTCTCCTACTCTTCCAAGCTCTCCGACACCGGTAAACTCTCCTACTCCGCCAAGCTCTCCTACTCCGCCAAGCTCTCCTACTCCGCCAAGCTCTCCTACTCCCCCAAGCTCTCCTACTCCCCCAAGCTCTCCTACTCCCCCAAGCTCTCCTACTCCCCCAAGCTCTCCTACTCCCCCAAGCTATCCTACTCCCCCAAGCTCTCCTACTCCCCCAAGCTCTCCTACTCCCACAAGCTCTCCTACTCCCACAAGCTCTCTTACTCCCCAAGCTCTCGTACTCCCCCAAGCTGTCATACTCCCCCATGCTCTCGTAATCCCCCAAGCTCTCCCCCTCCGGTAAGCTCTCCGCCTCCGGTATGATCTCCTACTCACCCAAGCTCTCCTACTCACCCAAGCTCTCCTGATCCCCCAAGCTCACCTCCTCCCCCAAGCTCTCCTACTACCCCAAGCTTTCCTACCCCGCCAAGCTCTCCTACTTCCCCAAGCTCTCCTACTCACCCAAGCTCTCCTACTCGCCCAAGCTCTCCTACTCCCCCAAGCTCTCCTACTCCCACAAGCTCTCCTACTCCCACAAGCTCTCCTACTCCGGTAAGCTCTCCTACTCCCCCAAGCTCTCCTACTCCCCTCAGCTCTCCTACTCCCCCAAGCTCCCCTACTCCCCCAAGCTCTCCTACTCCCCCAAGCTCTCCTACTGCCCCAAGCTCTACTACTCCGGTAAGCTATCCTACTCCGGGAAGCTCTCCTACTCTCCCAAGCTCTCCTGCACCCCCAAGCTCTCCTAGTCCCCCAAGCTCTCGTACTCCCCCAAGCTCTCCTACTCCGCCAAGCTCTCCTCCTCCCCCAAGCACTCCTACTCCCCCAAGCTTTCCTACCCCGCCAAGCTCTCCTACTCCCCCAAGCTCTTCTGCTCCCCCAAGTTCTCCTACTCCCCCAAGCTCTCCAACTCCCCCAAGCTCTCCAACTCCCCCAAGCTCTCCTACTCCCCCAAGCTCTCCTACTCCCCCAAGCTCTCCTACTCCCCCAAGCTCTCCTACTCCCCCAAGCTCTCCTTCTCCCCCAAGCTCTCCTTCTCACCCAAGCTCTCCTACTCCCCCAAGCTCTCCTACTCCCCCAAGGTCTCCTACTCCCCCAAGGTCTCCTACTCCCCCAAGCTCTCCTACTCCCCCAAGTTCTCCTACTCACCCAAGCTCTCCTACTCACCCAAGCTCTCCTACTCGCCCAAGCTCTCGTACTCCCCCAAGCTCTCCTACTCCCACAAGCTCTCCTACTCCGGTAAGCTCTCCTACTCCGGTAAGCTCGCCTAATCCCCGAAGCTCTCCTAATCTTCCAAGCTCTCCGACACCGGTAAACTCTCCTACTCCGGTAAGCTCTCCTACTCCGCCAAGCTCTCCTACTCAGCCAAGCTCTCCTACTCCGCCAAGCTCTCCTACTCCCCCAAGCTATCCTACTCCCCCAAGCTCTCCTACTCCCCCAAGCTCTCCTACTCCCCCAAGCTCTCCTACTCCCCCAAGCTCTCCTACTCCCCCAAGCTCTCCTACTCCCCCAAGCTCTCCTACTCCCCCAAGCTCTCCTACTCCTCCAAGCTCTACTACTCCGGTAAGCTATCCTACTCCGATAAGCTCTCCTACTCTCCCAAGCTCTCCTGCACCCCCAAGCTCTCCTACTTCCCCAAGCTCTCGTACTCCCCTAAGCTCTCTTACTCCCCCAAGCTCTCCTACTCCCGCAAGCACTCCTACTCCCCCAAGCTTTCCTACCCCACCAAGCTCTCCTACTCCCCCAAGCTCTCCTACTACCCCAAGCTCTCCTACTCTCCCAAGCTCTCGTAATCCCCCAAGCTCTCGTTCACCCCCAAGCTCTCATCCTCCCCCAAGGTCTCCTCCTCCGGTAAGCTCTCCTTCTCCGCCAAGCTCTCCTACTCCCTCAAGCTGTCCTACTCCCCCAAGCTCTCCTACTCACCCAAGCTCTCCTACTCGCCCAAGCTCTCGTACTCCCCGAAGCTCTCCTAATCTTCCAAGCTCTCCGACACCGGTAAACTCTCCTACTCCGGTAAGCTCTCTTACTCCGCCAAGCTCTCCTTCTCCGCCAAGCTCTCCTACTCCCCCAAGCTCTCCTACTCCGGTAAGCAATCCTACTCCGGTAAGCTCTCCTACTCCCCCAAGCTCTCCTACTCCCCTCAGCTCTCCTACTCCCCCAAGCTCCCCTACTCCCCCAAGCTCTCCTACTCCCCCAAGCTCTCCTACTGCCCCAAGCTCTACTACTCCGGTAAGCTATCCTACTCCGGGAAGCTCTCCTACTCTCCCAAGCTCTCCTGCACCCCCAAGCTCTCCTAGTCCCCCAAGCTCTCGTACTCCCCCAAGCTCTCCTACTCCGCCAAGCTCTCCTCCTCCCCCAAGCACTCCTACTCCCCCAAGCTTTCCTACCCCGCCAAGCTCTCCTACTCCCCCAAGCTCTTCTGCTCCCCCAAGTTCTCCTACTCCCCCAAGCTCTCCAACTCCCCCAAGCTCTCCAACTCCCCCAAGCTCTCCTACTCCCCCAAGCTCTCCTACTCCCCCAAGCTCTCCTACTCCCCCAAGCTCTCCTACTCCCACAAGCTCTCCTTCTCCCCCAAGCTCTCCTTCTCACCCAAGCTCTCCTACTCCCCCAAGCTCTCCTACTCCCCCAAGCTCTCCTACTCCCCCAAGCTCTCCTACTCCCTCAAGCTCTCCGACTCCCCCAAGCTCTCCTACTCCCCCAAGCTCTGCTACTCCCCCAAGCTCTCCTACTCCGGTAAGCTCTCCTACTCCGGTAAGCTCGCCTAATCCCCGAAGCTCTCCTACTCTTCCAAACTCTCCGACACCGGTAAACTCTCCTACTCCGGTAAGCTCTCCTACTCCGCCAAGCTCTCCTACTCCGCCAAGCTCTCCTACTCCCCCAATCTCTCCTACTCCCCCAAGCTCTCCTACTCCCCCAAGCTCTCCTACTCCGGTAAGCTCGCCTAATCCCCGAAGCTCTCCTACTCTTCCAAGCTCTCCGACACCGGTAAACTCTCATACTCCGGTAAGCTCTCCTTCTCCGCCAAGCTCTCCGACTCCGCCAAGCTCGCCTACTCCCCCAATCTCTTCTACTCCCCCAAGCTCTCCTACTCCCCCAAGCTCTACTACTCCGGTAAGCTATCCTACTCTCCCAAGCTCTCCTGCACCCCCAAGCTCTCCTACTCCCCCAAGCTCTCCTACTCCCCCAAGCTCTCCTACTCCGGTAAGCTCTCCTACTCTCCCAAGCTCTCCTGCACCCCCAAGCTCTCCTACTCCCCCAAGCTCTCGTACTCCCCCAAGCTCTCGTACTCCCCCAAGCTCTCGTACTCCCCCAAGCTCTCGTAATCCCCCAAGCTCTCCTCCTCCCCCAAGCTCTCCTACTCCCCCAAGCTCTCCTACCCCGCCAAGCTCTCCTACTCGGGTAAGCTCTCCTACTCCCCCAATCTTTCCTACTCCCCCATGCTCTCCTACCCCGCCAAGCTCTCCTACTCGGGTAAGCTCTTCTACTCCAGGAAGCTCTCCTTCTCTCCCAAACTCTCCGATTCAAGTCAGCATGCCTACTCTCCCAAGCTCTCCTGCGCCCACAAGCTCTCCTACTCCGGTAAGCTCTCCTACTCTCCCAAGCTCTACGACACCCCGAAGCTCTCCTACTCCCCCAAGCTCTCGTACTCCCCCAATCTCTCGTACACCCCCAAGCTCTCGTACTCCCCCAAGCTCTCGTAATCCCCCAAGCTCTCCTCCTCCCCCAAGCTCTCCTACTCCCCCAAGCTCTCCTACCCCGCCAAGCTCTCCTACTCCCACAAGCTCTCCTACTCCCCCAAGATCTCCTGTGCCCCCAAGCTCTCCTACTCCGGTAAGCTCTCCTACTCTCCCAAGCTCTCCTGCACCCCCAAGTTCTCCTACTCCCCCAAGCTCTCGTACTCTCCCAAGCTCTCGTACTCCCCCAAGCTCTCGTATTCCCCCAAGCTCTCGTACTCCCCCATGCTCTCGTAATCCCCAAAGCTCTCCTCCTCCGGTAAGCTCTCCTCCTCCGGTATGATCTCCTACTCCCACAATCTCTCCTACTCCCCCAAGCTCTCCTACTCCCCAAAGCTCTACTGCTCCGGTAAGCTATCCTACTCCGGTAAGCTCTCCTACTCTACCAAGCTCTCCTACTCCCCCAAGCTCTCCTACTCCCCCAAGCTCTCCTACTCCCCCAAGCTCTCCTACTCCCCCAAGCTGTCCAACTCCCCCAAGCTCTCCTACTCACCCAAGCTCTCCTACTCCCCCAAGCTCTCATCCTCCGGTAAGCTCTCCTCCTCTGGTATGATCTCCTAATCACCCCAACACTCCTACTCCCCCAAGCTCTCCTACTCCCCCAAGCTCTCCAACTCGCCCAAGCTCTCGTACTCCCCCAAGCTCTCCTACTCCCCCAAGCTCTCCTACTCCCCCAAGCTCTCCTACTCCGGTAAGCTCTCCTACTCCGGTAAGCTCGCCTAATCCCCGAAGCTCTCCTAATCTTCCAAGCTCTCCGACACCGGTAAACTCTCCTACTCCGGTAAGCTCTCCTACTCCGCCAAGCTCTCCTTCTCCGCCAAGCTCTCCTACTCCCCAAAGCTCTCCTACTCCGGTAAGCTATCCTACTCCGGTAAGCTCTCCTACTCCCCCAAGCTCTCCTACTCCCCTCAGCTCTCCTACTCCCCCAAGCTCCCCTACTCCCCCAAGCTCTCCTACTCCCCCAAGCTCTCCTACTCCCCCAAGCTCTCCTACTCCGGTAAGCTATCCTACTCCGGGAAGCTCTCCGACTCTCCCAAGCTCTCCTGCACCTGCAAGCTCTCCTAGTCCCCGAAGCTCTCGTACTCCCCCAAGCTCTCCTACTCCGCCAAGCTCTCCTCCTCCCCCAAGCACTCCTACTCCCCCAAGCTTTCCTACCCCGCCAAGCTCTCCTACTCCCCCAAGCTCTCCTACTCCCCCAAGCTCTCCAACTACACTAAGCTTTCCGACTCCCCCAAGCTCTCGTACACCCCCAAGCTCTCCTCCTCCCCCAAGCTCTCATCCTCCCCCAAGCATTCCTCCTCCGGTAATCTCTCCTCCTCTGGTATGATCTCCTAATCACCCGAACACTCCTACTCCCCCAAGCTCTCCTACTCCCCCAAGCTCTCCTACTCCCCCAAGCTCTCCTACCCCGCCAAGCTCTTCTGCTCCCCCAAGTTCTCCTACTCCCCCAAGCTCTCCAACTCCCCCAAGCTCTCCTACTCCCCCAAGCTCTCCTACTCACCCAAGCTCTCCTACTCCCACAAGCTCTCCTCCCCCAAACTCTCCTACTCCCCCAAGCTCTCCTACTCCCCCAAGCTCTCCTACTCCCCCAAGCTCTCCTACTCCCTCAAGCTCTCCGACTCGCCCAAGCTCTCCTACTCCCCCAAGCACTGCTACTCACCCAAGCTCTCCTACTCCGGTAAGCTCTCCTACTCCGGTAAGCTCGCCTAATCCCCGAAGCTCTCCTACTCTTCCAAACTCTCCGACACCGGTAAACTCTCCTACTCCAGTAAGCTCTCCTACTCCGCCAAGCTCTCCTACTCCGCCAAGCTCTCCTACTCCCCCAATCTCTCCTACTCCCCCAAGCTCTCCTACTCCCCCAAGCTCTCCTACTCCCCCAAGCTCTCCTACTCCCCCAAGCTCTCCTACTCCCCCAAGCTCTCCTACTCCCCCAAGATCTCCTACTCCCCAAAGCTCCACTACTCCGATCAGCTATCCGACTCCGGTAAGCTCTCCTACTCTCCCAAGCTCTCCTACTCCCCCAAGCTCTCCTACTCCCCCAAGCTCTCCTACTCCCCCAAGCTCTCCTACTCACTAAAGCTCTCCTACTCCCCCAAGCTCTCCTACTCCCCCAAGCTCTCCTACTCCCCCAAGCTCTCCTGCTCCCCCAAGCTCTCCTACTCCCCCAAGCTCTACTTCTCCCCCAAGCTCTCCTACTCCGGTAAGCTCTCCTACTCCGGTAAGCTCGCCTAATCCCCGAAGCTCTCCTACTCTTCCAAGCTCTCCGACACCGGTAAACTCTCATACTCCGGTAAGCTCTCCTTCTCCGCCAAGCTCTCCGACTCCGCCAAGCTCGCCTACTCCCCCAATCTCTTCTACTCCCCCAAGCTCTCCTACTCCCCCAAGCTCTCATACTCCCCCAGGCTCTCATACTCCCCCAAGCTCTCCTACTCCCCCAAGCTCTACTACTCCGGTAAGCTATCCTACTCTCCCAAGCTCTCCTGCACCCCCAAGCTCTCCTACTCCCCCAAGCTCTCCTACTCCCCCAAGCTCTCCTACTCCGGTAAGCTCTCCTACTCTCCCAAGCTCTCCTGCACCCCCAAGCTCTCCTACTCCCCCAAGCTCTCGTACTCCCCCAAGCTCTCGTACTCCCCCAAGCTCTCGTACTCCCCAAGCTCTCGTAATCCCCCAAGCTCTCCTCCTCCCCCAAGCTCTCCTACTCCCCCAAGCTCTCCTACCCCGCCAAGCTCTCCTACTCGGGTAAGCTCTCCTACTCCCCCAATCTTTCCTACTCCCCCATGCTCTCCTACCCCGCCAAGCTCTCCTACTCGGGTAAGCTCTTCTACTCCAGGAAGCTCTCCTTCTCTCCCAAACTCTCCGATTCAAGTCAGCATGCCTACTCTCCCAAGCTCTCCTGCGCCCACAAGCTCTCCTACTCCGGTAAGCTCTCCTACTCTCCCAAGCTCTACGACACCCCGAAGCTCTCCTACTCCCCCAAGCTCTCGTACTCCCCCAATCTCTCGTACACCCCCAAGCTCTCGTACTCCCCCAAGCTCTCGTAATCCCCCAAGCTCTCCTCCTCCCCCAAGCTCTCCTACTCCCCCAAGCTCTCCTACCCCGCCAAGCTCTCCTACTCCCACAAGCTCTCCTACTCCCCCAAGATCTCCTGTGCACCCAAGCTCTCCTACTCCGGTAAGCTCTCCTAATCTCCCAAGCTCTCCTGCACCCCCAAGTTCTCCGACTCCCCCAAGCTCTCGTACTCTCCCAAGCTCTCGTACTCCCCCAAGCTCTCGTATTCCCCCAAGCTCTCGTACTCCCCCATGCTCTCGTAATCCCCAAAGCTATCCTCCTCCGGTAAGCTCTCCTCCTCCGGTATGATCTCCTACTCCCACAATCTCTCCTACTCACCCAAGCTCTCCTACTCCCCCAAGCTCTGCTCCTCCCCCAAGTTCTCCTACTCCCCCAAGCTTTCCTACCCCGCCAAGCTCTCCTACTCCCCCAAGCTCTCCTGCTCCCCCAAGCTCTCCTACTCCCCCAAGCTCTCCTACTCCCCCAAGCTCTCCTACTCCCCCAAGCTCTCCTACTCCCCAAAGCTCTCCTACTCCCCCAAGCTTTCCTACCCCGCCAAGCTCTCCTACTTCCCCAACCTCTCCTACCCCCCCAAGCTCTCCTGCTCCCCCAAGCTCTCCTACTCCCCCAAGCTCTCCTACTTCCCCAAGCTCTCCTACTCCTCCAAGCTCTCCTATTCCCCCAAGCTCTCCTAATCCGATAAGCGCTCCTACTCCGGTAAGCTCTCCTAATCCCCCAAGCACTCCTACTCTTCCAAGCTCTCCTACTCCGGTAAGCTCTCCTACTCCAGTATGATCGTCTAATCCCCCAAACTCTCCAACTCCCCCAAGCTCTCCGACACCAGTAAACTCTCCTTCTCCGGTAATCTCTTCTACTCCGCCAAGCTCTCCTACTCCGCCAAGCTCTCCTACTCCGCCAAGCTCTCCTACTCCCCCAAGCTCTACCACTCCCCCAAGCTCTACCACTCCCCCAAGCTCTCCTACTCCGCCAAGCTCTCCTACTCCGCCAATCTCTCCTACTCTCCCAAGCTCTCCCACTCCCCCAAGCTCTCCTACTCCCCCAAGCTCTCCTACTCCCCCAAGCTCTCCTACTCCCCCAAACTCTCCTACTCCCCCAAGCTCTACTACTCCCCCAAGCTCTCCTACTCCCCCAAGCTCTCCTACTCCCCCAAGCTCTCCTCCTCCCCCAAGCTCTCCTCCTCCCCCAAGCTCTCCCACTCCGGTAAGCTCACCTAATCCGGTAAGTTCGCCTAATCCCCGAAGCTCTCCTACTCTTCCAAGCTCTCCGACACCGGTAAACTCTCCTACTCTGGTAAGCTCTCCTACTCTGCCAAGCTCTCATACTCCGCCAAGCTCTCCTCCTCCGCCAAGCTCTCCTACACCCCAAGCTCTCCTACTCCCCCAAGCTCTCCTACACCCCCAAGCTCTCCTACTCCCCCAAGCTCTCCTACTCCCCCAAGCTCTCCTACTCCCCCAAGCTCTCCTACTCCCCCAAGCTCTCCTACTCCCCCAAGC